>NC_083108.1:39135297-39447484 GCF_949774975.1 Lagenorhynchus albirostris | reverse complement strand
AGCATTGGATATGTTTGTAGAAAAGTATGAAATATTATGTTGCCTCCCCACATACATGCACAATTGCTGAATTTGTTGGGATCATTTTGGAGAGAGGTTGGAGAATTTGTTTCCTTTTTAAAGCAATGCTGAAGAGTGAAGGCAGAGAATTACAGTTAATATGGTGAATGGAACACATACTTAATTCCACCCTCTCCCTCCCAAAGAAATCCTCTAATGACAGTAAACAAAAAATACTCACTAGAATAAAGAAAACAGGAGAGCCTACAACACAGGGAGCTATTGACATAGTATTTGGAAAATGGAAAGGGAATGACTGAGCGGTACTTGATTTAGCTGAGCAGAGATGTGGAAAGCCAGGTGCCTGAAGAGGAGATGCCTACGTAGATGGAAATGGAGACTCTCTAGAACGCTGGAAAGGCTCAAGGACTAGAGGTCTGTTGAAGCCAGAGGTGAGAAGTGGAGCTGAAAGCAGAACTTGGTTGAAAGTCTTAAAAAGAGTAGCTGGACTCTCAAATCGCCTCTTCTACCCTGTGCAGCCTGGCAACTACCTCTCCCTCACCTTGCAGGAGACATGGCGGGAGGGGGCCTTATTCTCTGGAGTAACTTAATTAGAGAGGTTACAAACAGCAATATTGGAAACAGTGGCAGGTGGGGGTGAGGTGTAACACTGAAATCTGGTGGATTAAGTGGAAATCTCCATGCTGAATAGTGGTGAACTTCCCTCAATTTCAAGCCTTTTGACCCAGCTTTGCTTCCAGGACACTGGCAACTGAACTTGTCCCTCCTAGATAGGACACTGGAGGGGGGCTTCTCTAGAGGATCTGACTACCCAAGGGGGCAGAAACCTAGCTACCCTTGAGGATGTTTCAGTGAAGGCTCAGCTTTGTCTAATCACTTTATGGTAATGTCGTAACGCCCATAACACAATGGCTGGGTGGATATCGAGGGAATACCAGATGTGGGGAATGTCTCTAACATAAAAGAGACCAAAACACACGAACAAACAAAGAAGAAATTGAAGCAAACAAAGATTGCAGGGAAGAGATGAAAGCTTTTTAAAAAACCTGAAATGTATATAGTCTTTGATATCAGAAAAGAAATTGTGTCCATGAAACAAAACGTGGTGTTTATAAAAACAATTCGAGACAAATAGAATTCTTAGAAATTAAACATATGTTAGCAGAAATAGAATATTCAACAGAAGAGAGATGAGGAATTATTCCAGAGAGGAGGTGGTAGAAAGATGAATATAAGAGAAAAGATAATAAAATTAAGGGGTCAGTCTAAGGGGTCCAACATCCAACTAAAAGGAGCTTAGTTTCAGAATGAAAGAACAGGGGAAATAGAGCTCAGAAATTGCTTTAAAATAAAATTTCCCCAGGAATTGGAGGAGATGAGTAAAATTTCCTTGAGTTTCAAACACAGTCAATGGTGCAGGGACAGGTGGTGGTGGAAATGGGGGACCATACCAAAGTATACTGTCATGGGATATTAGAACACCAGGGATAAAGAAGAAATGATATTTGGACGATGGAACAGAATGACTTGTAAATAACAGCACTAGGAACTACATGACAGTGGAGAAATTCCTTGAAATTTCTGAGGGAAAAGTATTTCTAAACAATGAATTCTGTAGTCAAGCTATTGATTAATGGAAGAAGAGAATAAGGATATTTTCATGCGTTCAGTTTCTCCAAAACTTAATTTGTCCTGAGCATCTTTCTCAGGAAGCTGCTGTAGTTTGTGCTACCTCTAGTCACCCATCGGGGAGTCCATCAAGAAGGCGAGAACAAAGAACCCAGCAAAGGGACTCAATACCGAAGAGAAGCAAAAGCCAGTCCCGCGATGACAGCTCAGAAGCACTATTGCTACAAAAAGGACCAGGGTGGGGGAGGGGGTAGACGGCATGCAGAAAAAATAGTTGATATGTTTGTCTGTATTAAGAGGAATGTTACATGTCTATTGGAGCGTTTGAAAAAAATGTAATGTTAGGCAGATAGAAAATTAAGCAAACAAAAATATGACACGGGGGCTTCCCTGGTGGCGCAGTGGTTGAGAATCCGCCTGCCGATGCAAGGGACACGGGTTCGTGTCCCGGTCTGGGAAGATTCCACATGCCGCGGAACGGCTGGGCCCGTGAGCCATGGCCGCTGAGCCTGTGCGTCCGGAGCCTGTGCTCCGCAGCAGGAGAGGCCACAGCAGTGAGAGGCCCGCGTACCATAAAAAAAAAAAAAAAAAAATATGACACGACCACCAGTGTCAGGAAAAAGAAAACTGTGTAAAAGAAAGGAAATGGACTCATATATCCCATGTGGTTTACATGTGAATAATGTGTACATAGCCAAAATAATGTAATCACTGATAAGTTCTTCCCCTAAAATTGTTGTGTAATTAAATTGTGAGGATTAAGGAAAGTGTGTGTGTGTGTGTGTGTGTGTGTGTGTGTGTGTGTAAATGAGAATGAGGAAGGGAGGGAAAGAGGGAGAGAGAGGTTGAGAGCACACATGCTGGAGAAGGTGTGTATAAGAACTAAATTCTTATTTTCCATAGTAGGAGAACAATAGATAATATTGACATTTGAAAAAATTTTTTTAAATAGGAGTACAAGAGCGTCATTTAAGAATACAGACTGATTGTCATAATTACCAGTTACGAGTTGATGGTCATCGTCTCTGGGATTCTAGGGTGAGGAGGGATGGGACACGTTCTTTTAAGCTCTATTATTCTACATGGCTTTAAAAAATACATGCATATTTAAAAAAATGTATTACCGTTATACTTTTAAAATAAACTGAATGCAATGAGTTCTAGTGCTCAAAGGTTTTCAAGCTAAGCTTCCCAGATTCCTGGAGGTTTCCACAGGGACTGCTTAAGGAAGAGGCAGGGCCCCAGGTTTCACACCTGAGGTTCTGCTAAAGGAGCTATGCCTTGTCATTATTAAGTTTCAGTGAACTATTTCCTTTGAACAAAGGGTTCCCTAGTGAAACAACACCAACAAACAAATTTGAAAAGCACTGATGAGTCACATGCTCATCTGGAGAAAAACTGCTCCCAAATAAATAAGTTGGGTGCAATAACCACCAGACTCCGTCCACCTTGCCTATCACCTGTCATTTTCTTTTACCACATACAATAGAATTGTCCTATTTCCAACTCTTGATAAATCTCAAGAGGCTTGGAGTAGAACCAATATGGAGTATACATGTGATTATGAAAATGTGCACAGATTTGAAGCGATGACATTAAATACATTTTCAAGGCATCAGGTATGGCAGCTACTGCCAGAGCTCACGTAAGTGGTATCATAAGGTGTATCTCTCTGTCCCTAGGATGAGGTTGGATATTCTAGTTTTGCCTAGTGATTGTGATATATCTATGATTGTGCTTTAATTAGGGTTGATTTTGGTTCCACAAAGGAAAAATACCCCTACCCCAGCTTAAAGGAAAAGGTACAAATAAAATCTGTATTTCTAATATTAAAGATAATCCATATCTTTTGTGAATGTGGAGTATTGATTGTTTCCTGGGCTATAGAGCTTCTCAAAAACAAAAACAAAAATCCTTAACTCAGTGAGTTTAATTTGGGGAAAGATCAAATGCTGAAACACATACTCCTGAGAAAGTTATTCTCTCATCAACCAATATCTATCTCTCTCTCTCTTCCCCTCCCACCACCCCTGCCACTTACAATTTGAAATGTTGTACCTCTTCTGTGGGCTTCCATTATTCCTCAGTCTAAAATAACTAAAAGCTTCTTTGAAAAGTACATATAATTTTTATAAAGTTTATATAACATACAATATAAAATATATTCATTTAATATATTTTATATATTCTTATTTTACATGTATATCTCATTTGATGTTGACAACAACTCTTTGAAATTTGTATGATTGTTCTCATTGTGGAGATGAGGAAATAGTGGCCGTTGGAATTTGACCCCTCCCAAGTTGCATGGCTAATGGGGGAAATGCAAAAAGAAATCTACATTTTCTGATTATCATTCTACTTGAGCCAAACACCTGTTAATTAATAAAAAGACTAATCTTTATCAAAAGCATACACATAACATAAAAAAATTCCAGCTTACATGTATAGGATGACTAACTAGTCCTGGTTTTCCTGAGACTTTCCTGATTTTATCACTGAAAATCCTGCATCCCGGGAAATCCCTTAGTTCCATTCAAACCGGGATGGTTGGTCACTTTACATTCAGTGCTCAGCCTAAGAGGCTATAATAGCTACCTTTTATGGGAACTGAGAGTGATACAGGAAATGAAATGCAAGGAGAGGAAAGAGATCGAGATAGTTTATTTAGACAAGGGTGAAGATAATTTCTTACTCATATCAAAGAAAATCAATTTTAGCAACCACAGCAATAGGACAAAACAATTACTGAAATTTTTCAAAAACGTTCATGTAAATAAATGTCTGTAGCTTCAAGATCCATGTCAGTATCCAAAAGACACACAAATATGACACTACTAGATATTGAACAATAAAGTGTTCCATGAGAAGAAATCATAAAACACACAGCCAGATGTCCTAGGGCCAAACTACCTAATCCTCCCATTTAAACCTTGCTGTCCTCAAAGTCTGCCCCATTCAGAGGTGCTGCTCCCCAGTCTGGCTTACAGTTTGGTCCCTGCTTCTGCTGTACCAGATTCTGTTCACCCATCCCTTCCCTGTTCTCACTGGTGCCTTTAAGATCACTCTTTCTTGGGTATTTCTCTTGATGCCCTTTCTTCACATCAACCTAAGCCCCTTTAAGCTTCTTCTGTGTCTCTTTCCACATTGGAGTGCCTCCCCATTTCCTGTCCACTCCCCTCCCAACCCACCTGCCACACAAGAGACCCTGAGAAGAGAAATAGAGATGCTCTCCAAGGACAAGGAGGAGAGAGAAGGAATGAGGAAGGGCTGCAGTTATCTTCATTTGAATATTTTGGCTGTGTGTGTGGGCCTGTGTGTGGACCCGTAAATCATTTAGATAGGATTCCTTCTGGCCTTTATCTTTCCTTCTAGTGCCCACAGGTGTTCTAATATAGTTGAAATCATGGGGCATATGCATTTATATGCTAAGCGTTAAACAATGTCTTTCTGTTGTCATCAAAACTACCATTGTTCCCAGTGATTTTCCACCAAATATGATATTATAATTAGTAAATTTATACATATGGTCCTTTCCATAATTAGGGCTATTTTCATATCATAGGCATTCAAAATGAGTGCCCAATTTCATCTAATTTTGAAATTGATCAGCATTTAATAAGATTATATGTAGTATGCTGCTGTTTTGAATCCCTTCCATATCTGTTGTTAGAGCCCCTATATATATAGTTTTTCTACTTTTTTCTTGGGCAGTGTCTATTGTAATTACTTTTCAAACAACTACTACTTGGATTTATTATTTTTTTCCTCAGGGGAAAAAAACCCCACAATTTATCCCCCTCCACCACAAAAAAAAAACCTCACTTTTGTATAATGAGTGTCTTAGTCCATTCAGGCCGCTATGACAATATACCATAGACCGGGTGGCTTACAGACAACTGAAATAAGCAACAGAAATTTATTTCTCTCAGTCTGAAGACTGGAAGTCCAAAATCAAGATGCCAGCAGATTTGGTGTCTTATGAGGGCTTGCTTCCTGGCTCATAGAGGCCCATCTTTTTGCTGTGTCCTCTCCTGGTGGAAGGGTCAAAGAAGCTCTCTGGGGTCTCTTTGATAAGGGCACTAATCCCATTCATGAGGGCTCCACCCTCAAGACCTAAGCACCTCCTAAAGGCCCCACCTCCTGATACCATCACATGAGAGATTGGGTTTCAACATACGAATTTTGTGGGACACAAATATTCCGTCTATAGCAAATAGTGTATTTTTTTAAAAAAATAATATGTAAAAGACAAAATCATCCACAAAACTATCAGCATGAGAATACAGCCTATGCCAGAGTCTTAAGGACGCCAGGGAGGAAAAAATAACAGGGATCATTTGCTTTTCATTGCCCAGATTTTTCATACACAAGATGCCTGCCTCCCAGCTCAGCTAAAACCTGAGTTTTAACACCTTGTTCACCCCTCAAGGAGACGGCTACCAGCATTTGCCATCCATAGAACAGTGCTAAGACAGTCTATTTCTGGAGAATGGAGCGGAGATTAACTGCTTGTTCATGATAAATCAAGGGTATTTGATTTGCCTGTTACATGCCCAGTTTTCTTTGGAAGCAAGCCCTGGAAGCTATTTTTTCTGATCAAATCCTAACTCTCATGTTAGTGCTTGTGAAAGAGAAAAATAACATTTACTCATGATAAAGACTGAGTTCTAGCCATTATAAATCTTATCAACTGCCACATGAAGGTTAGGGGGAGAAAAAGAAGAAAAAGAAATTCCCATGTGCTCATTCAACCTTGGGTTTGGACTCACGCTGCCACTACTGTTGCACACTGTTCTGGAATTTCTGTGATTTAAACAGATGAAAACATAAAAGGAGATAAATTTGGGAACCTAAGGAGATGTTTTCTTGTTGAATGTTGTACTGTAAGGAATGGCCAGTAACATTTCAATAAAGAAAATTGTTATAGTTTACTAGTTAATCTGAATTATTAGGAGGGCCTAATATTTTCTTTATTTCTCTTAGAAGCCAGCAAGATAAATAGAAATAAACTTAGCAGAATTTGCCATGTTGGTGTTTAGAGTCATTCACTCACACAGACACAAAATGTATAATAATCTTTTTTTTTTTTTTTTGCTTCTATAAAGGTTCTCAGTGCCTAATATACCTTCCATATAATCTTTTGGTTAATGGCTTGAAAAGAGATATAATTCCCCCCACCCCATTATCTAAAATGTAAGCCAACATATAACAATTTTCCATAGGTTAAAATACACACTTTCACACAAGCAATTGTTTGCTTGTTTCAACAAACATTTCTTGGGTGTCGGTTGTGCTAATGTTCACTCAAAGGTACAGCATAAGTGAATAGTGTGGCCGAATGTGAAACAGATGACCTGCTGCCAACTCTGTCCACTCTTAGCTCACACGTGTTTTGACACCATCCATTAGCCTTGGGGAGAAGTGTTTTGATAGAGGGGGGAAGAAACACAAAGACAGGGATTTGTGCTCTCTGGGTGAGTGGTCATTTCTATTTATTTCTGAAGTTATTTGGATGTCTTTATCAGCATTACATACAGCTTGAAATTTCATATGCATTAATCAGCTTGGGAATAAGAATAAAGAAAGTTTCTTCCTCCTCTCCCTCCTTCTTTCACTCTTTTTTTGTTTTTTTTTAAAGGACATCTAGTAACAGGCTGAGGAGTGAGCAGGTTGGTAGGATCAGTCTATATGGGGCATCAAGATATCACCAAAATAAATTAGTCATAGGATGCCAGTTAATCAAGTGTTCACTCACAGTTCCCTAAAATGGTCTTGTTCAGATGTGGTAAAAGACCACCTAGGACAGAACATTTAAAACCAACCACAAACAAAGAGAAAGGTTTCTTTTTGGGAGTCAGCCTTTGCCGTTGGGTATTTTCGAGATGTCTGCACAAGTTCCTAGGGGTAGCTGCGGCCACAGCACCACCCTGAGCCCAGCCAGCTGACATTCACCTGGAGCTGGCAGAGACAGCCAGATGAGATCTGGAAACCCCAGCATGCCTGGGGTTGTGGTTTGTCTGATGCCGAAATTATAAATCCTCTATCAGGCCTTTCAAGAAGTTGTCTGGTCCATAACATTGCACATAATACGCTCACTATTTTGAACAGGGTGAGGCAAATTATTTTCAGCCGCAGCAGATCTTTTGATCCCAGTGACCACAAAATAAATATTAAATACAATTTTAGTAGTGATTTAAAGGGACTCCACATTATTCATTCTTGTCAGATCCTGTTTGAGAAAATGTACTTTTTCCCCTCATTTCCATTGACTCAGTTTTTCTTTGTTCAGACATGTGTGTGTGAGTGTGGGGTGTGGGAGAGTATTGTACGTGGCCAGCCCCACGCAGTCCTCACCAAAGTTTACAAGACAGTCCTGGAAAAGAAGCCTTGACAGGGAGATAGAAGTGTTTCTTGCACCCTCTCCTCCTGCTGTCTGCAATATAAAATATAGGACAGGTGAAAGCAGTTTTTTCACAATTCCTATGAGCAAGGTTTTCTCTCACAGAAAATCCACAGATGGAATAGTTGCCCTTCAGAATACCGTCAAGCATTCAGCATAACCATCGCTTCCTCTAATGGGTCCCAACTCATTTACTAATAAGGAAATTCAGCTCTTAACAACAAATTTGCCATTTCCCTTTTCTACTGCATCCATAGCCATTTGGGGTAAAATTATAGGTGAATATTCAAACATAAACGCTATGCAACAACAAAAATATTTGTCATGCTCCCAAATATTTGCCCCGTTTCTCCTCAAAGTTAAGGGGGAAAAAATCCAGAAAACTTACTTGTTTGTATTATGTATACCTGGGAAGTTTTTCATGCCGAGTAACAGAACACAACTTGAGCTGCCTTGCTTTCCGCTTCCAGGAATGCCAATCAGAGAACATTCTTTTTCAGACAGCCAAGTTTGGAAGTCAGTTGGTTTCTGGTAGGAGGTAGGGGGAGGGGATGGCAGTGGGAAAAGCACCGTGAGTCCTCCGGCTGATATTCAGTTTCCATGTGTTTCTGTAATAGCCATCAATGAAAGCATCTCCTTTTACCCACGTGGAGACAGGTAAAAAGACAGCTGAGTAAATCAGTATTAGATGTAGCAACGGAAGCTCAGGCAGAGCATGGAGGGGGTTGAAGAGGGTGGAGGGGGTGGAGGGAGGGCTTTTGACAGCCTGCCATTGGTGAGCTTACCAAAGGCATCTGCCAGTGGGACTTCAGTGGAATGTGAAACCAACTCATTTTCAAGTTAAAGATAGACACAGTATACACCAGGATCTAGAAGCTGGATTTTAACCTTGTGTCTCTCCCTAGAATTTCAGAGAGTCCTGTTGTGATCTCTGTTGTAATTAGCCATTTGGTTAAGGTTTATTCTTTATATGAATGTGCTAAGAATTCATATATGTTCTGGATGTACTGGAATTAAAAGGATTTAAGAGATCATGTACATACTCTAGGGTAAGTGCAAAGATGTTGCTTCTCTGGGAAGGTTAATGTTGCATTTTTCTTTTTATTTGTGTGAATGAAAAAGTGATCAGGAAGATTTTCCAGTGTTGTAACTTTGTTACCTTTCTTGAGATATTTGGGGTTTTACATTTTGTGAAGTAGAAAGAAACAAAGTATTTCAGCTTAGTTTTGAAGATGACCTTGCACTTCTAACTTCAGTTTGGCTTTACCTTTACCTACTTTTCCCTCTATTAACTCCTTAAACACCCTGCATTTCTTGAATTACAACGTCAGTAGTTAAACATGTCACAACACCGACTAAATGTTATTCCGTCCATGATGCCATTGGTGGTGACTGTATTCTTGTGAGATGGAGTTATTTCCCTTGCTTGGCACTATGGCATTTTTTAATTTAAAAAAGAAAAAAGAAAACAATAATAAAAGTGGGGGGGGAGGTGGTAGAAAGTGCATAAGGAGCCGTTGGAAGATATTCTGTTTCTTTTTTTAAAAAAAAAAAAGATGAGAAAAATAGGCAATTTTCCATTGAAGAGAACAATTTATTAATAGAAGTTATTTTTTGGTGTTGCCTCATTAATTCCAAGCAGGTTCTCGTCCTCCAAAAAAGCTGATATTTGCTAAGTGAATAGAGGCGTTCTGATTCTACAGAGCTTGAGAGTGGAGGAGGGGGAGAGCTGTCTGATTTGCTGCTGCCTTGCTATGTGCTGAGGATTTCAAAACTTTTTTAGTTAAAAGAAAGAATGACAAACCTTAGTCCTCTTCAAGTTTTTGACCATGTATAGGTTTTGTTTCTTGTTTTGTCCAGTGACCTCTCGGCTCTCTTAGAGACAGCTTTTCCAAACTTGCACAGCATTCCTTCTGAATAAATACTGTCCATAATAGTCACAGAGTACATGGTATGAATTGGAAATTCTACTTTATATGGGGAAAATAAATGTGCTGATGTGCTTATTACAGAGCGTGGGGCTGAACAGTTGTTGCACGTAACTGGCCGGGTTTTGTTCTGTCAAGTCAACCAGATTCTAATGAACTAAGTTGGCTGAACTAGGTACGAACAATGTATGATAACATGGATCTTTCACTCAACGTTGACCAGAATAAATAATAATACCACGTTACTCTTCTAAAATGAAAAATGAACATAATGAACATGATACTGATAGAGTCACTTAATTTTACAGTTCTGTTAAATCACGGTTAACCTTCCCTAATATCTATAATTAACCCATTAAGTTGTGAAAGTTGCAGTTAATTTTCACTTCTCTGCAAGTGGATGGCACGTTTGTATATTTTCCCTGGTGACATTGGATGCCTGTCCCCCTTGCTTTACCTGGCTGTGTCCTGAACTGTTGACAAGAGGAGGGAGCCTGGCAGGAATCATAGGTGTCTCCGAGATATTTGTGAGAGCATGCATCACACACACCGGGACACGCACACACACTTACATGTAAACTTACCTTTTGCTTAACTAATATATTTCTGATTGAATTATACATACAAATAAAATTATATTAGTATGGGGCTTTGTTTTTGTTTTCAGTGTGTCAAAAGAAAGCCAAAAAAGGATACAACATTTAAAAATTTTAAACTATAAGAATTTTAGACGTTATGTGGCCAGATCGCGTTGACAGGAGAAGGGGCCGATGAATATCTCTCTGCTGCTGTGATGTCCCTGCTGACATCGTCAAGCTTGGATTTTATTTCTTTGAACATAGTAAGTGTAGTTGTTTTATAATATACATCTGCTAATTCTAATATCTCAAGAGTTACCAAGATTTGTTTCTATTATTATTGCTCCTGTCAGTTTTCAGTCTTGTTTTCTTGGATATCTTTGACTATCTGCTGGAAATTATTTTTAAAATTACTTGTAGGGATAAGTTGAGACCTAGTGGTGATGATGGTCTCCTCCAGAGAGGACTTGGGTTTGCTTCTGCCAGGGCCCCTGGATCAGACCAGAATCACCTTAATCAAAGGTGATTAATCAAGGCACCTCTGTGCAAGAAGTAAGGCTACAAATTTGTGTGAGGAACGGTTGATTTGGTGTTCACATCTACCCTAAGGGAAGATATGACCTTTTGAGGTCCCAGGGGAAAGCTGGGTTAGTTTATTAAAGCCCTCACCTGAGGACCGTGGGCTTTGATGTTCCACCGACACCCATAAGGCTGCCCAGCATGAAGCTGGTTTCTCAGACCTTTTGTTCCTGATACTCAGATACCCAAGAGCAAAAGCTTTCAAAAATTAGTGTCTTTATCTGAGTTCTGGTCTTCTCTTGAATGTTCCTGTCTTCACCATCTTATTAGCTCTTTGTTGTTTTTACATTTTAAATGTTTTCGATTACCTCAATGAGAGTGTTGGTCCAAATGATCTCATTACCGTTACCCGAAATGGAAAGTCACACTTCTGCTTTTATAGTCATTTTTTTTAAAGACTCCTCATTCTAGAGAAGGTACCAGGCAGTCTGCTGATATCGTTGATAATTCCAGGTCATTTTTCTGATTTGGGGTTTTAGCTGTGGCCTGATATGTTGAGGCTTTTGTGGAGAACTTTGCAAATGCAAATTTCTGATTGGAAAAATTCATGTGTTCCAACCTGCTTTGAGCTGTGAACAGTACTTAACGGTCCTTTTGTTTGTCCTTAGCTGGCCCCTTTTCTTAGTAATCTCTGTAGTCTCTCAAGCCACCCCTACTGTCATCACTCTCAGCTGTTGACCTTGACTCTTCATGCTATCCCTTGACCTATATCCAGCATCACCACATTTCACAAATTATCGTAAATAAATTCCTTCCTTTTCCTTCTCTCTGTTCTGTTTCAGGTGCTCATCACCTCCCTTGGTTATAGTATGGCTCCCGGTTGTTCTCTTGCCTTTAGGCTCCATCCCCAGCACATGTCCCATGCTGGGACCAATACACCCGTCTTCTAAAAGTCCTAGACATGAATGGATTCCCCCCACTACTTAAAAATCTCTTGTGGTTCACCATTCCCTTCAAAATGCATTCCTTAGTATGTCTTGGTATGTCAGAAAGCCTCAACCTGTTTCTCTAACATCACCTCCGCTACTTCACTGGTTATCACCAGCACTTTAATCACACATCATTGCTGCCTCCAGAATATTCCATACATGATCATATGTCTGTACTAGTCTACCTACTAGTTTCTTGGAGTTTTTTGCCCAGAATGCTCATTGTTTACCTCCTTTGTGGGCAAATCTTACTTCTCCTTCAAGGTTAATCTCATAAGTCACTTTCACTGTCCTGGCAGGCACTGTATCTTACTCATTTTTGTATTCTCAGTTACTGACACATAGAAACCATTCAATACATGTTTAAGGAATGAACAAATGACTATTTCGAGGAAGTTTTCCCTCAACAGTTCCTTTCTTACTTTATTCTTTTTCCTTCTAAACATCATTATTCTTTTGACCTTAGGCTCCTTGTCTAGAACAGTGATCATTCATAGTTCTTGATGTCAAGTAGACTCAATTAAAAATGTTTGTTTGGTTATTGTTGTTTGGGTAAGGGGATGTTATCTATTTTCATTTTTGCCAAATGAGACTGTATACCTTGATTGTGGTGACAAAAGAGATGATAGACGTGTTAAGTACGATAAATTAGTTGTATGTTCATAATCAAAAAGAAAGTCATAGAGTTGGAAAACAGACAAATCTAGCCCAGAATACTGAATAGCACAAATGGAAGAAGTCATGTGACACAACTAAATTAAAATCATCTCATTGCATACAGCCTGAATCTGAACCATCAGAAAACACTGGGTTATTTTCAGATCACAGTGTGTGCTAGAAGGAAAGAAGTTGCTTGTTTATGTGATATGATATTGTGACCCCAAATCTTAAAGTTGGTTAAAATTTTTCCCTAAAAATTTTAAGGCCTTAAAGTGCAGTATTAATCATTTTGCTATGGTAAGTTAACAAAACTACATTTACTTATTATAAATTGAATATAGTTGATAGGAGTCAGAGGAAGAGAAAATATAGCTTATTAATTCTAAGGGTGTTTAACCGATTTCATATTCCTCAGATCATTTATAAATTTTTCACACACTTATTGTATGCCTTTAATATGTCAACTCCTGAGATTTAGAAAAATAAGAAACTTGGTTTCTATTTTTTCTTATATAGGGCTCTTTAACCTCCACAAAGACAAAAACCCTAATATGAACAGGGTCAAAATTTATCTTAAAATTTGTTTGAGTCTAATCAAATGTTCAAAGTCAATATTTAGATGAGAACCCAGATTTCTCCATCACAAAATATGAAAATATAATATTATTGAACTTTTTTTGCTTCATCAATGAAAGAAATTAAGACTAGATCTTGAAAACTGGCAGATTTTAAATTGTAACCTCCACATAGCTGAGCTAATTTGTCTTATTAATTTAACAAATCCCTATCAAGCTCCTACCTTGTGCCTTAACTGTGCTTGTCTTAGACAATGAAATTATTTACTTAGCCCCCTTCACTGGACACTGACACCAGAGTATGTTGTGTTAAGACAATGGGTGTAATTTACAAATTGCTTTATATTATTCTCTCATTTATATCCTTAATTTATTTGCACTAATCTCCACTTGTTAAAAAGTCACTTTGCCTTTTCCTCAACAATTTGTGTTTTTCTCTCAGAAAGCTAAGTTTTAAGAGTTTGGGGATTGCTTTTATTCTTAAAAATCTCATATTTTGCAGATATTTTATTATAGAATATTTTAAAGAGACCTAAACAAATTCTAAAAAAAAAAAAGCTAAATAGAAAATGTATCCTTATCACATAGGAAACTGTGTTGTATCTTCACATAAAATAAAAGTGCATTTATTTGCAGAAATAAAGCTGGATTCTGCATTCTTGCAAAATATATATGGCATAAGGATGACTCAGAGACACCCTGAGTCATGAAAGCTTCGTAAAGCTCCATGTACTTTAAAGAGAGCAATAGAGTTATTTTTATTATTTTTCCTTTTTAGTCTCATTTTACTTTTGTACCCCCATTCCTATGTAATGTGGTAGCACACAGATTTATGAGTACTGAAAAAATGAATTCACTGAATTAATCATAGTTCAAGAATACAGATGCCTTTATTAATTTTATTAAAAGATGTAGGCTAATTTTGAATGAAATTTATCTTCTCGTGCATTGAATTTTTAGTCTTAGATGGTTCATTACTACACATTTGTAGAAACATTTACTCATCAAAAGATGTTTTTAACACCTCAGGTAAGTGTAACAATTCTCGTCTAAAATGCATCCAGTGTTTCATACTATTTTGTGGGTAAGAGACATATGTTGTTATTTTCTTTTATATATGATAAAACTAAGATGCACACACATGAGGTGCTCCAGATATACTATACGTGGTTTCCTGAGGTAACACACAACCTCTAAATCTCAGTGGCTTATAAAAACCAAGGTTTCCTTCCCACTCATGAAAATTATTCGTCAGGGGTTGGCTGAAGACCCTACTCCACATTGCTGCTCTTACCAGGAAATGACCCATGTTCCTTATGCTCACATTTCCTTGGCCAAAGCATGCCATGTGGTCACACCTAACTTCAGCTGGGCAAGTAATACAGTCCTACCACTTGCCAGAAAAGAGAAAAAGCTGGAATATTTATGAAGAGATCTAATGAATTCCACACTCATGGGTGATAGGCAGTCCTAAACCCCCAGTAGACCAAAAGGTCTAGATTTAAACTTATATACCAGTGAACAGTTTTTGGTCCATACTTGGTAACACGTAGGCAAGCTACCTGTGGTCTGATGCTAACGTCTCTTGTCAGTTTTTATACTTTGACTTTGAGGCCCACTGAGAGTTTTTTGGGTCTCTAAATCTTCACCGTTTCTGGAGTGTCTGCGACCTTTCCTGTCACAGCTTCTCTGGTGCTTTGAAGTCCTAGCATTTTACCTGTCCTCACACTTAATCTCTCAGGGAGTTCTGCCCATGGAGAGTCTGGGAAGGAAAAAGAGCCTCTGATAGGGCAATTTCTATAGAATGTAGAGAGTCAGTGTGCAACGCTAGCACTTTCCCATCTCTAAGAACTGATCATGTGTAGCAGAGAAATGGAGAAAAAGTAATTGAATGTAATTCTAATCCCCAGCACCCACTTTTTCCCGGAGGCAAAATAAAAGGACTAGGATGAGGGAAAATGCCACAGAGGAATGGTGATCTGTATTATACATTAGAAATGCATAGTTTTGAATAACATTTGTATCCCTCTGCTACTCTACTTTTTGCTTTGCATTTAGTTTTAAGCATTAACAAGGTAAAACTGGGGAATTCAGAGATTAATGAGGCACCTAAAAGTTAAAAAAATTATTAGGCCAATAATTTTAAGGGTTTTTTGGATTTTAATTTGAATCAGGCAATCCAATTTATGTTCTCAGGAGTGATAATTCTAGGAAATGCTATATGGAAGGAAAAGAAAAACAGATGAGGATCCTAGGTCAGATGAATTTGGGAAATGCTGTATACCATATTGCTCTCTTGGAGATTTATGTGACCTTTGCATTAAGGGCTCTTAAAGTTTTACACTAAAGAGACATGCTTGATTTTCTTTAACTGAGTGTTTCTCAAGCTAATTTGAATATATATATATGTGTGTGTGTGTGTATATATATATATATATACACATATATATAATTTGAATATATACAAACACATATCAACATTATTTATATATGAATATATCATTTTTAACACATACTTTAATATACTTGGTAAATTCTGGATAAATCACCCCTAGTTCATTGTATTAATAATTAAAAATGTGATAGTGTGGTAGCTTATATAATACTTTGAGAAGATAAACCTGAGAATTATAAAGACTTTAAAAGATATCCTTACCTTTGGGTACTTTGTACTCTCTTTATAAATGACATTGCTTTTAAACACCAGCAGAAATCAAATCTTAAACTGATAGTGCATCCAATAATATTTGTTTAACTCTATTCAGGCCTATCATTTGTGATATAGCCACTTATAAGGAGCCTAGCTGTATTCAGCAGAACGCAGAACTCAAAAGGGATTTGCTTTATCTTACCCATGTTATTCAAAACTCTAAAACTGTTATTCCATTTTAGAATATGTTCATACATTAATAATTTATTAGACTCAGTTATCTTTTCTTTATGAAGACCGTGTGGAAAGGAAACTTCAATTTCAACATCTGTTTCTTGACTTTTTTTTTTTGTTGTTCACCTCCTTTAAATTCAAAATGTTTAAAGCTTAAAAAGGAAAAAGAAACTGTTGGGTTTCAAAAGATGCTCTACTAAATTTATTATCTATGGGAATTTTTCTGTGCAAGAATAAGGGTAATAGACTAACAAGAGCAAAATGTCCGTCTTTTGCTTTAGAATGTTTGTTATATTCAGTTAAGTGCTATGACCACTTAAAATGAACCGATTGTTCTGTGAACTTTTATACCACCAGCAGCTCTATTCAAAGAAAATCCTAGATATTTGGTTCACTTACAAGTATCAGGGTGTTTAGGTGTGACACGTAGCCTGTGTCCTTTTATCACCTTGTCCACCCTGGTAATGTTATTGTGCTTTTCATTTAATTGCATCTCCTCCCTCGATTTTAAGAGTATGAGATAAATCAATACATTTTTCAGAAAGAAAATTATTATACCTTCCTTCTGTTCCATAAAAAGAGAAATCATTCAATCAGAAGTGTAGACAGCATAAATTCTTAGCAAACGTTTTTCCTCTGACTGATTTTTGTTTATATTTTTCCTTGGGGTTATAATAAGATTCAAAAACTGTAATGATGTCAGCAACACCTCTAAAATTCCACTGAAAGAAAAGCTGAAGATTTTTTCTCAGCACTGCAGGGCTGCTCCTTTGGAACTCTGTGAGTAACCACACAGCAGAACCTTACCTTTACCTCATTTGCCAAATTATGAAGTCAATTATATCTGCGTTCTGAACTTGCTTAGCACCCAAACATTTATAATGCTGTAAATATGCTGTGTAACCATTTGCCATACACCAGAACATAAATCTAAGTTACTTAGATTTACAGTATTGTAATCTCTCCTTTAAAATGACATGAGGGAAGTGTTTAACTTAATGAGGCAGAGGATCCTGGTGTGCAAGTTACATTGTATTTTTCATTGCACAAGGGTAAATTATTGCTTCAGTCTCCTATATGGTACCCCAGTGGCCTCAAATATACAATGTAGCTTCCAGAAATGCCTGCTTTTGTCTTAGGCAATAATTTACTCCACTAGAGTGTGCTGAGAATTACCCATAACATTTCTTGCAGTAGGCTGAATTTCTTGAAAGTCATTCACAGATACTAACTGAATTTGACTTTTTAAATTTTTTTTAACATAGGGACATTGACAGACATGGTAAGTCTGCATACATTAATATACAAAAGGGAAAACGAGCATTTACTTTCTGTCTAAAACTAGAAAACAAGCAAAAAAATTCTGAGTAAGAGATGAAATTATAGGACATAAAATTTTTTCTTAGCATTTTAACCCTGATGTTGCTAACTTTTTAAATAAATAAGCACAGGCCTTTGAAGGGTGGTCCATAAAGATTTAGGACTATAATAATTAAATACGTAGTTACATATTTGCAAAAGAAAAATCCTAATCCTGTATGGAACACCAAATTTATGAATCTAAATGTGGGGGGAGTTTTTTTGTTTTTCTTTTTGGTTTTTTTTTGCGGTACGCGGGCCTCCCACTGTTGCGGCCTCTCCCGTTGCGAAGCACAGGCTCCAGACGTGCAGGCTCAGCGGCCATGGCTCACGGGCCCAGCAGCTCCGTGGCATGTGGGATCTTCCCGGACCGGGGCACGAACCTGTGTCCCCTGCATGGGCAGGCGGACTCCCGACCACTGCGCCACCAGGGAAGCCCTGGGGGGAGTTTTTTAAACAAGCTTTACTTTCTGATAAAGTAATATAGGAATTTAATTAAAACGAACCAAAAACTCCCCTCACCAATCAGTGTTGCAGCATTTGGGTAAATGTTAGAGCTTGTCAATTTTCAAGGCAGAGACGTTATTCCAGGCTTTCTGCCAAACCATTACTGGTAATCAAGAGACGAAGCACGTGAAAGTACTGTGCCTGGCTTAGTTAGATATGCATTTGCTAAAAGAGAAGCCAACACATTTCTCATGCAAGCCATCAGAATTACAATTGAGGAACACATACACACACACACACACACACACACGCACGCACGCACGCACGCATACAATGCTTTTATAAGTCTAGCAATATACACATTAAAATGACACTCTGTGCTTAAGGGGAAAACAGTAGCAGACACAGCTCATGTTGACTGGATCCTTTCTTTATCGATAGAGTGGTTTTAATACCCAGCCACATTTCTCTCAATGGCTGCAATGGGAGGAATTAAATTACTCATATCTGGACAAGATTTGGGATTGTACCACGTGCTTAAATTTTAGCAGCTATTTAAAATCTCTCATTGATAAATGGGTGGTTTAGGCTGCTATTTTCTGGTGGTTGTTTTTTTTTTTATTTAAATGATTTGGATAAACATCTGTTTCCCCATAGTGCTAAAAAACAATTTATGTGATATAATAGTGATGTCAGAAAGTAATCAAAGCAAGCATTTTTATGAAAGGAAGACTGAAATGTTTCAAGTTCTTTGGAGGGAGGAATATTGGGTAAATAACTGAGTATTTGCATATATTATTTTGACCACTGGAGGGCTCTCAGATATTTTTACTTTAATTCTTTAGAAATCAATTTGCCATAGCTGTAACTTCCGTAAAACAAATTTAAATCTTGGCACTATAAGGTCTATATAGTCACCTAGCTCTTAAGATGGTACATGTTCTCAAAATACAACATAAAAGAGCAATCAGGTTTAATTTACTGTGTTCTTTCACTGTTTCACAACAAAATTTCGCAACAAATTGACTCTCCCCAAAAGTAAACAAAGCCAGATAAAACAATAAATGCATACTCTCAAGGCAGATGACCTGGAGCCAGAGTTAGAAATGGTCTGCCGTGTATATCAAGTTCTTTGAATTCTCATGCATTTGCATTTACTCAATAATAAATCTTTGTTTCATTATCATAAAAGTATTTTTCTGCAAATTTCCAGGAAGATGCACCATGTTTATCCAATAACTTCTCATCCTCCCAAGTTGCTGCTGGTATCCTTTAGAATTTCCTTTGATTACAAATCTCTTTTGCTCAAGAAGCATAGGTGTAGGTAGTAAGAATGGCAAGAAATGCAATTTAAATATATCAATCACTCTAGACAGTGATTTTAAAGAAGATAAGAATGGAGGCAGACGAGAGAGGGGATAGTGCAACAGTCTATTCATAAAACATTAGAAGATTTAACTGATTCCATAATGCCAAGGTTAGATGGACCACAAGAGTGGAGGTTCCCATATGTTTTGTAGCTTAATTCTTTAGAAATCTATTTGATATAGCTGAATATTCTCAAAATGGACATTCTATGCAGAGCACATGCAAAAAAGAGACTACACTTCATAGTTTTCTCATAGTTTTCGCCCTTCTGCAATACTGTGAATACCCACTAGGAGAGATGGGGGAAATGTTTGTCACTGTCACCAGCACAGAGGTGTTCGTCCTGATGGGTCCCTCTTCTATCTTTTCATGACCTCTTGGCTTCTTGTGGACATCTCCCATGAACACTCAGAATTCCGAGTTTTGCTGGCCATTTCTTCAACGGCTCACATAATCCATTTTATCCAACGTCAATAGGTCAGAAGATACAGAATTACACAGATCAAGGAGGAGAAAAGCAAAAGAGGTAACATTCTGGTACTCAGTGAGGAAGATTATTTCCAGATGGTTCTGCTTAATAAACAGTGAAATGCAAGGGGGAGGATTATAATAACGTGCTTAATCTGGAAGTGGCTATGATTCCAAATCCCTATGATTTGAATCTGGAGTGGCTGTGGTGCCAGTTTAGGGAAACCAAAGCTTCCTCGCTCCCTGATGAGGCTACCCAAATATTACGCTCTTTTGACAGATTCAACTACGATTTTAAATCTTATTTAAAAAGCTGTTCTCCTAGGGCTTCCCTGGTGGCGCAGTGGTTGAGCGTCTGCCTGCCGATGCAGGGGACATGGGTTCGTGCCCCGGTCCGGGAAGATCCCACATGCCGCGGAGCGGCTGGGCCCGTGAGCCATGGCCGCTGAGCCTGCGCGTCCGGAGCCTGTGCTCCGCAACGGGAGAGGCCACAGCGGTGAGAGGCCCGCGTACCGCAAAAAAAAACAAAACAAAACAGCTGTTCTCCTCACTTTATATATCTAAATAACTGGATTGGTATTCCAGTAAATTGGAGACACCTTCATGTCCCCAAGCCTACAGAAATATAGGCAGCCTGAGCCACGATGATGACAAGGTTTTGCTGTCACAATCAGGAGTGGCCTTAATAAGCAGTTCTGCCTTTTACAAATTGCTACCTGGAAGAAAGACTTTGCATTAGCAATGCTAAAAATAAAATATACATCCCCTAGTATTCAAATGAATAATTCTCAGTAACCCTGCTAGGGCAGTTTCTTCATCTACTCGAAGTCTTTAACACCCTGGAGGACACTTCAAGTATGTCTTTCTATTCAAATATTCAGATATTTGATGAAAGCATTTCTTGGGTTTTTTTTAATGGATTCAGGCAGTATAGTGGTGAGACCTAGCCATAAAAATGTCTAAGCCCGAATCATTTCTTTCATGCTTTAAGGAACTTATAAAATCACAGAGCAGATCTGGAACTTTTTTTTCTTTTGAGAAGGCGTTTATCCACCTCTTTGTGTACTGGAGTTACCCATCTCTGTGTGAGAATATGTCAGGCTTCTTAATTTTTCCATGAGAATATCAACCTGCTGCCTTTTCACCTGCTATTTAAACATATAGATCTTTCTTCAGTCAACCATGTAGAATATCTGCCCTTACAGCAACTATCAAAAGATTTAACCTTGAATTGACTGTGTTAGGTAAGAGTATGCCAAGGTATGTTCTCCAAGTGCTATAGTAAGTTGAATCACATACCTAGGCCTCATTGTCTTAACTGTTCTCTTCCCTGTCTGTACATATGTAATGTCATTACTGAGGAACCGTTTCGTTTTGTGCCCTTGAGTCCTGTTCCAGTTTACCGTAAGACATGGCATTTTGGGAAAATAAAGAAAGAATGATATTGAACAACTGCAGTAACATTGTGCTAAGTATTACTTTATATCTTCAGAATAAGGGACCATACCATACAATTCTCATAGGAATTTGTGCCAGGAAAACATTTATTTCTCAAGATACACTTGTAAACTTTCTTTACTATACAAGGAAAATCATATGATCTATCAATTTCCTTTTTTGTTGCGACTGCCCAAGTTACTTCTTGTTTCATAATAACGCTCATCTGTCTCATTGGGGTGTCATTCGTGCTTTCCCCACCTGTGATTTCTGACTCAGGTGAGAGATCAGTGCTCCACTGTTTCTCATCATCAAGCAGACAGTAGTATTTGTTGATTTAATATGACTTTGCGCTGTCCTGTATGTTTTTAATAATGAAATACTCCATGTTAAAAATAGGAAGTAAAATTTCAAATCCTCAGGGATGGTGAACAAGACAGTTGAGAATAATGGAATAACTATAAACAGTAACATTTCTTAGGGGCATTTGAAACATTTTTCCCAAAGAGCTTGATGATATCCTTTTATCTGTACTCCCGTTTTGCCCAGAGTCTATATTTATTGCTATAAGTCAGGTCACGTTGGATTTTACTGAGTTTTATTTTCAATAAGTTTTCACTTTCTTGGAGTTTGCATCAGAGGACTGTTGACAGAATAGTTAAGCAGTAAGGTTATGCTTATTCCTCTGCACACTCCCCTCCCTCTTTGATAACGAATTTTCTAATATTATACTGGGTCCAGAGAAGCTCAACTCTGGATTGAGTCACCAAATTTTAGAGCTGGGAGTAGGCTTAGACATCATTTAGTGACTCGTACAATCTATTGGCTTGACAGAAGATGAAAGCACAGCCTAGAGAGATCAGCTTTGTCCGAGAACTCAAGGACCAAGAGTAGCATCCATTCCAGTTCTGTTCTCTTACATCTTAGGGCCTTTTAAAAGTTCATGGCAGCATTCTTTGGCCCTTACAATAATGACTTGCCCACCTCAATTACTTTCTTTTATGGAGGTCATCCTGCTTTACAATATTTGTAGGCAATATCATGAAATTGTTTTTGATAAGGAAAAACTAGGGACAGAAGGATTAAAAATTGGTCTGTAAAGCATTTTAAGTCAATGGTGACTGTAAATCACTGTTTTAGGCAAACACAGTATCGGATAGCTCTCTCCACACAGAGCAGGCAAATGGAAGCACACCCTTCAAAGGCTGGAGCAGATAAGTCATAATTCTGTGACAAGCATTACAATCCTCTGAGCTTCTCAATCATTTTTCATTATTCCTTTCTGCCTGTGTCACTTTTAGAAGCTTAGACCAAACCGTTCATTGTCAGGAAATAGTATGTTCGATGTGTTCAAGGGCTTTGTGCTGTAAATAAAGAGAGAATTTCAAATCAGTGCTATGTGGAAACGTTAAAAAAAAATTACTTGCAGTTTTGACTTAGCATTTTTCACGTTCATAAAATATTGGTCAAATGAGTGATCCTTGGTAATGAAGAGAATCTGTATCTTTTTTAATTCCATTTTTCATTCATTCACCATCTGCTTTGGTCACCAACCACGTGCCAGTTACTGTAGGAGATCTATGGATGCAATCTCTGTCCTCAGGGAGTTCACAGAGTGCAGGAGAAAGCCATGTACACAAACAAGTTGTCATGATTTTATGTGACAGATGCCATGACATAAACCCCAAGAGGCATAACAGAGAGGACAGAGGATTAATAGAGGGAAAGATAAATGATGTGAAACTTGAAAGATGGCTCCCAAGTTTGACAGGCAGGTTTGCGGGGAGGGGTGCACACTAGGAATGCAAAATAATATTCTGGGAGGAGCAAACATCAGTTTAAAAGTATTGAAGGGGTAAGAAATTATGAAATTCTTAGATAACTGAAAATGGTGTAATATTGCTAAAGCATAAAATGCATTGTAATAAGTGATACACACTAAGACTGGACACAGAGAGAGAAATATCATAAAAGGTCTTTAAGACTATGTTAAAGAGGTTAAAATTTATACTGAGGCAATGAGAAACCACTCAAAAATTAAGACCAGGCTATGGATTAGTCAATCTGAATTTTAGAAACACCACTGTTGCCACAGTCTGTAAGGAAAGCTAGAGAACAAAGAACGCAAATCGAAAGAACAGCAAAAAGGCAACACACTACAAATCCCAAGCAAGAAACGTTAGAGCCTGGTGTTCTAAGGAAGTTGCAGCGATAACTGCAGTGAGAAAGAAAAGGGAGGATCAACCCACATGATATTTCTTAAGTAGAATCAATACAATTTAGAGATTGGACAGGAGGCCCTGAGAAAAGTGAGAGATCAAGGATGGTTCTGAGGTTCTGGTTCTGGCAACAGGATGGATGGTAATGTCATTCGTGATGTTAGGGAATGTGGGAAAGGTTTATGTATGGGAAGGGTGAACACAGTGGCTTTGGACATTTTGAGTTGGAAACTTTTGTGGGACATTCATGTAAAGATGTTCATTTGGCACTTGGGTAAATAGGGGGAGGACGTCTTGTGTAGAGATATTGATTTAAAAGTCATTTGTGTATAAGTGGCTAAAGCTATGAAGAGTGTGACCTATCCCAAGGAGAGGTAGACTAAAAGGAAAAGAAGGATGAGAAAGAACCCAATGAACAGTAGTGATTTGGGTTGAGGAGAGGAAGAGCATCTTCAAGAGACTTTAGAAAGAATTAGCCAGAGTAACGTCACCAAAATGGCAGCCTCCACCCACACACAAAGAACAGCAATTAGTCAGATACCCATGGGCAAAAGCAGCTCTGGGAGAGCTCTGGGGTCCACTTAAGAAACTTCAGCAACACAATGGAACAAAACAGGCGAGAATCATACAAAAAGGAAGGAAGACGGCTTCATCTGCATTATCCCACCCCCAAGTCAGCTTTGCTCAGCCCCAAGAGGGAAGTCTCCAGCTGGAAAGAGGTCCCCTCACTGGGAAAGGAAGAGTGAGTTAAGAGACAAGCTTCCAAAGAGGGTGGCTGGCCAAAAAGGGAACCCAAATTGAAGGACTTTAAAAAATATATATCACTTTTAAATAGGATAGACTTGAAAATATTTTAATTGTTTATATGAAAAAGTTCATGGAAATGGAAAATGTATAGACTCAGAAAAAAAGGGGGAACTGATAAATTTCCAGAACAAACTTAACAAGGGAACCCATAGAACAGGCATTTGTGTGCAATACAGCACACTTATTACAAACCAAGATGCACATTGCTGTTGTGTTTGGCCTATATATTGTTTTTTTGATTTGATTAAAAGAAAAACCTATTTGAAGTGACTGAATTGCTCAGGGGACTATTTCATGAAAATACCATTAAAAAAACTTCAGCTATTTATTGCAAATTTCAGATGCTGTTTTTTCTTGATCAAGGGAAGATAAGTAGATACAATGTTGTCCTTTAGTCCAGAAAAATTTCCTGCTCTCACGTCTACAAATGATCACCTAGTGTTAGAAACAAGATTTCTTAAAGATCATTATGTATTATGGCAAGATATATTCAGCAGAAAACATTTTTAGAAAGAACTAAATTATGTGGGAACTGGTACTGCATTCTTAATAAAGAAATCAGAACTGGCTTCCAAATGTTGCAGCTAACTCATGTAATCAACGAGTGTGTCTTACCATCAAAAGAACAACTTGAATTGTTATCAGTAAGCCACACTGGTTGAATCCGAAATGCCAGTTTGATATATGACAGGAGTAACCTCAGACTCTCTAGAAATACGAAAGATTTTTCTTCTTAGAAAATACCATGGGATGAAAAATGTGGCTGTATGTTCAGGCTCATGGCAGGACCACCACAGGCTAGAACTCTGAGGGGCACCATTCACTTGTAATACATTGGATCTGCACAACATGAAAACCCTACCAGTGTGGGGTCAAGGACCAAAAGATGCAGGCTTCACCAAAATAGGGAACAAAAACCTAATTCAGGAACCAGAATCTGAGCCTCAAATAAGATCGAGGAGACAGACTTTGCAGGACTTTCATTTTGGCTCTGCAGGAGCTGCAATAAAAATCAGAAACAAATCAAAGGGAACTCCATTCATACTGTATATTCCTTAGAATTGGATTTTTAGAGAATATTCTGGCAGATGGAAGTGGCTTTTCTTTAAAAAAGTGTATATTACACCAATTTTTCCTTTCTTGTTTGCACAAAGGGTTTTAATTTCTCTTTCTAGAGCCTCTGTTTCTCTATTCAGTTTTCACTAAGTAGTCATAGGAGCTCAAAAGCATCATTGTTTTAGGAGAACGTTCTAATCTAGAAGCAGTAACTACAGTTAGTACAAGTAGAGGAACATAAAGGGACTTTGGCAAGGCTTTTCTATCCTTTGATTCATTCATTCATTTATTCAAGAAATACTTTTGAGCACCTGTTATGTGGCAAGAAGTGTTCTGTATTCTGGCCATCGGCCGGGCAAAGAGACTATGAATAAGCTAATGGTTCAAGGTCTAAGCACCTGCTGAGAGAGAAGGCATTATGTGTAGCAAGAAATGCAGCCACATCGGTGAATGAGGGATCAATGTTGTTTTCTGAAAGTTGCATTTTTAAAGCCATAATTCTTCCAAATGTGTTGAAAATTGTCCTCAGAAGCTATTTTAACTTTACACAGACGCAGCGCTTTTATAATAGGAAAATGCTCATATTTTCAACTCAAGTTCTTAAGTGGAGACAACACGGCAGATGCTTTTGCTAAGCTTAAGAGATCGATTTGAACTGAATTTTAATTAAAATTGCTCAAAGGGCTGTTGAAAAGTTTTCTCATGATTGTCTGAGTCCATCAAAAGTTCTGCCCCCTCTAAAGAAGGATGTAGTGTCGGACTTAAATCAAAATAGGAAGGAAAAATTGGTTATGTCATGAGGTTTCATTAAATGTTACAATAAAGTTAATTTTCATTTTACTCTTGGCAGTTACAGATATACTAATTTGTAAAGATATTGAAGTCAAGAAATTAGCATTGATGCACAAGCTTATGCTGAGAACAACATAATACATTGGTATATGAACATTTCTATAAAAAGTACCTACTGACTAGTTCAATATCTGTTTTTGCATTTTTAATTAGCAAATGCCTCTTAAGGACTGATGGTCTGACAACACAACTGATTAAATTAAATTTAAATTTAGACTTTAATGTTATTTTTTAATAAATGAATTAGGAAAGCATCAAACTGTTATTTTCTTCTCACATGCCAAATGTCAACATAATTTCTTCAAGGATAATCATTTTTAACTGTGGAAATGTTGGTTCCTCAAAAAGAGGGCAATAGGGAATGCTGCTGTGTCAAACAAAGTTGAAATTTCAGAGAAACTTAATTAGTAACTATTGTTCAATTTTTTTATTAACAGTGCTTTCTTAGGTACTTAGCAAGATAAAAGACGCATTAGATGGGACAGCAACTCATCCAGAGCTCACAAAATACAGTGGGAAATAGCTGTGATAAGTGTTTTAATAGCTGAATAAACAACATCCAGGCTGAAAGTACTATAGGGAACAGAGAAATTAATTCCAGTTGGGGAAACCTTTTAAATTATATACACCAAGTGGAGCATTCGTTGCAACAGGGAACAATAATACAAATATATGACGTGGCCCTTTCCTTCAAGGAACTTACTGTCTTCTTGGGGAGAGAAGAATTATACATAAAATAGTTAAAGGACTCTATAAATAGAGAAAGTATTATAAAATGTGCAATTACAAAATGACACAAAGTCTCTAATCAGAAAATAAAGGATCTGAGAGTTCAGTGGAGGGAGAAATTGGTATTGACTGGAGAGATTAAATGATACCTTGGAGATGATGGACCATGATATGGGCTGGAAAGTGCTGGAAGTATTTGCAGAGGCAGCAGAAGGGGAAAACTGAAATGATGAAAACAATGAACAAAGGCAGGGCTGATTACAGCCTGTTCCGTGACCTTCAGAGGCCGACCTGGTTGAAGCAGAAGGCCTTCTTTGGGGAGTATTAGAAGAACAGAGTGGTTGCGTAAGGAAAAGCATAGGGTCGGGGTGCGGCATGAATGCCAAGATTAGGAATCCAGGCTTGATCTGATAGGAACAGGAAATCCCTGTAGTTTGTCCAGCAGCCTAGTGACACAAGGAGAGCAGCTAGAAAGGCACACTAGAAAGATTAGTCTGGAAGTTATTGTTTTTCTGAAGAATCATTTTATATAAAGTTCCCCTAAACCACTTGGAATCTGTAAAGCATTAAACAGATATACAATGTTGTCATTACCTTAGACACAGAGAACTAACGAGCGTGTATACAAGCCTAACTCTTTAGAAAGTGTACTGTAGGATCTTGTGACCGAGATGTAGAAGAAATCATTCGGTTGGCCTGCTCTACCATAAAGGATTAGATGAAAAACGGATATAATGGATTAGCCTTTGTTAAAACAACATGAGAGAAACAGAAGTGGAAATGTTACATGAAAAGAGAGATTTATTTTCAAAAGGACCTATCTCAGATATTTTAGGAACCTTCAGAAGGTGGCCTGTAGTGGGAAAAAAAGAAAGCTTCCTTTTGTAAAATTTTTAAAAAGGGAGAAATAGCTTTTGGAATTACAAACTGGTTATCTCAGCTTTCATGCCTGACAAGAGACAGTCAACAGGTTGCCAGCAACCAGCAGGGCATTTACTGTAGGCAGTAATCAACAAGACCTTATGGAGAGAAAATCAGGGCAGATCAATTCAATTTCCGCCCCAGACACAGAAATAGATCTTAGTGATAAGGAGGTTATAATGTGGCTGAATTTTCGTAAGACTTTGGTATCTGCTCTGCTTGGCATCCTTTTTTAAATAAGCTACACAGATACACTCTGTGGAGCTTGCATGTGGGCATAGCTGATGCGTTTATATTCAGATATTAATTATTGATTAAGGATGTCTCACCATTAATATGGAAACATTTTTCTGTAGCTGATAAACTCAGTGGTCAAAGGTTCATGCTAATGGTGCCAAAGTAATGGAATTGCCCTCCATGTGGCCTCACTTTGTCCTGGAGTCACATTACCGGCTGGACTCACTCCTTCCCACAAAATCACAGTGCATGTTGTTGTCACTAGAAGAACCAGACAAGAATGGTAGAACAAAATAAACCCATGTTCATTACTGGAATAAAAACTGCCCTTAAATGCTACTTGGGCAGAAGTCCCTAAGCACAGATGAGTCTGACAGTCAAAAAACCTATTGGCTCATTCAAAATACCTACTATATCAAGAAAACTGATGGTTTAACTGACTTGAACTTTTTTTTTACTCTACTAGTCAAATCAAACAAGTTCACCCTTTTGAGACCAATAATGTTTGTGTGGGAATATGTGACAGTTGGGGAACCAACAATCATACCAAGTTGGACCTGGTGCAAATTGTGTTTACTTTCTCTTATCTCATTGCTGAAATCTCTACTGCTCTCTTCAGCCCAGGAGAGCTTATTCCTCCCAGCTCCCCACAGCTCCTTCTCAATCCACTTCTTCCAGGCCCCTATCGGTTTCTAATGCACTTTTATGCCTTGTTGCCTCCTCCCAGCAATGCCCACATAGCCATTCAAGACATTAAATTTAGGTCTACAGATGCCAATATGGCCTCAGAGGTCATACAGAGGTGTGGCGTCTGAAAAGGCCTCTTCAATATCCACAGATGAAATGGCTCTCAGGCCTCTGTGCCATCGTCTCTATAATTGCCTGTGCCGTGTTCTTTGCCCTTTGTGTCACTGAGGCACGGTGCCCCACCTCGACTTCCTGTGTCTGGGAAGGGAAGAGGCCATACCTAACCTGTACCAGCGCAGCTGTACGTATTGAAAATTCCACCCACAGCATGTGTACTCAGCCTGGGGCACAACATGAAAGATTTTCCTTAAAATTCTTCATTCTGTTTATTATTAATGACTTTCTAGTGCTGCTACTAGTATTTCTTCTAACATTAGTTCCTTTTAGGAATTACTTGGTATATCTTCTGTCTATGTCCTATTTCTAAAAATATGAATTCTAATCTTTAAGAATAATCAAGTTTTCTACAAGTGTTAATAGCTACAAAACACTCTTTTGGTCACTTCTCTAGTTTTAATAAGGGGCATATCGAATTCTTCTTATGCATTCCATCTCTGCTAATCATCTTCTGTAAACCATCTTATTTTTAATAAAACAGTAAGTTAAAAGATACAAAAGACCTCTGGCACATGAAAACTGTTACATATAGAATGGATAAACAACAAGGTCCTACTGTACAGCACAGAACTATGTTCAGCATCCTATGATAAACCGTAATGGAAAAGATATGAAAAAGAATGTGTATATATGTATAACTGAGTCACTTTGCTGTACTGCAGAAATTGTAACTTTTTATAGAATTGTAAATCAACTATACTTCAATATAATAATTTTTTTAAAAAATTTAAAAAATAAACAATAGTAAAAGAGCTCTGTGCCAAACGAATTCTACTGAGATGGTTTTAAGTGTTTTGGTAAAGGAGTCTCATATTCGTGCGACACAGTGATTTATTTTGATCCTCTTGTGCCCTAAGGATCTTTAGACATGACATGCAACTTTATAAAGAAAACTAGCCGTCTGGTTAGTGATCCATTTATGGAGAACGACTCATTTCCCTTGGCCTCTACTTATACAATGTTCAAATTGCATTATGTTCCTTGAGACTTTTTGTTTCATTGATCCAGATAACTCTGGCTTGATGCCTTTTCAAAGAACTGCTTATCAGAGAATTTCCGGTGACCTTCTGACATTTCAAAATTGCATATTCCCTGGGTAACAATTTTATTTGTAGTAATTATAAAGCTTCAAACTTCCTAAAGATACAGCTAATGCAGAAAGACAAGCTGTGTGAAATATTATTGGCTACCTCAGTTTCATCCAAGCTCCGTACTTTTCCTTTTTCTCATACTTGAAACTGTCACACTTGCTAAACTTATATTTTCAAACTGGTTGAGACACTTTATACCTACTGTATTCATAATTCTAATCTATCAATTATTTAAAATGTATAATGTTCACAATGTGTTGTTTCTTCATGTTAAATAATGTTGATCATTTATCTAGTAAATTTCTTCTTAGTTGCATAAATAATTTTATATTTTTTATTAGTGACCAAATGTTTTACTAAATTATGAAATGGCATATCATATAAAACATTTTAACAATAAAACAGTTCTTCCCTACGTTGACACAAGCTCTTCTAGTTTCCTAATTAATAAAGAACAATTCAGTTCTCATTACAGCTAAGTTTCAACTACGAACACAAACACCTTACCACGTTATTTAGATTAAGAAATAACTCAGATTTTCCCCGGCACTTGAAAAATTTTCTTATTATAAATTGCCTCAGAAACTCCCTCAACTAAAGCAGTACTTACCAAAGAATAATATCTGTCCATCTGACCTGATGGAGTTTCCATAAGTACATGAACTGAGAGTCAGTAAGTAGGTTTGGGACTTGGAATTTCGGAACTGGTTTTATTTTTATTCCTCTATCGTACCTTTCTTTTATCTTATTGCTGTCGTTGTTCAGATTCCTGATGAGTGTGATACTTTCTGTCCTAACTCAGAGGGTTTCTAGAATTGGTCCTAGGAAGTCACTCAACATGCTCCTTGTTCTTCTGGGGTAGGATTTCTTCAGAGAAACAGTGAATCCAGGTCTTCGTGAAATCAGACTAGGGAAGCCTAAGATGTTCCATTGTCCTGGGCTTCCGAGACGAGTACCGTTGAAAACCTGCAGCCTCCCCAGTCCTCCCAGCCACTCATGCCTGTTGCCTTTGGTCAACCACAACCCCATATGGAAAGCCCTCCAAGTCCCTCTCCTCTCCTGACTTCCATTACCAGACACAACACCCTGAGCTACTTTCCTCCTAAGTCTTTCCAGTTTGCACTAAATGCTGTTCCCCACAACCCTAAACAGTCTCTTCACTAAGCAATTCTCCATGTCCTGACCTTCTAGGCGCCTGCCAGGCCTCTGATTTTATGGTTTCGCCAGGGAAGCTGCTAATCCTACCCTGCCCTCTGTGCCACAGAATTAGATGATGTGCTTGGCATTTCCCTCCCTCCCTAAAGTGGTTTCCACATCTTTCTCTACGATGCTTGGATAAAGACCTCCCCTTGGGGCCTATGAAGTCACCTTTACCCCTCTCTTCCTCCACTGATCGCTGTCATCCACCTACACGTTAAAGAGTTTAGAAGCCAATACATAGTGAACTTCACAGCTCCAGCAACTGCCATCTTCTTAAGTGATTTCACGTCTGGGCGGCCCATCCAGGAAAACTATAGTCCCTCGGGGTCTTGGCCTCCTTAGCGGAAGTCATCTTCTCCACACTGCTTTAGAAACCCCACTCCCTCCGTGACTAGTCATACGACACATATGATATTATTACTCTGTTGTAATCATACATTACAGAGTTATGTGAGGGTTAGAGAAAAGAAAATGAAGAATTCAGTAGTGACTAAAAGAATGTAAGAGGAAAGTGGCAGCCAAGAAACCAGTGAAATATCTGTTTTATTTGCAGCAGAGAAGCTCCTGGGAGCCAGCATTGAGGTAATGCCAGTTTCCAGAGACATGAGTGAGATACAAATTTGGTATTGAGATAAAGATTTGTAGAATTTAGTAACCTCTTAGATTTAGAGAGAAGCAAGGAGTGGAGGCTGAGTCCAGAGTATCTATCTTGGGAGACTAGTTAGATTGTAGCTCCGTGAATGGAACTGGAGAGTGGATCAGTTAGATGATCAATTTTAGGGATTTCTAAGTCAATCCAGGCAAAAACAAGGTAGATGTATGTCTTTGGAGGGCAGAAGAGAGGTCAGAGTAGAAGACAAGGTTTTGGAATCATCAGCATATAAGTGTGATTGAAGTTATGAAAGTAGATGAAAACACCCTGGAAAAGTGAATGGAATGTTGGAAAGGATAAGGTTCTGAAGGACTCCAGTGTTGTAGGAGTGGTGAGGAGACAGAGCTAATCACAGCGCCAGAGAAGGAAGGAATGTTATGAGTTAAAGTGATGGAAACAATAATAATAGCTAACATGTACTGAGTGCTTACTATTTTTTAACTTTTTATTTTATATTGGCGTATAGTTGATGAACGATGTTGTGTTAATTTCAGGTGTACAGCAAAGTGATTCAGTTATACATATACATGTATCTGTTCTTTTTCAAATTCTTTTCCCATTTAGGTTATTACAGAGTATTGAGCAGAGTTCCCTGTGCTCTACAGCAGGTCCTTGTTGGTTATCTGTTTCAAATATAGCAGTGTGTACATGGCAATCCCAAACTCCCAATCTATTACCAGGCAATTCTGCTAAACGTTTTATGTGCATTATACCGTGGTGGTTTAGAGCACAGATGGGTTCAAATCACAACTCTATCACTTACTGGCTGTGACTGTTGGCAAGTTTCTTAAGCTCTCTGTGCTTCTGTAGCTTGAGGATAACAATAGTACCAACCTTAGAGGTTGGAGTGAAGGCTAAAAGACTTAATGTGCCATATTCAGCAGAACCCGACTCACGGAAGGCCATGTACTGTATAAGGGTTAACAGTTATTTTTATCATTGCAATTTTATTTAATCTTCACAATAACTCGATGAGGAGGTATGATTATCGCCATTTTTTCAATTGAAGAAACAAATTCAGAAGGTTACGTTACTCACTCCAAGTAAGTGTTGGAGCTGGTATTTGAAAGGAGGTGGACCCCATGTATTTAACTGGCAAGGAAGGATGTGGCAGAAAACAAAAAATGGAAACCATTTTAAGAAGCCGAGAGTGACTAATCGGGTTAAAATAAATGCAATGAAGTTGTCATGAAAATAATCCATAGACCCAGTTCTTTTGATTCATCAGGTTAAACAGTAGCAACAGAAATTTTGATGAGGATAATGTGATTTCAAGATTGATCACTAATGTGCGACTTTTAGTACCTGGAAGATGAGCTACCAGAGGAGTCAATTTATGCTCCTAACCTGAGCCATGTACCTAAGACTCCCAGGTGCACACTTGGTCATCACCAAGAGTGACGGTGCCTGGAAGAGCTCCCAGGCGTGATTTCCTATTACACCAGTGCAGTCAGACAGCTGGGTTATGTTCACATTTCGTCAGCTATGCTCCTATTGGGAGTTTCACAGTTGTGCACATTTTATTTATTTTAACATCTGATTCGTTTTAGTTTGAAATCCATCCACTCTGACCATTGCATTACATTGCTTTTAATCACAATTAGATGAATCTATTCATTCTACATTTTACAGAATTAAAGGTTTTTTCGTTGTTTTTTTTTTTTGCTTACTATTTGCATAATCATAATGAACTTTATTTAATCAACAGCATCTTGTAGGTCTGATAACATTTTCAATCAACTATGCTTTTAATTAAAAAAGTAGAATTTATATAAACTTCACAATGAGAAGTTTTACATCTCTTGGCATCAGAAGCAGATAACTTGGCATTATGCTTTTCCTTTCTGCTCGTGCGGCGGCACAGACAAAAATGGCTTGTACATTTAAGGCATTTTGTGTCCACTTTTCTTTACTAGTCCCTGAAGCTTACATCCCATTTGTTATGATGATTTAAAGGGAGGATCATTTAGAGAGCCAGCCAAGTGGTTCCTATTGCATCTCTTGGCTCTGTTTAGCATGATAGCTGCAAACTAAGTTGCTATGCTTTGTTGTAGATTTCCACATAACTCTGGGCATGGTGCCTTATTTAACAGTTCCCTAGTGTTATTTTGGAAAAGTCCTCTGTAGAAAATGCCAGAACTCAGCTTGAACCCTTGTCCCTGTCAGGGAGAATCTTTCTATCAGTGGGATTTCTCAGCTGTTTCAAAAATCATTCATTGCTTTACTAGGAAATTTTGTTCCTGCAGAATATGCCAACTTTAGCTTACCCTAATTGTTCATCCTAAGAGCTTTAGAAGCAAAATATTTAATCAGGGAATTTCAGCCTTTGCTACAAACTTTTTTATGGAGAAATCTTAATTTTAATTCACGAAAGATTTTTCTGTTGTTTTTCAACTCACCATTTAAAGCGTATGAATGCTTTCATTTTTATCAATTAAATGAGTTTTTTCTTTAGAACCATCCCATCTGCAATTAATAACAATAATCTTCTAAATTAAAAGTCAGTATACCTTTTGTGATATTATATGCCAGGTAATCATTTTTATTACGTATAGAGCTATTATTATACTCAATTACAGCTGATAAAACTGAGACAGAGGATAGGAAAGAGGATAGGAAATTTTCTTAAGTTAGTAATTAGTAAAACCAATCTTTAAATCCAGGTAGTCTCACTCCAAGGCCTGAACAGGTGGACTCTGTGCCATATTTGATGAATGAGGAAGATCCAGCATTTTGAGCCAATGTACCTTATTTGTGATAAAGCAGGGGTAACTATTCTAATATCTGAATGAAGACAGTTCTTTACAAACACTGAGTTCCAGGAGTCCACTGCAAGTTAATTACTTGGAATTCAGCTACGACGCCACAAAGGGCTGGTGCCCTGACCAGCCCACACAATCCTGTTTAAACTCTAAGATAGTTGAAATGCAATGTACTCATCATAACCAGTGTAGAAGCTCTATTGTTGCAATATCAGAGATCAAGAAACACATGAAACAATAAGAAACTTATTGTTCATATCAATGAACTGCATAGTCCATTACATTAAAATTCATTATCCTCCTCGTACTTTGTATAGATATTTTACCTTTGTATGATTTTACAACATCATGCATTGGTCATTTGGAGAATATCGGTTTACTGAGTTATGCAGATATTCCAAATATTGACACATTTCACTTTACACTTTTGTTAATATCACCATCCATCTCACTCGAAAAATCTTTCAGGTACTGGGAAGCTGTCACGCTCATGGTGGCAGATGTACGCTTTCCAAAATTCAAATTTTTGCTTGAGAGCTCCAGTTTTATCATTGGCAACAAATACTGTCATTTGTTTTACTTGAAGTGACAGCTCGTTTTGTTCATTTTTTTTAAATAAATGTTTGTGAAATACTCAAGGCTACATAACCATAGTTTGTCTGTCTTTCTTTCACTTGAAATGGTTTACCATGAAAAAAGCAGCTAGTTCAGCTCACAAGCAGTTAGAAACACACTCTTCGGTGTGCAGCAGACGTACTTCACGTGTACCTCTCATTTCATCACACAAAATTTTAAAAATATGTGTATTTGAGGGTTGAGATTTAATAAAATTAATAATCAGTTTTTAGTGGCCCAGCAAGGAACTTCTTTAAGTGAAGCAAATGCTTTTTTTTTTTTTTAATCGCAATTAAAAACCACTAGCACAGTTACAGTGATGTAACTCCCTCAATTCTTGCTGAGGTGCTAAAAATTTGACTCACCATTGCTCTTGCTCTTGTTTGTATTATTATGAAAATAGCATTGATCCTGTGACCACCCTCCAGGGACCCATGGACCACATTTTGAGGAACGCTTCTGTACAGAATACCTCTTTCAAAATTTATCTTGTTTTATCTTATTTGAAAGCATCTCTTTCCTCACCCATAGCTTTTAAACCATCAAGTTACAGAATCCAAAGTCATGGTGATGTCCTAAGTATATGCAATTGTCAGCTAAAATGCAGATGATTGGTGGTGATTAAAATGAGTTTAGTGATTTGCTTGATGATGGTTTTTAAGTGTTATAGGAGAAGTTGATGTTCAGTGGATACTTAACAGGAGACTTTGTCATTGATCCCAACTTTCAGGTCATGTCTTCTGTATTCAGTCCAGAAATGAGGGATGAAAATGTTTGGCACCTGCCGGCCATTTAGGAGCCTCCAAAAAAGCTGGAGCTTCTAAAGAAAGAAATGTCACCCTTTCTACACAATGCTCTGCTTACTTAATTGCTGATATTTCCCCCTAAATTTGTTCCAAGAGAAGGGAAATGGATGGAATTATGACCAAATATTGTGCCAAGAGCAAAGAAAATAGGTATATCTTCAGCCCCAAGCTAAGTCTGTCTCACAGCCAGTCACTGTTGCCATCGGTGGCATATTCTTTTTTTAACTGCAGTATAGTGGATTTAACTGCAGTATAGTGGATTTACAATGTTGTGTTAGTTTCAAGTGTACAGCAAAGGGATTGTTTATATATATATATATATATATATAAAAATATATATATAAACAATATATATATAAAACAATATAAATATATAAACAATATAAAAATATATAAAAATATATAAACAATATAACAATATTGTTTATAAACAATATTGTTTATAAACAATATAAACAATATAAAACAATATATATATATAAAATATATATATATATATATACACACACACACATATGTATTCTTTTTCAGATTCTTTTCCATTATAGGTTATTTTCAATACAAGATATTGAGTATACTTCCCTGTGCTAGTAGGTCCTTGTTGTTTATCTATTTTATATATAGCAGTGTGTATCTGTTAATCCAGACTCCTAATTCATCTCCCCCAACCCCCCACTATCCCCTTTGGTAACCATACGTTTTCTAAGTCTGTGAGTCTATTTCTGTTTTGTAAATAAGTTCATTTATATCATTCTTTTAGATTTCACCTGTAAGTGTTATATGATATTTGTCTTTATTCTTCCATACAATTTCAGCAACCAGGATTTAATTAAGTGCAGTTCATTGCCCCCCTTCAGCAGCTCTTATCAGATCCTTTAGAAGTATAAAGCCACTGCTGTTGCCTAAAAATATTCCTCCATATAGGGTAAAATTACAGGAAAATATATTTCCACCCTAGATTTGCAAGGAAAAGAAGTCCCCATACAAAGAGGTGAACTTCTTACATGTGTAAATATGGTAAATTGGTTAATTAAAATGCCATTCCATTTGGCTCTCAGATACTCTTAGACCAAAGATTTGAGTAGATCTGAGTTTCCTTTCACAGAGCCCTCAGTCCAGCAGGCAGTGGTGTTCCCTCTGAACAACAGTGCTGCAGGGGGCCTGGACCTCCTGTTATTTACAGGTGCAGACACAGTTCTCTCTCAGAGGTGGGATGCTATGATCCAGGCTGACAGAGACCAACTTATAAACCAACTAGGCAGTTTGTTAAATGTTATACAATAAATATAAGTGCTACAAGGATACTCTCATGAGCTAAATGCCCATTCTTTACCTGTAGGTTGATGTAAGAAGGGAAATAGAATTAGAGAGTTGTTTAATAAGATTAAATCCATTTAAAGGAAATTAGCTGAGCCATTCAACTACTTGAGAGCATTGAGCTAAGCATATCTTTCCACAGCAGAGGTAAATATGCTGTCAGAATCTTCTCCATGTGGATTGGTTGTTGCCATTTTTGACTGGGCAGCTCCTCCTGATAGAGTGGAAAGAGCAGTGATTGCCTGTTGTCAGACGGTCCCAGGCGTCTCAACACCACTTCTTACTGCAATCTGTCCTTCGATTAGTCACTTAGCCTTCTTTAGTTAAGGATTGTCCCTGGGAATTACATGAAATCATGGATACAGAACACACGAAAATGCCTGGCATACGATAGAGGAGCAATAAATATCAACTCCCTCTCTGACTCTTGCTTTTTTATCCCTCTGATGCTGACTCCCCCTGTAGTTCTCATTAAAACTTTAGATCTGCTAATTCCCCAAGTGAACTTATAGTTCAATCTTGTATAAATAATGGCTAACATTTACTGAGGGTTCACTGGGTAGTAGGCTTTGTATTTACCAAGCCACTGAATACATTATCTCATGGACTCCTCATAGCAACTCTATGACAAGTGCTATAGTTATTCCCATGTTATAGATGAGGAAAATGAGGCACAATGTTCAGCTAATTGGCCTGCCTGGAAAGTGGTGAAGCTGAGATTGGAATCCAGACAGGCTAACTCCATAAATCATGTTTTTAGATGGTACTCTACACTGGCACTCAAGTGAGACTTGCCCAGGTGCCATTCTTTATCTTCAGGGGGACTTTGCATGCTTTGGCTCAGTTGTGTTGATTTATATTGATAGTTTAATTCTCAGAGGACATCTTCGTTCCTACATTTCTATGTTCTTGGTGGGGAGACTGCACCACCATCATCTTGATTCCTAAGCATTTATGTTGACTTAATGTTTAAGTATACGAAAATATGGTATTCGTGCCCACAGTGAAAACAAAAAGTTTATTCCTTTATGTGGAAAAATTTGTTTGAACAGTTTTCCCTGACATTTATTTATATTTTTAGTAAGTACTTATCGATCACCTACCAGTTTCCAGGCATTGTTCTAGGAAAAACTGGAGATGCAGCCTAGACCAGGGATTCTCAACCTGGGCACATTGACATTTTGGCCAAATAGTAAGATGTTTAGCAGCATCCCTGTCATCTACTGACAAGATACCAGTAGCATTCCTCCCCCTCCGCAGTTGTGACAACCACAAATGTCTCCAGACATTGCCAAATGTCCCCTGGAGAGGCACAGCAAAATCACCCCTGGTTGAGGCCCACTGGCCTTGTCACTCCTTTCATGGAGCTTACATAAAATTGGGCTAAAAAAGGAGCAAAAGAGATAAATAATACAATTTCAGGTAATAACAAAGTAAAGCAATAGAGCATGATGGAAAAGGGGCCTATTTAAATGAGATAATCAGGGACCTCACCTTCGAGCTCTCTCACACCCCAAAGCACTGCTAAAACAATACTCTCTCTGGCTGATAAATGGCATAGTAATGCAAAAACTCATTCTAGCAGAGATTTTTATGGGCCAACTTGGGTTGAAATATATCTGCTCTAGCTATAAACCTGGCTCTCCTTGACCTATTCCAGCTCTCAAAAGGAAAGAAAGACAAGTTAAATTAAAGTCAGAATGGATGAGGGCATTTGAGATCTCTTTATTCCCATTCTGCTCCCATGTGGTCTCAGCATTTCTCTCTACTTTGAGACAAAGAGGGGACTGTAAGGTCCACTGACAGACTGGCAGATCTGTGACAGCACCAGCTGCGTTATTCTCACTTTCTAAACCATGCTTGTTCTTTTGGGACCAAACAACTACAGATATGGGATATGTTAAACTTCGGCTCCATATTTATTTGGTTGCATTTCCCAGAGATTTCCTGACGTAGGATTAGGAGAATAGTTCAGAGACGGTTTTCTGCACAGCCCAGCAAATACTTGAAAATAAACTATCTTTCAATGTATAAATGATGGTATTTTAAAAGTTCCAGTGAAAGCCTTTGATGAAGATTTCTGCTGGTCTAGGTTTCAAACTGTGTCAGAAACGGCTGTTAACTGCGGTTGGAGGGCAATCAGAGATGATAATATTTTCATATTATCAGCACCATTTTGTTAACAGCTCCCTTCTATTTGTACGTTGCGGACCATTTCATTACCCCTCACAACAGTGACAGCCCCCTGCCTGTGTGTCCCTCACCTTAGTTCTGCCTCCGATTCCCCCATACTCTCAGGCAGAAATACAGGCATCTACAGATTGACAATTCTTTCCCCTTGGTGTACAGACAATTGCCCTGGTTTTATTCTGCGTTGGTGCCCCAGGTCCAGTAGTTGGTCCCTGTCATACTTTCCACCCTCTATCTCTGTTCTTAGAGGGACTGCAGCCTCGCTAGGAAGACCTGATACCCATGGCAAGGACCCCCACTGCCAACTTGCAGACATTCGTTCATTCATTTATTTGTTCATTCATCCTATCAACATGTATCAGATGCTCCTATAATCCAGAGTAAGCACAGGTACCCACCTCCCATAGTCCTACCAAACTTTCTAGACCTCTTGCTTCTTCTGAGATTCCCTGAGCACCATTCTCTGCCAACTGCTGAGAATGTCTCCCATTATTTGTTCCTAAGTCCAGCCTGATTGTTTGCTTCATCTCTGTAAGTCGAGCCAGAGTTTAGCTTCCTTCCAGCCTTCCCCTAACCTACCCTGCAACTGGCTACTCTCTTTTTGTATTAAAATCTCAAAGTTTATTCTTTTTTTTTTTTTTTTTTTTTTTTTGCGGTACGCGGGCCTCTCACTGTTGTGGCCTCTCCCGTTGCGGAGCACAGGCTCCGGACGCGCAGGCTCAGCGGCCATGGCTCACGGGCCTAGACGCTCCGCGGCATGTGGGATCTTCCCGGACCGGGGCACGAACCCGTGTCCCCTGCCTCGGCAGGCGGACTCTCAACCACTGCGCCACCAGGGAAGCCCTCAAAGTTTATTCTTTAAAAAAAGGTTTATTTCTTTCTACAGACTTCTAGCTGCTTTTCATTTCATATGAAGGAGCGATTTGGTCTTTCCAGGTTTTGTGTGTGTGCTTGTTTTGTTTCTTCAGGAAGGAATTTGAAACTTTCTTAGGCACCGGCAATTTATGTATCTCTATGCTGGGGATAAAGACTTCAGTCATAATCAAATAATCGATGTGGTAATATAAAATACATGTCAATACTAATATAAATAAGTATTAAAATAAAAACATCCTAGAAGATTTCTAGTACTCAACGTAGGTAATATGAACATAACAGTAAACCAGTGATGGTAAGTCTCTAACTATTTAGCAAATCATAGAATCTCAAAGATCTACAGGAACTTATTAGCCTTTTATCAAACCCCTTGCCTAAAAGCAATTATAATTATTAATTTTGTGATAACTAACATGTGTTGAATAATTTCTGTTTACCCTGTTATGAGCAAGGCATATGATTTATCAATTTAATTTAATCTTTGAAAATTATCTTTCCCAGCCCTGGGAACTCACCATTGACCTGGGCAGCCCAGAATGTTTCAGAACATTCCCTTCAGGGTATTGTGTCCAGACCTTCCACCCTCCACTTTGTTCTTACCCACCAGAACCTCATTAAACAGGCCTATTCTCTCTTCCACATGATAGCCCTTCAAATGCGTAACAACAACAATTGTATTTCCTCAGTGTTCTCTTCTCCAGCTGGAACACTACTAATAATTCATTTAACCAATCCATCCTCTAACAGCCTGAGACTCTTTGGAGGGTAATTCTTCCAATCCCTTGACTCAGCTCTCTCCCATCTAATATTCCTGCTTCTGAAAGTGTGGCCCAGATCACCACACATTGTGTTTCAGGGATGGGCAGAGCTGAGGAATTCTCTCTTTGGTTCTAAATTGTGCTTTAATGTAAATTAAGTCGATGTGAGACACTGCAGCTTGGAGTTGAGTCAAGAGGTGGGTAGAGAAGCAGAAAGCAAGGTGTATGAGATAATTTAGTCGAATAGGTGACATTACATAGTTTCAGGTATACTGAGAGATAAATAGCAATCCTGAAAAATAGTCACATAGAGCAAAATCCTTGAAAATCATAACCCACCAAATAAGCATCAGTATTGTTCCTAGTACTATTACTATAAAAGGACTGTACTAAATTGAAAACCCTCATTTGATACTTTATAGATGCCTTTCAAGTAAGATACATTGATTATCCACTGGATATGAGGTTCTTTTACAATAGGCAGAAGCTTTCCAATCAAGATCTCACCATAACCCTTCCATAGCAACAGAGTCTGTGAGGGTCTGCTGACTCATTCCGGGAACCCTCTGGGGCATCCCAGAGCAAAATAAAAAGTCGCCCAGGGACAACAAGAATGAAGGTATATGGAGCTGCACTGGGGTCCCCCTCAGTGGTTACCCAAATAGAAGCTGGGTGAGGGTGGGCAACTCCCACCCTCCATGTTGGTATTCCATGGGACTCTAAGAAAGTTTGAGAATGAGCACCTTTCTTCACTATTTAAAACTCTTGAATGCCGTCCAAGTACACAGTCTCACCGCTTTAGCAGAGGGAACTCAGTCTCCTGACAGGAAAACAGCTTGCACATTCCACTTGACTTCAAGCCAGCTTGCCTGGGGAATCATGTTGCCTTGGCTGCAATGCTAAGTCTCTTTGCTTCAAACCCTCCCAGAAATGTCACAGCAGTACAACCCTGTCCCAAACTCATTGAACCTGGAATCCATGGCAATAACTCTCATGCCATAACTCAGGCTGTTACAAAACATCTCTTGATATTAGGTTGGGCTGCAGCCTATGACTAGGGAATAAAAGGAATTTGGTGACTATTTCTGGAAACATTCTTTTAACTTGGGGTGGAATGAATACGTAACTTAAAAGCACAGAGTGGCAGGATGTGTCACGGCGCTTAGCCCCTCTGAGCCCCTCTTATGCTTACCATTGGTGCTTTTAACCACAATCGGAACCCGTGGGTTCTCATCATGGCGGTAAAACATGTGCCCCCCAATATTTTGAAATATCTATATTAGAAGAATACTGGACGTTAGTTTAATTTTCAAAATTAACACTCATTAAAGAGTATGTGATTTGCATAAACACATTCTTATTTTGTGACAATAATACTTATTTATATCTTATTTCTACAAGAAGCACTCTTTTGTTTGTTTTTTAAATAGACATTTTATTATAACTAAAAGAAATAACACATTAGGCTTAGTTCTCAGCAACTTCTAATTTTAGCAGTTGGACAACCCCTAAATCTTACCCACAATTATTTGAGATCTGTCCGCAGTCTCTTCCCACTCGCCAAGGCATCCTGCATTTGCAACCTGATTCACATTCCTAAAACAACGTTCTTGTTCTATCAGTAACTCATGACCGGAGGCTTCTCCTCAGATTAGCCACCCTTTGTCCACAAGCCAGAATGTGTTCTTTCTATAAAGGATGAAGAATAATTGGGATCCTGGTTTCCCCTGGAGGTTGTGTGGACAGCTTCATCACTGGTACTCTGCTGGGGAAACTTGCCATGGTCCCTTAGCTCCGTTTTTCACCTGTGTGCTGCTGGTACTGATCTCAACCCTCCATTATCATTTTTCTATTTATTATGCTTATTCTTTTTTATTTTTTGCAGTTTTTTTTAACATCTTATTGGAGTATAACTGCTTTACAATGTTCTGTTACTTTCTGCTGCATAACAAAGTGAATCAGCTATACGTATACATATACCCCATATTCTCTCCCTCTTGAGTCTCCCTCCCACCCTCCCTATCCCACCCCTCTAGGTGGTTACAAAGCACCGAGCTGATCTCCCTGTGCTATGCGGCTGCTTTCCACTGGCTATCTATTTTACAGTTGGTGGTGTATATATGTCCATGCCACACTCTCACTTTGTCCCAGCTTAACCTTCCCCCTCCCCATGTCATCAAGTCCATTCCCTACATCTGTGTCTTTATTCCTGTCCTGCAGCTAGGTTCTTATAACCATTTTTTTTTTCTTTTTAGATTCCATATATATGTGTTAACATACGGTATTTTTCTCTTTCTGACTTACAGAAACTTTAGACATTAAGCCTGTATGACAGACTCTAGGTCCATCCACCTCACTACAAATAACTCAATTTCGTTTCTTTTTATGGTTGAGTAATATTCCATTGTATATATGTGCCACATCTTCTTTATCCATTCATCTGTTGTTGGACACTTAAGTTGCTTCCATGACCTGACTATTGTAAACAGAGCAGCAATGAACATTCTGGTACATGACTCTTTTTGAATTATGGTTTTTTTCAGGGTATATGCCCAGTACTGGGATTGCTGGGTCGTATGGTAGTTCTATTTTTAGTTTTTTAAGGAACCTCCATACTGTTCTCCATAGTGGCTGTATCAATTTACATTCCCACCAACAGTGCAAGAGGGCTCCCTTTTCTCCACACCCTGTCCAGCATTTATTGTTTGTAGATTTTTGCATGATGGCCATTCAGACAGGTGTGAGGTGATACCTCATTGTAGTTTTGATTTGTATTTCTCTAATGATTAGTGATGTTGAGCATCCTTTCATGTGTTTGTTGGCAATCTGTATATCTTCTTTGGAGAAATGTCTATTTAAGTCTTCTGCCCATTTTTGGATGGGGTTGTTTGTTTTTTTGATATTGAGCTGCATGAGCTGCTTATAAACTTTAGACATTAAGCCTTTGTCAGTTGCTTCCTTTGTAAATATTTTCTCCCACTCTGAGGGTTGTCTTTTCGTCTTGTTTATGGTTTCCTTTGCTGTGCAAAACCTTATAAGTTTCATTAGGTCCCATTTGTTTGTTTTTGTTTTTCTTTCAATTTCTCTAGGAGGTGGGTCAAAAAGGATTTTGCTGTGACTTATGTCATAGAGTGTTCTGCCTATGTTTTCCTCTAAGAGTTTTATAGTGTCTGGCCTTAAATTTAGGTCTTGAATCCATTTTGAGTTTATTTTTGTGTATGATGTTAGGGAGTGTTCTAATTTCATTCTTTTACATGTAGCTGTCCAGTTTTCCAAGCACCACTTATTGAAGAGGCTGTCTTTTCTTCATTATATTATTCTTGCCTCCTTTATCAAAAATAGGGTGGCCATATGTGCGTGGGTTTCTCTCTGGGCTTTCTATCCTGTTCCATTGATCTATATTTCTGTTTTTGTGCCAGTACCATACTATCTGTAGCTTTGTAATATAGTCTGAAGTCCTGGAGCCTGATTCCACCAGTTCCATTTTTGTTTCTCAAGATTGCTTTGGCTCTTCAGGGTCTTCTGTGTTTCCATACGAATTATGAAATTTTTTGTTCTATTTCTGTGAAAAATGCCATTGCTAGTTTGATAGGCATTGCATTGAATCTGTAGATTACTTTGGGTACTCTAGTCATTTTCACAATGTTGATTCTTCCAATCCAAGAACATGGCATATGTCTCCATCTGTTTGTATCATCTTTAATTTCTTTCATCAGTGTACTTATAGTTTTCTGCATAAAGGTCTTTTGACTCCTTAAGTAGGTTTATTCCTAGGCATTTTATTCTTTTTGTTGCAGTGGTAAATGGGAGTGTTTCCTTAATTTCTCTTTCAGATTTTTCATCATTAGTGTATAGGAATGCAAGAGGTTTCTGTGCATTAATTTTGTATCCTGCTATTTTACCAAATTCATTGATTAGCTCTAGTAGTTTTCTGGTAGCATCTTTAGGATTCTCGATGTATAGTATCATGTCATCTGCAAACAGTGACAGCTTTACTTCTTCTTTTCCCATTTATATTTCTTTTATTACTTTTTATTCTCTGACTGCTGTGGCTAAGACTTCTAAAACTATGTTGAATAATAGTGGTGAGAGTGGACTACCTTGTCATGTTCCTGACCTTAGAGGAAATTGTTTCACTTTTTCACCATTGAGAATGATGTTGGCTGTGGGTTTGTCATATATGGCCTTTATTATGCTGAGGTAAGTTCCCTCTATGCCTACTTTGGAGGCTTTTTATCATAAATCGTTGTTGAATTTTGTCAAAAGCTTTTTCTGCATCTATTGAGATGATCATATGTTTTTTCTCCTTCAATTTATTAATATGGTTTATCAAATTGACTGATTTGCATATATTGAAGAATTCTTGCATTCCTGGAATAAACCCCTTGATCATGGTGTATGATCCTTTTAATGTGCTGTTGGATTCTGTTTGCTAGTATTTTCTTGAGAATTTTTGCATGTATGTTCATCAGTGTTATTGGCCTGTAGTTTTCTTTCTTTGTGACATCTTTGTCTGGTTCTGGTATCAGGGTTATAGTGGCCTCATAGAATGAGTTTGGGAGTGTTCCTCCCTCTGCTATATTTTGGAAGAGCTTGAGAAGGATAGGTGTTAGCTCTTCTCTAAATGTTTGATAGAATTCGCCTGTGAAGCCATTTGGTCCTGGGCTTTTGTTTGTTGGAAGATTTTTAATCACAGTTTCAATTTCAGTGCTTGTGATTGGTCTGTTCATATTATCTATTTCTTCCTGGTTCAGTCATGGAAGGTTGTGCTTTTCTAAGAATTTGTCCGTTTCTTCCAGGTTGTGCATTTTATCGGCATATAGTTGCTTGTTGTAATCTCTCATGATCCTTTGTATTTTTGCAGTGTCAGTTGTTACTTCTCCTTTCTCATTTCTAATTTTATTGGTTTGAGTCTTCTCCCTTTTTTTCTTGATGAGTCTGGCTAATGGTTTATCAATTTTGTTTATCTTCTCAAAGAACCAGCTTTTACTTTTATTGATCTTTGCTATTGTTTCCTTCATTTCTTTTTCATTTATTTCTGATCTGATCTTTATGATTTCTTTCCTTCTCCTAACTTTGGGGTTTTATTGTTCTTCTTTCTCTAATTGATTTAGGTGTAAGTTTAGGTTGTTTATTTGAGATTTTTCTTGTTTCTTGAGGTAGGGTTGTATTGCTATAAACTTCCCTCTTAGAACAGCTTTTGTTACATCCCATAGGTTTTGGGTTGTTGTGTTTTCATTGTCATTTGTTACTAGGTATTTTTTGATTTCCTCTTTGAATTCTTCACTGACCATTGGTTATTTAGTACTGTATTGTTTAGCCTCCATGTGTTTGTATTTTTTACAGATTTTTTCCTGTAATTGATACCTAGTCTCACAGTGTTGTGGTCGGAAAATATACTTGATACAATTTCAGTTTTCTTAAATTCACCAAGGCTTGATTTGTGACCCAAGATATAATCTATCCTGGAGAATGTTCCATGAGCACTTGAGAAGAAAGTGTATTCTGTTGTTTTGGATGGAATGTCCTATAAATATCAATTAAGTCCATCTTGTTTAATGTATCATTTAAAGCTTGTGTTTCCTTATTTATTTTCATTTTGGATGATCTGTCCATTGTTGAAAGTGGGGTGTTAAAGTCCCCTACTATGATTGTGTTACTTTCAATTTCCCCTTTTATGGCTGTTAGCATTTTCCTAATATATTGAGGTGCTCCTATGTTGGGTGCATAAATATTTACAGTTCTTATATTTTCTTCTTGGATTGATCACTTCATCATTGTATAGTGTCCTTCTTTGTCTCTTAATCATCTTTATTTTAAAGTCTAGTTTGTCTGATATGAGAATTGCTACTCCAGCTTTCTTTTGATTTCCATTTGCATGGAATATCTTTTTCCATCCCCTCACTTTCAGTCTGTATGTGTCCCTAGGTCTGAAGTGGGTCTCTTGGAGACAGCATATATGTGGGTCTTCTTTTTGTATCCATTCAGCCAGTCTTTGTCGTTTGGTTGGAGTATTTAATCTTTTCATATTTAAGGTAGTTATCAATATGTATGTTCCTATTATCATTATTTTCATTGTTTTGGGTTTGTTATTGTAGGTCTTTTCCTTCTCTTGTGTTTCCTGCCTAGAAGTTCCTTTACCATTTGTTGTAGAGCTGGTATGGTGGTGCTGAATTCTCTTACCTTTTGCTTGTCTGTAAAGGTTTTAATTTCTCCGTCTAATCTGAATGAGATCCTTGCTGGGTAGAGTAATCTTGGCTGTAGGTTTTTCTCTTTCATCACGTTAAATATGTCCTGAGGCTCCCTCCTGGCTTGCAGAGTTTCTGCTGACAGATCAGCTGTTAACCTTATTTGGATTCCCTTGTATGTCATTTGTTGCTTTTCCCTTGTTGCTTTTAATATTTTTTCTTTGTATATAATTTTTGATAGTTTGATTAATATGTGTCTTGGCATGTTTCTCCTTGGATTTATCCTGTATGGGACTCTGCACTTCCTGGACTCGATTGACTATTTCCTTTCCCATAGTAGGGAAGTTTTCAACTATAATCTCTTCAAATATTTTTTCAGTCCCAGAGGTTTCTGAGACTGTCCTCAATTCTTTTCATTCTTTTTTCTTTATTCTGGTCTGCAATAGTTATTTCCACTATTTAATCTTCCAGGTCACTTATCCGCTCTTCTGCCTCAGTTATTCTGCTCTTGATTCCTTCTAGAGAATTTTTAATTTCATTTATTGTGTTGTTCATCATTGTTTGTTTTCTCTTTAGTTCTTCTAGGTCCTTATTAAACTTTTCTTGTATTTTCTCCATTCTATTTCCAGGATTTTGGATCATCTTCACTATCATTACTCTAAATTATTTTTCAGGTAGACTGCTTTTTCCTCTTCCCCTGTTCAGTCTGGTGGGTTTTAACCTTGCTCCTTCATCTGCTGTGTGTTTCTCGGTCTTCTTATTTTGCTTATCTTACTGTGTTTGGGGTCTCCTTTTTGCAGGCTCCCATTGTTTTTGGTGTCTGTCCGCAGTGGCTAAGGTTGGTTCAGTGAGTTGTGTAGGCTTCCTAGTGGAGGAGACTGGTGCCTGTGTTCTGGTGGATGAGGCTGGATCTTGTCTTTCTGCTGGGCAGGACGTTGTCCGTTGGTGTGTTTTGGGGTGTCTGTGGCCTTATTATGATTTTAGCCAGCCTCTCTTGTGTTCTCGTCTTTCTAGTTGTTTGGCATAGGGTGTCCAGCACTGTAGCTTGCTGGTCGTTGAGTGGAGCTGGATCTTAGCATTGAGATGAAGATCTCTTGGAGAGCTTTTGCCGTTTGATATTACATGGAGCTGGGAGGTCTCTTGTGGACCAGTGTCCTGAACTTGGCACTCTCACCTCAGAGGCACAGGCCTGACATCCGGCCGGAGCACCAAGACCCTGTCAGCCACATGGCTCAGAAGAAAATGGAGAAAAAAAAAGGAAAGAAAAAAAAATAATCAAGTTATTAAAATTAAAAAAAAATAAAAATTATTAAAAATAAACAAAAATTAAAAAGTAATTTAAAAAAGAAGAAAGAAAGAAGAGAGCAACCAAACCAAAAAAAATCCACCAATGATAACAGGCACTAAAAACTATACAGAAAGGAAAAGGAAAAAGGAGAGACAGAACCCTAGGACAAATGGTAAAAGCAAAGCTATACAGACAAAATCACACAAAGAAGCATACACATACACACTCACAGAAAGAGAAAAAGAAAAAATATGTATATACATATTTAAAAAAAGGAAGAGAGCAACCAAATCACTAAACAAATCTACCAATGATAATAAACTCTAAATACTAAGCTCAGATAAACATAAAACCAGAAACAAATTAGATGCAGAAAGCATGTCCCAAGTCTACAGTTGCTCCCAAAGTCCACTGCCTCAATTTTGGGATGATTCGTTGTCTATTCAGGTATTCCAGAGATGCAGGTACATCAAGTTGATTGTGCAGAATTAATCTGCTGCTTCTGAGGCTGCTGGAAGACATTTCCCTTTCTCTTCTTTGCTTGCACAGCTCCTGGGGTTCAGCTTTGGATCTGTCCCCGCCTCTGCGTGTGTTTCACCTGAGGGTGTCTGTTCTTCGCTCAGACAGGACAGGGTTAAAGTAGCAGCTGATTAGGGGGCTCTGGCTCACTCAGGCCAGGCAGAGGGAGGGGTACAGAATGCAGGGTGAGCCTGGGTCGGCAGAGGCCTGCATGACATTGCAACAGCCTGAGGCGTGCCATGTGTTCTCCCAGGGAAGTTGTCCCTGGATCACGGGACCCTGGCAGTGGCAGGCTGCACAGGCTCCCAGGAGGGGAGGTGTGGAGAGTGACCTGTGCTCGCACACAGGCTTCTTGGTGGCGGCAGCAGCAGCCTTAGCGTTTCATGCCCATCTCTGGGGTCCGCGCTGATAGCCGTGGCTTGCACCCATCTCTGGAGCTGTTTTAGGCGGTGCTCTGAATCCCCTCTCTTGCGCACCCTGAAACAATGTACTCTTGCCTCTTCGGCAGGTCCAGAGTTTTTCCCAGACTCCCTCCCTGCTAGCTGTGGTGCATAGCCCCCTTCAGGCTGTGTTCATGCAGCCAACCCCAGTCCTCTCCCTGGGATCTCACCTCTGAAGCCTGAGCCTCAGCTCCCAGCCCCCGCCCCTCCCCCCCTCAGCGTGTGAGCAAGCCTCTCGGGCTGGTGAGTGCTGGTCAGCACTGATCCTCTGTGCAGGGATCTCTCTACTTTGCCCTCTGCACCCCTGTTGCTGCGCTCTCCTCTGTGGCTCCAAAACTTACCCCCCACCAGCCCCCGTCACTGCCAGTGAAGGGGCTTCCTAGTGTGTGGAAACTTTTCCTCCTTCACAGCTCCCTCCCAGAGGTGCAGGTCCCGTCCCTATTCTTTTGTCTCTGTTTTTTCTTTTTTCTTTTGCCCTACCCAGGTACGTGGGGAGTTTCTTGCCTTTTGGGAAGTCTGAGGTCTTCTGCCAGCGTTCAGTAGGTGTTCTGTAGGAGTTGTTCCACATGTAGATGTATTTATGATGTATTTGTGGGGAGGAAGGTGATCTCCGCATCTTGAAGGTCTCAAGAAACACTCTTAAATGATAGTAGCCTATCTCCAGCTCCTGAATTTAAACACAGTATGGTGAAAGATGCCTCAACAATGTGCTAATTAGTTTGGTTCGTGTCTTTAATGAAATCTATTTCATCTTTATTATCCTCTGCAAAAGTTTTGTATATTCACTGGGTGAACCAGAAATGTTGGCAGCAATATCACTAAGATCCACAGTTTCATTGTTAGGCCGTTGGCCAGAAGTATCTGACCATTACCCCAATTTTGTCCATAAACATATTTTAGATGAAATGATGGGAGCTGTCTTTTTTAAAAACTGGGATTATGTTTTCTGCTCTACATTTTAGATTTAGCTGCCTAATATGAAATCTTAATAAAAATACTATTATTATATAATACCCAGTCATCAGATTGTGTATTCCTTCATCACATGATTTATTAACTCCCCATACATCATTAAGTATCATCTTTATATAACTGTAAAAATTGTAAAATCTTGTAACCCAAACTTATATTGCTTGAACAAAACTCTACGACTCAACAAATGGTACATCTTTCTTCAGCCGTATATTAGGTTGTCTTCTCTAAATTATCTATCACTTTTATTATGGCTAATGTGATTATTGGGGATAATAGAATATAGGAATAACAGATAATCGAAATCCACAAATAAGCCAACAGCCCTTGAGTAAGTCGTTTCTGCCTTCCCTCGCAAGATCCTTAGTCCATTTATATCCTTTCATTCTCCTATTCATCCTCTCATAGGATTCTTGATAAGCAGTGGAAATGAAGATAGAGAGGCTAAAACTATAGAGAAAGAAAGGAGATTAGAGGGTCCAAATTGCCACAAAGCTGGATGATTCGTGGAACACTTGGGAGTTGAAGGCACTATTGTCAAGAGGATATTTTTGTGAATTTACTTATTTGTGACTATTTACAATCTTTGTATTTATTAGATGAGGTATGTGGAGAATAAAATGACATGGCAGCTAATAAAATAACATTTTTAAGATTCCAGCTTAAACACATCATTTTCAAAAGGCTTTCTGGAATGACAGACTCTGAAATGGATCCTAAATCCTACTGGGGAGCTAAAAGGCTCTTCCCAGGATTTATAGTCACTTGAAGATCTCTAGCTTTATTTTCAAGTTCCAAGTTTGGTTTAGTCACTGTTGATTTGTATACTGGTAATCATCAGGAGTATTCTAGAAATACACAATTTGACACCTCACTTTATAATCCAAAGAGAGCATCACTGATGTCTTTTAAAAAGTTTGAGCAAAAGAAAACCATCATTTGCAGTTCACTCCAACCCGTCTTTTTTCTTCAGCCTAATATGGATATAAAATGTATCTGGCATTAGTGTTTCCTAGCATTGCTGCAGCTTGCCAGAATATTTGGATCTTTGCACAATGAATCCTTTATTACACTAAATATAAAAAGACATAAGCTTCAAAACAGGTCATCACATTCTTTTTAATGTTCCTTGTACTCATTAAAAGAACACATTTTAATATATACTAAGTATTTGAATTTATTTTTTAAATGGTAAATATATTCTTTTAATTGTTGCCCTTTAGGAGTTCTTAGTGCATTTTGGGGAGGTTGTGAACTGGATGTTCTAATTATGATCACTTTCACCCTGGATGAAAACTCAGTCTTTTCCTGAGTTTCTCAAGCTTATTTATTACATGGGTTTTTGACATAATGTAGGAGTTATCTTAGAAACAGAGATTATCATGAAGCCCAGGCTCTAGCCTGTAGATGCTGATTCTGGAAGACCTTTGGAGATTTTCACATTGTGTGAAGGACTTAGTTAAATGAATGGTGTGATTTTCAATGTGTTTATTACCGTCCATATTAAGCACTTAGAGGAAACCCTGCATATACCTGCTAGGGTAGTCCTCTTTGTTGTTAATAAGATTTGCATATCGTTTTTGAGCCTATTCAGAAAACTGACAAAGGTTGAGAGTGTTATTAATCCCACTCTGCAATGTGGGAAGGTAATTGAGAATTACTGTTGACTGCAGCAGGAGGAAAATTACTTTAGGCCTTGTTAAAGTGATATTAACTTTAGGAATACAGCAGACCCTCTCCATTCTAGCTACCTCTGCTCATAGAATAATCTACACATATGTATCTCTATATGCAGAAGGTAAAGAATAGACCTCAATAAGGGATCAGCTCATATGGATGGTGTGTGTCTACGCTAGACTCAGGTGCATGGAGAAGTTGGATCAACACCGGCAACAAAGAAAGGTTCCTAGCCCAGGCCTTTGAGCAAGCACATGGGGTCAATGTTACTGGAGCAAATGGAGAGTCCCTTCATTTTCCTACAGTGTCTTTTCTGGAAGACTGGAAGAGAGGAAGAAACAAATAATTTGGGTGCTTCCCCAGCTGTATTGACTTTAGATGCTGGCTAACATCATTTTCCACTCTTGAGCCCATTTCCTAGTCTTGTGTCTGTTTTGTGAAAAACTGGGTCTCGTTCATTAATATTTCCTCTAAGCATATCTTCATCACCTATTCCCTTAATCTAATCCAGTGATCAAGAAACAGAGGTGGAGACATCATATATCCCAGACACCCCACCCCTTCCTGGTGATGTTTTTAACTGCATAGGATGTGATTATTATTTTTATTTATTTATTTATTTTTGTGGTACGCGGGCCTCTCTCTGTTGTGGCCTCTCCCGTTGCGGAGCACAGGCTCTGGACGCGCAGGCTCAGCGGCCATGGCTCACGGGCCCAGCCGCTCCGCGGCATGTGGGATTCTCCCGGACCAGGGCACGAACCCGTGTCCCCTGCATCGGCAGGCGGACTCTCAACCACTGCACCACCAGGGAAGCCCGGTAATCTTATTTTTGATCTAAGAATTTTCAACTGAATAGATTTAAAATTAGAAGGATGCAGCTCATATGAAAAATACACACATTATTCAAAATGTGGATAATGCACTGCAGCCACTTTGGCTAATATCCCTGTATTCTAATGTTTTTAGAAAGGTCACATGTATAACAAATTAGTTAGTAATAATACTTGCCATTATTACAAATAAAGCCCCCAATTTCTCCTTCATGTACTTCAGTTTCAGGTAGGTGTTCTTGGACAGCATGTGGCTTTCCTCCATGTGGTGATTCAGGGAACCAGGCCTATTTCATCTTATGACTCTGCCATCCTCTAAAACTACAGAGTCCTCTGTTTCCAGCCGACAGGAGGGCAAAAAAAGCATCGATGAGAACACTAAGCCTTACAGGGGCAGGCCTTCACTTTTGTTCACATCCCATTGGCTAAAACTTAATCACATGACTTTAACTGAAAGGAAACCTGGGAACTAGAGTATGGCTGTGTTCTCAGGAGGAACAGAACACTAGTGGTCTTTGCCATACCTACAATTTTATATGCTCCTAAAAATGAGGAAAAGCACCAACTTACTAGGGGCAGGCTTCTAGGGCTAGTTTAGTCACTAAGGAATTGTGGAAAATTTAACGGGAACCTCTTTACCTTTTTGTATTATTTGGTCTCATAGAGGTCACCGTGTAAAAGAAAAGAGAGATATCAAATAAACACATTAATAAATATACAATTGCAAAGTAATGTAGGCTCCGTGAGAGCATGGACCATGCCTGTATGGCACCTAAAACAGTGCTTGGTGCATGGTAGGTGCTCAGCAATAATTGTTGAATGAATGCATGCCTAAAGGCATGAATGAATGAATGAAAATATATGACAGAAATGAATAGGTGCTATGAAAGAAAGCAGTAGGGGAAACTGAATTCTTTGGGGCGATCAGGGAAGGTCTTTCTGAGGAAATAATATGGACATTGAAACCTGAAGAATGAGTACAGTTTAGCAAAGAGAAGAGCTGGGTGGTAGACAGAATTTTGCAGGCAGGGAGAACATCAGGTTCAAAGGATCCAAGTTGGGAAGAGACTGAGACATTCAAGAGGCTCGTGTAACAGAAACCCAGAGGGACCAGAGGGTAATGCTGCAAGACAGGCTAGAAAAGTAGGCAAGGAGTCTGATATGTTCAGCCTTTTGGTCTTGCCTGCAGGCACGGTGGGGAGCCAATGAAAAGGATAATGAAGGAAAAGGTGTGATGTGATCCTATTTTCATTTTAAAAGATCATTGCAGCTTTCTGGGAAGAATGGATTGAAGTAGAGTAAGAGTAGAAGTAGAGAGACTAGTTATGAGGCTATTTCATTTTTTAAAAGTCTTATTGAAGTATAGTTGATTTACAATTTTGTGTTAGTTTCAGGTGTACAGCAAAGTGATTCAGTTATACATATGTTTTATTTATATATATATATATTTATATATATATATATATATATTCTTTTTTTGATTCTTTTCCATTATAGGTTGTTACAAGATATTGGGTATAGTTCCCTGTGCTATACAGTAGGTCCTTGATGGTTATCTCTTTTTATATAGTAGTGTGTATATTTTAATCCCAAATTCTTAATTAATCCCTTCCCCTCCTTTCCCCTTTTATATACATGAATATTACTTACCCATAAAAAAGAATGAAACAATGCCATTTGCAGCAACATGGATGGACCTAGAGATTATTATGCTAAGTGAAGTTAGTCAGAAAGAGAAAGACAAATTTCATATGATATTGCTTATATGTGTAACCTAAAAAAAGTGATACCAATGAACTTATGTACAAAGCAGAAAGAGTCTCACAGACATAAAATACAAACTTATGGTTACCAAAGGAGGCTGTTTCAAATCATCCCAATAAGATGACCAAACCAGGGCAGTGTTTTAGAGCAAGGTAGAGGCAGAGCAGATGGAGACACTTGAAATACATGTTGTGGGTAAAGGGACATTGGAGCAGAAGGACATATGCAGCAATAGAGTTCTCTGGTTCTATACTGCATGCTTATTCTCTTTGAAATGTCCTTTCAATGACTGTGCTATCACTCAAAGCAAACCTCTCAATATATTTAGTTTTGCTTCCTTCAGATTCTTTTAGAAGCTTTGTCCCAACGCTGAAGATTTGCCTAAAGATCAGTCAAATAACAGGCATTTAAAGTTTGGCTAAATTCTTGAGGTTCTTCAAAACTCACTCTGGATTATGTTGTATTTCTGCTTCTCTTTGTCGTCAAGAAATTAGGCAAATTGCATAATTAAAGTGGAGGGTTTTGTGTGCGTGTGTGTGTGTGGATGTGTAAATCTTTAGGGTCCAAATATTTTACCCATAACATTTGTTTTAAAAGGTAAATTTCGGGCCACCTTTAGTATCTTCTTAATGTGGTTCTATTCTAATTTTTCGATTTAATGTCTTAGGAAGTAATCCAAATATTGTAATCGTGTTAAAACTTTATCCTTGAAGCTAGTGTTCTCCTGTTTCAGAGTTAGTTGTAATGGCTCAGGCCTTTATTAGAATTTCTTTGGAGATAAGAACGCTCTGTACTGAGGACTGGAAATTTGATGCTCATGAATTCCATTCTGCTCTCCTCCATTTCGCATTCATTCTTGGCTTACAAATTTATCTCTGTCTGTATTTATCATCTTGAAAACGCACATCATAGTGATTTCCCAGAGGTGTTAGGAGGGCTATTTTAGTGTTTATCCATCAGGTTTTAAGACAATCTGAGCAAAGGAATGTTATGACTTAGGAATTGATATGTCCGCAAAATGGCTTCTTCGAACAAGTAAGAATGGCTGTGAATCCCTGGCAAATTTCCTTTACGGACATTATACCCACAATCAGTGAAATACATCCAGTAGGTTCCCTGCCTCATTCTAAAGACAGAGCCTCATTTCTGGGATTCTTCTGGCAACAGCATTTACATGTATGAAATATTTCCACTTGAAATAATGTGAACAGTTTTCACCCAAATGTGCTATTTGTGCTACAAATCAGTAGATGAAATTCTCTGATGGCCTGTTGATCTCTGGAGAGGAAAAACTGGGGTGGGGCGGAGAGTGTGATTTCTACAAAGAAAATTTTTTTTGCTTGTTTCTGCCGAACACATCAATGTTTATAATCTTATGTTTTCATTTTGTGTCTAGTGTGATAGTCTTTACTTTCTCTTTGACATATGCCCCATTCCGTTTAAAACACTTTTCCAAAAATCTTTAAAGACGTTTCTTTTGTTTTTCTCCTGCTCTTCCCTGTCATGTAGCCACCTCACTCCAGGATTATGCTATATGTGATCCAAAGCTATATGTGATTATGCTATATATAATATATGCACATATATTATGCTATATGTGATCCAATTCAACCATAGGAAATTGAAAACTCTTCTAAATTCACTTTGTTGTTCTGACATTAGTTTGTATGTGGTGGTAGGCTAGGAATATAAAAGTGCCATAAAGTTTGCTTTCAGATTCCAAGGTGTTCCTTATAGATCCAGTCAGGTATTTGGAAACTTCACTTATCTCAAAACTGGTACTTCTCACTCCACCAAAAAAAAAAAAAAAAATAGAGTCCAGGGCTCCAAGTTTTAGATAAAGTTAATTACACGGGAGAATTTGAGAGTCAAAGAAGTCTTACATTTTTTTAAAGATTCCCCACTGCACAGAACAGCCAAGCAAATCTCAGATTACACTGCATTCTGACACCTGGCACAGAAAATGAAAATCCTCACATCCTAAAAGCGAAGTGTTTGAAGAGAAAAAGTTGACCTTCTGAGCACCTGAATTTACTGCCAAAGCACTAGAAACGAACTATAAGCAGAAAAAGTATGAGTCAGGTGAACTCTTCATTCTACTTCAAGGGTGAAGTTCCAGTTATATGAATCAACAGAAAACGGTGAAAGAGGTGTGTGGGTGTGGGTGTGGGTGTGAGTGTGTGTTGTTTTCCCTACTTGTACACACCTGCTTTGCTTCTATGCCGCCCTTGGGACATAGTCTTTTTATAGTAATGGTGGTAATTAGATCCTTTCCTTTTTAGATGCTCTTAATCATCTTTTCGATTCGGAGCCAGTGTCTCTACCTCAAAATAGGATGAAAACTCAGGTTCTTAGTCTGTGGCACCCCTGGTCACTCCTAGTACTCAATGACTATTTACTGAGTTTGGAGACAGACACTATACCAGGTCTGTATGAAAAAGCTGCCACAATTGAGTGTTTATGAATATCCGTTCTAATGTCAGTAAAGAATATAAAATTAGTGCATTGAATCAGACTCTTGGTCCGGTTAAAAACGGTTTTTTCTGTTACAGTGGCACCAGGAGATGTGTTATGAAAGAATGTAGTTATTCTTCTTACTGTCAGATTAAGAATTTGCCTCTAAATCCTAATGTTCGTTAGTAATTTATTACAGCTCCATGACTCATGAGTCATATGAACGTTTAAAAATTACTTTCCATTTCCAACCTACTCCTAGTAATATTAGGAGTACACCCTTATGGATCTTAAACTTACCTCTTTGAAGTTTCAGTGAATTTCCAGTGGATACGTTTGTTGTCATCTTTTCCAGATCATTCAAAGCTTTATACACTTCAGATCTTCTTTTTAATACCCTACATTTTTTAGCCTGTCTTTATACAGCTACCTCCCTATTCCCTTTAGATATTTCATATATATCTTGTGAGCTGTGGTAGCGAGAACTACAAGTGGTACTTAAGGGATAGACACAGTGTTTTTGTAAGGTGGTCAGATCTTATTTCTGTATAATTGTATCTGTGCTTTCATTTCCTTATTACGTTCCTCATAAGACACTATGAGGATTCAGTGAGGTAACGCTTGCAAAGTAACTAGCGCAGTGCTTGGTATGGTAAGCACGCAATCGATGTTAATTGTTACTATTGAATTTTATGATATTTTAATGACCATATACCATGGCCAGCCACTTTTAGTTTTTAAAACCTGGGTTCCCCTCATTCAGTAATATGGGATATGCTCCAGTCAGATGAACATTCCTAATACTCATGTCTGAACTTGTCTGTTTCATTCATGCAACAAATTCATTTAATGAGTAGTATAGGAATTGAGCTAGGTCCTGGGAATACAGCTCCCAGATAGGTAAGGTCTCTGCATTTGAAGAGCCCACAAACAGGGAAGACTAACAATAGACATGTAATTACAATAAGGTGCCAGGAGATGTACAGAATCAATGGGACAGCATAAAAGGGGGAGCCAACCTAGTCCAGGGGGCAGGTAGGTTTCCTGGAAGAAGTGATGGTAAAGCTGAGACCTGGGGGTAAGTAAGAGTTAGCCAAACAGAGGGGACAGAAGAAGGACAAAAGTGGAAAGACTACCAGAAGGAAAAGTACGTGTAATACTAGGAGGGGAAAGAAAATGCTGTTTACTGAGGAACTGAACAAAGTCCAGCATGAATGGAGAGGGGAGTAATAGAGAAGGCTGGAGACGTGGGCAGGCACCAGATCTCAGAAAGCCTTGGGATTCATGTCAAGGAGTTTGGACTGTGTCCTGCAGTAGCTACGAAACTGTCCATGGCATATCTTCATCCATCTAATATCATTCTCCCTCTTTAACTACGTTCTATACGGTTCAGCCCCATGCTATTTTTGTTATTGTTTTGTTTTTTTAAAATTTTTTTCTCTCTTTTTTTAAATTGAAATGTAGTTGATTTACAGTGCTGTGTTTCAGGTGTACAGCAAAGTGATTCACACACACACACACACATGCATATATATATTCTTTTTCAGATTCTTTTCCATTATAGTTTATTACAAGATATTGAATATAGTTCCCTATACTGTAGGTCCTTGCTGTTCATCTGTTTTATATATAGTAGTGTGTATATGTTAATCCCAAACTCCTAATTTATCCCTCCCCTACCCTTTTCCCCTTTGGTAACTGTAAGTTTGTTTTCTGTGTCTGTGAGTCTATTTCTGTTTTGTAAATAATTTTATTTGTGTCATATTTTAGATTCCACATATAAGCGATATCATATGATATTTGTCTTTCTCTGTCTGGCTTACATCACTTAGTATGATAATCTCTAGGTCCAGCCCCATGATTTGGAAGCCCCTTTCCCATTAGTTCCCCAACATAACCCTGCCCACTGTCCACATGCCCATGTGTTTGCTTATTTCCTTGACTGAAATGTCCTTCCTCAAAGTCTGCAGTTCAATTCAGGAAGCATTTGCTGAGTAACTGGTGTGTGCCGGGCATTGTGCTCCTTCATCCCTCCAATGTGTTTTCATCCATCCATTCATTTATTTATTCTATAAATATTTATTAAGCACCAGCATATAGAGGGAGTCATGCTACGTTTAAATGACACTTCTTCGGTGAAGGCCCCCAGATGCCCCAGCTGGACTAATCTCTCCCACTTTTCTTCATCCTCTGAAATCCTAATATCGTAAATGCATCTCTCCTCTGGCTCTTGGTACTTTTGATACCACATTACAGCTAATTACCTCATGAGTCTGAGTAATGAGTAGTGAGTCTTCATTACTCTACAAGATCTCCGTGCTATAGGGCAGGGGTCCCAAACCCCCGGGCAGTGGACCGGTAGCAGTCCACAGCCTGTTAGGAACTGGGCTGCAGAGCAGGAGGTGAGTGGCGGGCGAGCGAGCCAAGCTTCACCTGCCGCTCCCCATCGCTCGCATTACCGCCTCAACCATCCCCCACCCCACCCCCGGTCTGTGGAAAAATTGTCTTCCATGAAACCGGTTCCTGGTGCCAAAAAGGCTGGGGAACACTGCTATAGGGGACAGAGTTCAGGTCCAATTTATCATTGTATTTTCCAGAGCTCATAACTTCACACTATGAGCTGCAATGTTCATAATAAATACATAAATGAGTGAATACATTTTCTGGAAATGGATAAGAATAACCTTATTTTGGTACTTTCTAATGACCCACATTGTCAAGCAGAGCAATTAAATTATTTGCTTCAAAGTGATGAAGCCTAAATCTAGTACAATTCCTCGAAAAAATTAGTTTCTTACAAGAGTCCAAGATTTACATAAATACCTCATAGGTGGATAATATTTTATTAAGGCTTACACGTCTCAAGTATTCAATACTTGAAACTGTATCACCTCTAAGATCAGCGCTTATGCTTTTTGTATATTCTTATAATTACATTCAATCAGAAAAGAGGAAAACTAGAGTGGGCTTCTACCTGTTGATTGCTAAAAATAACATTCTTCCTCGCCTTAGCTTTTCAGTTCTACAGCTCTCTGCATGGATTTACCACTAGCATTTTTAGTGATTACTGATGCATTTCCTAAGCACACCCATCGTACTTGTGGCAGGTTCTGTTATTCACAGTGAATACTGGACTTGAATCCTGATTGTCTCCCCAATGAATGCTATAGTTGAGGCTTGATTCTCTCCAGTGTGTTAGTGGTCAGTTTGAATAAAAGGACAAGGAAAAAACACTTAGCCCTAAGGAATTTTAAAGTATCACTGTGGAATCTGTGCTGAAATTCCAAACAGTATTGAACGAGAGACCCACGATACAGATCTTCAGATACATGGGCCATTTCAGCCAGTTTGTACTTATGAAGACTCGCTAAGGCTGTCTGAGCTTTATTTGAAACTGTGCAAAAGGGTTTGAGGACTTTCCTTGCCAGCTGTCAGAGGACATTTTAGAAAATCTGCTAAAGCCAACATTCAGAGTGTTCTTCAGAGAGGAAGTCTGGGTTAGGGTGGTGGCTCAGCAAAGAACTGTGGACTTAGTTATGGGCTTGGGCGGCCTCAGTCATTCACCTGGTTGCCATACTCCATTTTCTGTGATTGGACAATGTTCTTCCAGCTTGAGTAGTGATATCTCAAATAGCTGATATAACAGAGCTGTTGTGAATTGACAGGGAGGAGATTTTCACTTAGGAAATGACTCTTTGTGGGAATGTAAATTGGTGCAGCCACTATGGAGAATAGTATGGAGGTTCCTCGGAAAACTGAAAGTAGAGTTACCGAATGATCCAGCAACCCCACTCCTGGGCATATACCCAGGAAAGACGAAAACTCTAGTTCAAAAAGATACACCTGCACCAGCAGCACTATTTACAATAGCCAAGACACAGAAGCAACCTAAGTGTCCATCAACAGAGGAATGGATAAAGAAGATGTGGTACATTTATACGATGGAATATTACTCAGCCATAAAAAAGAATGAAATAATGCCATCTGCGGCAATATGGATGGACCTAGAGATTATCATACTAAGTGAAATAAGTCATACAAAGACAAATATCATATGATATCACTTATATGTGGAATCTAACAAAATGGTGCAAAGGAACTTATTTATAAAACAAAAGTAGACTCACAGACATAGAAAACAAACTTATGGTTACCAAAGGGAACAGGAGGGGGTGGGGGATAAATCAGGGATTTGGAATTAACGATACACACTACTATCTATAAAATAGATAAACAACAAGGACCTGTATTATAGCACATAGAACTATATTCAATATCTTGTAATAACCTATAATAGAAAGGAAACTGAAGAAGAATATATATCTGTATGTATAACTGAATCACTGTGATGTATACCTGAAACACTGTAAATCAACTATACTACAATAAAAATTTTTTTTAATTTAAAAAATGACTCTTTGGAAATACTCCTGTGCTCCCATTTCTATTTAGTTACTTTCCACTCCTCACCCTGGTTAATAATCCTTGAGCAGTTACCAGTTATTGAGTACCTAGCTGTGTACTAGGTACAATACATTCATTATCTAAGTTAATCCACAAGATTACTCTAAGTAAGCACTATTATTATCCTTAGATTAAAGATAAGCAGATACTTTTAGAGAAAATAAGTAATAGCTATAATTTCATGCTCTTGGCCACTATACTGTACTCCTGCATTTTGCCAGTGTATATTCAGAGCATGCAGTACCTTTAACACTAGCTGGTGCATAGCACAGGGAGATCAGCTCAGTTCTTTGTGACCACCTAGAGGGGTGGGATAGGGAGGGTGGGAGGGAGACGCAAGAGGGAGGGGCTATGGGGATATATGTATACATATAGCTGATTCACTTTGTTACACGGCAGAAACTTAACACACCATTGTAAAGCAATTATACTCCAATAAAGATGTTAAAAAAAAAGACTAGCTGGAACAGAGCTCAGTTGTGAAAGTTAATCTCTTGGGCACATTCTGGAAGCAAACCTCATACTCTGAGCCCCAAATGCAGAAGATTTTGGAACTCATCTTCCATGTAGGAAAATTTTCTGCTATGTATGTATTTAGGAAGTTGGGTAGAATTATATATATAATAGAATTATATTATATATAATATAATTATTATATATAATATAACATTATATTCTATATATATGTAGAATATTAAGGAATTCTTTTAGTAATATATGTAATTTTTTTCAGAACCCTGTAGCATGCTGACAACATATGGTATTCTCTTATTCAGCTGGGCAAAATCTGGTAGTCAGGCAAGTAAACTGCTGGGTTCAAGAAATGACCTTCCCACAGTACAGCCACCTACCCCCAGCCTTCTCTGGGTCACTTATTGGAAATCACTGCCTCCCTTTCTCTCACACAATTGGTGGTACTTTGGGGTAAGAGGAAGATGAACATCAGCCTGGCATAAGCCAGGTCATTCACCCCACAACCAGGGCCTCCTCTCCCCTCCCCCACACCATCATTCCCCTGCTTAAAGATGCTCAGAATCCTACTTGCTTAACTTTATCTGGTAAAGGCAACAGTGGTTAAAAGCATAGCTATGCAGGTAAGTGTTTTTGAGTATTCTGTTCATCATTATTAACTATTATTAGATGAGAAGGAAAAACTCTTAGATATGTTAAGCAGACTGTTGTGCATTTTGCCAATTCAACTGTTGATTTTCTTATGTGTTTTCATCTTTTATCACGGAAATTTTATTGGTTTAATTTCTAATATTTTCTAAAAATATTCAAAGGGTCACTACTCTGGTTAAATTTTGTTCTCTTTCCTATTAGTACTTACGTTTACTGTTAGTACTGCTAGATAAATTTTTCTGGAAGTTAGATTGCCTGAGTATTTTTCTAAGAACTTGATGCATTTGAGTACAATAAAACTCTTGTTTTGTTGGAGTATGAAAGGGTTGGTCTTTCCGGGAGTCTTATACTTGTGCCATGGAGTAGATAGACTCTCTGGGGAAAAAAGTCAATATTCATACACACAAAGAAATTGAGTTGTCAATTTACCTTATTCTTAAACCTATCAACTTTCCTTTCTACCCTTAAATGAGCACACAAGTGATGCTTCACATACACTCCCACCCCCAACACACACACACACACACACACACACGTATGCTTATACACACGCTCACAGTAATATTTAATTGTTGACTGTTTCTCTTGCTGAAGATGAAAGAATTAAGTTATACAAATGGACTTTATGTTCTTGACCACCATTCTGTGCTTTGAGGAATACCATTACAGGATGGCTTTATATCATTGTCAAATTTTAGCACAGTTGATAAGTTCCTTTTATAAAGCTACAGTTATAAGTTCCTTTTATTTCTTTAATTAGGCATATCTCAGTCATGAGTTCATTTCCAATTTTAATGTTGCTAAACACTAAGCACAGACTGTCAATCCTAGAAAAGGTGAAGTAAGCCATTCATTAAAGCAATTCATCATGATGAAGCCAGTGAAAGCTATATACTTTGTTTTTGTTTATTTTTAATTGAAGTATAGTTGATTTATCATGTTTCAGGTATCATGTACATGATGTATCATGTACAGCAAAGTGATTCAGTTTTAGATATATATTTTTCAGATCCTTTTCCATTATAGGTTATTACAAGATATTGAATATAGTTCCCTGTGCTATATAGTAGGTCCTTGTTGTTCATCTGTTTTATATATAGTAGTGTGTACCTGTTAATCTGTACTTTATCCCCCCCTCTTTGCCCTTTGGTAACCATAAGTTTGTTTTCTATATCTGTGAGTCTATTTCTGTTTTGTAAATAAGTTTCTTTGTATCATTGTTTTAGATTCCACAAATAAGTGATATCATATGATATTTGTCTTTCTCTGTCTGACTTTCTTCACTTAGTATGATAATCTCTAGGTTCATCCATGTTGCTGCAAATGGCAATATTTCATTGTTTGTTTATGGCTGAGTAATATTCCATTGTATATATGTACCACATCTTCTTTGAAAGATCTATACTTTTGAGTTTTATTTCATGCCAGGAATCACATTCAAGAGAACAGAGGGGCTCCTCTTACCTTTAATGTCTGAGAATCGTGTCATTTTTCTTCTTCTGTTAATGGTGAAGCCATGCTAAAAGGACTTGAGATGAACTGTCAATCACCATTAACCCCTTTCTTCCTGAACTTCCAGGTCAGGGAGCAATCTGAAGTTGCTTTTTACTCTCATGTCGAAGCCTTCCAAGCCCTGTCAGTTTTCCCAAACCATGTTTTACAGTTGTCACAGCTGCCATCAATGGTGTGGCTTTTCTTTGTTTGGTTTCTCTGAAAGAGTAAACCTGTAAAACCTTAGAATATGTAGGAGTCCTTAATTTTGTTATATTTCTTGGTAATAAATCTAAGATAAAGACAAGAGAAAATTCTAACTATTAGATGGTGAAATGTTTTGTTTAACACTGTAATGCAGTTATCTAAAATTTTGTGCAATTAAGTCAGTCTGCTTTACATAATCTTTCCATATTTGTAGTCTTACTTAACATCTTTTAAATCGCAACCATTGGAATCAGATAATATAAGATTGCTGTGCTACAAATGCTGGAAGCTTCTGCTAGGTTGCCTAAATTTTTCTTGCTTTGTATGTTTTCCAAATATAGTCACTTTTTTTTTATGTTGCTCAGAAACACTTGTCCAGAATTTAGATGAAAAAATAAACTTGTCAAAAAGTTAAATGTGGTACAAACCAGTTTCCTTTCACTGTCCAAACTGAAAAGATTTTTTAAAAGTTACCCAAAGTGGTGGTAAAAGTGTTTATCTAGTTTTGATCCCTTACGAAAATGTTCATATTGTACCACTTAATGTAACGTTCAAATTTTTTAAATAAGAAAGCATGCATATGAAAAATATCTGAAAAATTATTAAAATGCGAACCTGTTAATTTCCTTTAAAACATTTCTGTAACTTTACATGAATTCACTAAATTTTGGATATATTAATTTAAGGAAAGAAGAATATTAGAAAGAGATTTTATGGGTGTATAATGAGCCATTCTCCAATAGAAGTCCCCCTTGCATAGCTTTAAATGAAGAAACATTTGAGGAACTTCACCCTTTCTTCCAACTAGTTCAGGAGCCAAGAACACCACTCCTGTTTTATTGCTAGAATATTCCATTGGACAATCGTTCAGACTGGCCCAGTCACCATCAATGAGCCCTCTGTTCAGCTCTTTGTTTTCCAGCTGTACTCATAAAAAGTAAAGTCAATAGTTAAAGTTAAAATGGATGAAAGAGAAATTTAAGGGTAAGAGGTGAATGGCTTTGGAGCCCCAAATTGGCATCTGTTCAACTCCAGGCCTCCACAGTCCTCGAAGTAGATTATGGCTAAGATGAAGAAGAAGAGAAGCTGGGTGACATTTCTGATTCATGGACTAAAACTAAAAAGGATGGAGCAGCAAGGTACAGGAGAAAGGCTGCTAGGAACCTGTCAACACCAGCCAGAATTTAGGGGGATAATTTAATAGCACTGCGAAATCACACTCAAAACACAAAACACACATTCAGGCAAATCTGGAAAGTATGATTTTTCACTGGTTGATTTTAAAAAGCCAAATCAGTGTCTGGATTTTGCTTTTATCAAAATCTTTATTAAGTCAAAGTTTTAGTTTTATTTAGTTTTATTAAGTCAATGTATTATGATCCAGTTGGTACCACCACAGTCAAATCATTCTTGAGAGCATCTATATCTAAAACAGATTGAAAAGTTCAGGAAGCTACACCAATTCATTTCTACAGAGCTCATTTTGTTCTTCTACAAGAGTGATGAGAGGAAAACATTTTCAGCATCTTTGGCGGTCCCTTTCATTCTTAGTAAGGTGGCCAGAATTAAATGAACTATGACAAATGCCCCTTCACCCCTGGACCTAAAGTTGAGGCCAACTGGACATTTAAGGTAGGATGTCTTCCAGGGCTTTGGCTTACGTTGTACCCATTCTTTGGTGTAGATCTCCAAGTCAGCACCTTGAATGGAACTTTGAAGCTGTAATTTTTCAGTGACCCACTACCATGGCCCCCTTCCTATCCCTTGTGTGTGTGTGTGTGTGTGTGTGTGAGAGAGAGAGACAGAGAGAGAGAGAGAGAGAGAGAGAGAGGGAGAGAGAGAGACTGGAAGGAGATGAAATCAAATATCTTCTAAAGCAGCATTGTCCAATTGAAATATAATGCGAGTCACATATGTAATTTTAAATTGTCTAGTAGCCACATTTAAAAATAGAAACAGGTGAAATTAATATAAATATATTTTACATAACCCAATATATCAAAAATATTATCATTTCAACATGTAAGCAATATAAAAAGTTATCAAAAAGATATGATTCATTATTTTTTGTGCTGTATCTTTGGAATCCAGTGTGTATCTTATACTTCCAACACATCTTAATTTGGATGAGGCACATGTGAACTGCTCAATAGCCACAAGTAGACGGTGGCTATCGGATTGGACAGCCCGGATCTAAAACATGACTCCCTCTTAGCTCAACAGTATCCCCTTTGAAATGCCTAACTTCTGACATTTCAGCTCTCAACCTGAGTATGTTTTTCTTCACAGAAGAAATCCATGTGGATAATATCATAATCCAGGTTCCAATACAGACACACACACATGAACACACACAGGAACTCACATCCGAGCTCTAATGACCTATCCGGATTTCCTTCTAAATAAACATGAAAAAAGAAATATTTCCTCTCTCTAGGGCTTTCTGATGCAGCATGGGTACCTGTTATCTTGCACATTAATGGGTTACCATATTTGGTGTTGTCAGAGCTGCTGACTCATGGCCCATGCTGCCGCGCTGCCCATGGTGCTTGTTTGACATCATGCCAGTGACAGCTGCCTCCAGCTTCTGAAAGGCTGACCTAGTAACAGCATTCACATTCTTTTGCGTGGCTTTTCTGACATACTCTCAACTCAAAAACTGTTTCTAAAACAAAAGTATAATGAAGTATTGAGCTTCTAAAAACAATTGTATTTCAGTTCATTAAATTATCTGAGTGTGTCAAGCAGGGCAAACCACCAAAGCAATGAATACACAGAGGGAACCATCCTTGAAAGTAGACATTTGAGCTAGAGGCATATAATACTTGGGGACAGTGTTTTAAGATAACATGGGCATCCAAGTGAAACAGGGCTGTCACAGGATCTATTTTTCAACTTTCTCAAGAACCTTTATTAGCTCTATATTACTGAGCTATTTGAAACTCTCTTTAATTTTTTCAAAATTAACTAATTTATCTCATTTCCCACCCTAAAAGTTTTTTCCTCAAGTTCAGCTTCTAAACAAGAGGATATAATATGTTCTCCATTAATTAATAAATGCTAAGCTACTATCAAATTCTTGAAATGGGGATCAAATTAGTCAGTAACTACTAGATACAACTCTAGCCAGTGGATAAGATGATCCTTCACACTGTACTCATCTCTACATGTAAAACACAATATTTACCTTTCAGCCAGCCTGCCGTCTGTTGGAGCAAAACTTTTGATTTTTTCCCTGGTGGCTAGGTCTGGAACTCTTGTGCACTCTAAGTCTTAAGTCTCTCCTCAGACTGATTTCCCAGCTCCTTCTTTCTGTTGCCTATTATCCCAGAATCTAATCTGAACTAACAGTAAAATTACTATGTGGTTCACATCTCACACAAAGTAGCCAAAGTCTGCTTTACTGATTTTAGTGAGTTTCCAGTAAATAAACAGAATGGAGTGTTCAGCTAATTGTTTTGGCACTTTGTAGCCACTAGAGGGCGATCAAGGCTCCCCTCTATCCTCCCTTCCCACCCTTGTAAACCCAATGAGTGGTGACAGAGATGAGTCGAGGGCACAGTACATTGATCCATGAAATGGAGGGGAAATGAAATTATATCTTTGGAGAAATGCAAAATATGGTAGCCTGCAAACCCTGCCAACATGTTTTGTTTGATCTATCCATTTGTAAATTTGAAGATTTCTTGTAAAAATATGGATTTCCACCCTGACCATGAAAATAGGAATATATGGCCATACTGGGTCCATGCTTGTACTTGGGACAACCAGAGGAGCTGCTGTCTTTCACCAGGGCACACACTCTTCATTTCAATTCCATCTCTAACTCGCTCTATTATTTTTCCAACATTGAGACCAAATGGCTTGTGCCACTTATAATCAAGCTTTTTGCATCGTTGATTTCTTGTTGTTAAGAGCTGTTTGGTTTGGGATGTTTTCTGTTCTACTCAGGTCAATATCAAAAGTAATAAAAAGAAAAATAGACCAAGTGAACCTCTTATAATTACAAGGAAAATAAGAGAGAGCATACGTCTTTGAAGAGGTAAAAAACATTCGTAGGGATAAAATATGCATGCAGAATGTGCCTGGGTCTCCTTGGCCTATACCCACCTATTTCCCCCATTTACATCAGTTAAATGGGCCCATGAGCTTACAGTTTTCCGACACTCAGAATCTCTGCCAAATTCCTGTTGGTGAGGGTGCAACATACATGTATGCACGTGTGTGTGCATACGTGCCTCACCCTTTACTGAGGCAAATACCCTCATTCCCACTTTTTTCCTTAGAGACCATTTCCTTGAATTCAGTTTTCTCCACAAAGTGGTAAAATCTGGAGGACTGAGATTTGGGCAAGAGTAAATGTTGTAGGAAAGACATTTCTCAAGCGTTGGTTCTAGGCCTTAGGCAAATGGTGCCCCTGTGACTCCTTGTAATCTGGCTTTTTGATCAGTGTAACCCACTGGTAATATCCGCTTCCCTCACACGACTGTGGCAGGTGGCAGATCAGGGATTGAGAGATCATGGGTCCCCGTCAAAATCCCATCTTTCATTTGTCATCACCAACTCTAACTACCAAGAAATCTCTCTCGTGATTGACTACATAAGAATTTTCAAAATCAGCCTACAAAGGGCAAACTATCAATCTCTGTACTCAACATAGTTGGAAAATATATATATATGCATGTAGCTTGTACTCACAGAGGAAATGTAGAGCTAAATTTAGATTGGTGTAGCATAAACAGATTCCAACAAACACAGTTGATATTCTGATTTACTCACATCATTGTTTCTTGATCTCAAAAAGAAGCGATAATATAAATGTTATAATCGTAGTTAATACTTGTTGAGTTTACTGTGGGTCAGGCACTATGCTAAGGGATCTCCTTTAATCCTTGGAACAGCTCTGGGCGGTAAGATCTGTTATTATTCCTATTTTAGAGGTGTGGAAAATGGGGCTTGGAGTGGGTAGGTAACTCAATCACTATTACATAAACATTAAATCAAAAGTGAGGTGAGATTTACCACCATTCTGTCCAACCTCAGAGCCTTCACTCAACCACCTTCTTGGATTCCCTTCCTTTTAGGCCAATGGTTCTCAAAGTGAAGTCCCAAAGACACTTTCTTGGGGCCCTTGAGGCCAAAACTATTTTAATAATAACCCTAACATATTATTTGCCATTTTGATTGTGCAAACATTTGCACTGATGATGAAAAAGTAATGGTGGATAAAATTGGTGTAATTGTATTATAAATCAAGGCAGTGGCACCAGACTGTACTGGTTAGTAATTATCTTCTTCACTGTCGTGCAAAAACAGTAAAAAACAAAGCAGGCAACGATAACAACAACAAAAATCTTAATCCATCTTGAAACTCTGATGCACATCTTTTTAATATCCTGTGTGAGGCAATGGAAAGTGTAAAGTGCTCTTGAAATATATTGAGGGACCATGGGTGTCTGAGAGTAAGATTTTTTGCTGTGCAAACTGAACTAGCCACATCTTTCACAGAACAACCTGTTTTCTTGAAAGAACAACTGGCAGGCACACTATGGTTACTCAGATGTGGTATTTGGTGACGATTTCCTTGAAAATGAATGAAGGGAGCCTGTCACAGCAGAGAAAACCAACAGTATTCTCTGACAATGACAAAATTCAAACTTGGAAGTAAAAATTAGAATTTTGGAAAGCTTACATCTGCCACTGTGAGCCTGACAGCTTCCCAATACCTAAAAGACCTTTCTGATGAGATTGATGGTGACATTAACGAATACGACTCTTTGTTATTGAGAGTGAAATGGATCAACATTTGGAAGATCTGCATAACTCAGTGAACCAATACTTCTCAAATGGCCAACTCATGATGTTGGAAAATCATGCATAAGTTAAAAAATCAATACAAATATGAGACAGATCATGAATTTTGGTGTAATGGACTATGCCAAGTTCATTGCTGTGGTTTCAGATTCCACATGGCAACTCACCTTTACGAAACAACACTTGTCGAGTTTCAGAGGCGAATCAAAGGAAAATATCCACAATCATCTGGAAGGCTATGAAATACTCTACTTTTCTGAACTGCATATCTGTGTAAGTTTGGAGTTTCTTCATATTCTTCAACCAAAACAACATATTGCAATAGGTTAAGTGCAGGAGCAGAAATGAAAACCCAGCTACCTTCTTTCTATGAAGCCAGAAATTAAAGAGTTTTCCAAAAAGCACACCCTACTTCTCACTACATTTTTTGTTTTGCAAAACGTTACTATTTTATTTTTAAAAAGATACCATTTATGTTACATTTAAAAGGTTTATCATTGTTATGTAAATACATTTATAAGTAAATATTTTTTTTAATTTCTAAGTCAATTTCTAATAAGTTAAATATTGATAGATATAACACACATAATCACAAGCTCTATGGGGCCTTCAGAACAAAAGGTTTGCGTACCTATGATGTAGGGTATAATATTTTTTTTTAACTCCAAACTGGCATGGAAATTACTGATACCAAATTAAATGTATATCTTTTATCTCCATTTTGTTAAAAGACACTCATCTTCTCTGAGTCAGATGAAAATAAGTCAGGCTCTCAGGTGTCCTCAGGGGCTACTAGGGCATCGGGCATATTCAAGGCCATCAGTCAAGGTCATAGTGCACCACTGAAGGGCAAGGCCCGAATTGGCTCCCCAAATCAGATCCTTCTGTCTCTTTATGATTTCCAGAAGAAGCACTTCTTTGTCTAAGAAAGCACTCTCCATATTTTGCACATAAATATTTTTTCTGGGGAAACAAGATACATGAGATGTATTACAAACAAAAAAACAACGTTTGTCACTGAAATTGTGTCCAAATAACTGCTATTATGCAGACATGTTTTTTAATGAGAGTGAGCTTTCTGGTTAGGTTTTATGTAATATATTAGAGAAGAGTAATGTTTAAAAATGTGGAATTCTATCTGCTTAGTACAAAAAGTTAATTCAAGATATTTGGAGGAGGTATGGTTCTCTGCATGGAAACCTTTACTCCCGTATTTATCCATCACTTCGTTAATGTTAAGAATGTAACTGGTAAAGGTCCAGAAAATCTTTTTTTAATGTGGCTCCCCGACCCCATATCCAGTTTCATGACTTCTTTCCCTCCTTTCTCCTTCACTCCCTCTTTCCTTCCTTTCTTCTCTCCTTCCTTCCTTCCTTCTCTTCTATTTGTTTTGATGTTTACATCATGGTAAAATCAAACAGAACATATCAAATCACAAGGCATGATTAATCTCTAAGAAGTGTGCAGGACTTTAGCAAATGAATGAACATAAATTTGAAACAGATATTGATGGTCACATATCACCAGGGAAATTTCAGTAGAATCTATGATATACCTGCCTGCGGCTAATTAAAATTTTGTCATTTTAAAAATTCATTGGATAAATCTTTGACACATTCTGATTTAACACTCAAAGTTCAATTTAATTCTTTTTGATCAATTTGGCAGGTGTACTGAGATGCAAGAGACAAAAGGCTGAGCTTGGGTAAATCTTTTTTCTCCTGGTCAGCAAAAAATCTGTTCATCTTTCTGCCTTTCTTAGAATTAAGTTCAACATGCAGAGCTTAAAGTTTTAATGAGGTCACCGCTAGGGGATAGTTTTTGTATGTACTCAGTGTAGGTGCATATCGTTCATAAAAGGAGATTTTCATTTAAGAAAACTTTTGAGACAATTCAGTTTAGTGATTGTGAAGTTAATGAGACACTCACTGGTCTCACAGTTGTATTTTTTTAAGCTACAAATGAGGTAATCACTCTCTCTAAAAGCATATTCTGGAAAAAAAAATGGCTCCTGTGTTTCTGATATTTTGGGATACATGGGTTTTGTACAGTAGAGGTTTCTATAACAAAATAAGCACTACTATAAAATAAAATGATCTACTGCCTTCTTCTGAAATATAACAGAAATGCGTTCTGTGTGGATGTGAGCATGTATAAAGCACATTTGCAAACTAAAGAAAGGTTTGGTGACTTTGGGTGCCCCATAACTTCATATGTCATATCCTTTAATTAGCAAGTTTGATAAAATAATTTCATAGCCAGAAACGAGGAAGTAGTCATGCTGAATATGTGTGGATCACTAATAATAAAAAGGATACAAAAAGCAAAATTAAAACTTGAAATAAAATTATATATGGTTTATAGTCCCTCAATTTCATTACAAATTATGTGTGTATGTATATATATGTATAGATAATGAGATATAATGTTTAGATAATATAGTAAATGTAGAATACCTTAATAGGGATTGTCTCTGGGTAGTGGAATGTGGATGACATTAGTTTTCTTTATAATTTATTATATTTTCCACATTTCTTAAAAGTACTTTATTTTTTAAAAAAACTCTGTAAGTTTCCAGCCATCTCTGATTCATTTTTTATTAAACCTGCTTCTTCATAAATAGTGGTGTATAGCTAATTACTTTTACATTTATTATTATTATATTATTATTTATTTATTTATTTTTGGCTGTGTTGGGTCTTCGTTTCTGTGCGAGGGCTTTCTCTAGTCGCAGCAAGCGGGGGCCATTCTTCATCGCGGTGCGCGGGCCTCTCACTATCGCGGCCTCTCTTGTCGCTGAGCACAGGCTCCAGACGCGCAGGCTCGGTAGTTGTGGCACACGGGCCTAGTTGCTCCGCGGCATGTGGGATCTTCCCAGACCAGGGCTCGAACCCGTGTCCCCTGCATTGGCAGGCAGATCCCCAACCACTGCGCCACCAAGGAAGCCCTACATTTATTATTTTAAAAAAGAAAAAATGATGGACACTCAAGTGAGCTCTCCATGATTGAGCTCCTCTGTGAGGGACACTGCCCAGGTTCAGTGCAAATCATTAAACATATGGGGAGGATGTTCTTTTAAAATGCGAATATCATCTGGGTAAGCAACTGCGTTCGCCTACAGTGAGATGCAGCAGATAGAAACACAAAGGCATTCGCTCTGAAAAACATGCTGTGCAAGGAACAGAGCTGAGAAATCCTTTATAAACCACCTTCTTCCTTCTCAGCACCTTTAAAACAGTTGACTGAATACCCGCCTGAACTGATGTTGACAAGCATATATTTTTTTTCTTACGGGTTCCTGAATGTCAGCAGGCCTCTGGCTTTATGCTGGGAAAAAATTCCACGTTCACTGCAGAATGTATACGTCCATTCCTCTGACAGCTATTTCATCCAAATAGTGTTGTTCTCTCCACTTTATCTTACTTTAACCTGAGTGATGAAGTATAATTTTTTTATCCCTGTCTGTTGGTGAAATATCAAGAGGAAAACGGGACACTCTGCTATATCTTCCACTTGCTCAAATATCCTCTTGTGGTCTTGTTATATGTCCTAGGGGGTAGTAAAGTAGGTGACTGAGAGGTGAGGCAGGCAGTGACTCTACTTTCCCTGTGTAGGTATCTAGATTTTTAGAATTGTGAAGTACAGCCCATGTTTCTGCCATCATTGAGCTGTATATAATCTGATGGACAGGGATTACAGATGCACGACTCCCTCTAAGATTAGATTCATTTCCCTGATTATTTGGCCAAAGACTTCAAAACTTCACAGAAATGAGGTGTCTGCACAGCAAGAAGCAGATGCAGCCAGTCTCAACAGTAATTCCCTTGGCGCCCAGAATTTCTTCTGGGATTCTAGTGGCTCTGCCCTTCTGCGATTGGGCGGATCACACTGGATTGGAGCAGCTAGGCTGTCCCACCGCTACAGCCTCTTTATCCTCGGAGGCTGAAGCAACAATCTATGCGCTTAATAGGAAATATGTGCAGACATCCAAGACCTTCCTGGTTCTCAGGCTGAACTCTGTGTCAACAAGAGCAAATCTTTGGAACAAAGAGGGTGCCCCAGTAGCCATCCCTGTGCACTGATTCTGTCTCCAGCTTTAAAGCATCCAGAAAGGCCCATCTCCACAGTCTCCTCCCTGATTCTGACCTAATAACCTTGTATCTGGAGTGATTCTGATTTTAGTCCAAAGGCCACGATCCCAAATCCACTTTACTGTAGCTTCCTGAGCCACTTTCATGTTCTTAGGCCAGTAACTAATGATCTGGTGACATGATCTCATAAGTTTATACCACAACTCTGTGTAGGAAAGAGTGAGAAAACACTGACCTTCATGTTTGCTAATTGTTCCACCATCAATTGAACAAACATTTAGTGAGGAGAATTATTCATCATTAAAGATGATGTGCTAAAGACGATGAAGAAATAAACAAGACAGTCCCTGCCAAGTTGCATATATTCTTATACAGAGAAGAAAATTTATAGCAGTTGTACGTAGTAACATGTGCTACAGAGAAGGAACACAAAGCATGGTGTGCAGACACCAAGGTCCGGGGACGGAGGGGCTAAGAGTAGAGGTGGGCGATGCAGGAGGAGTTTGATGCAGTAGATAGAGTTGGAGGAGCTTCCAGAGAGGAATTAGGCCTAACTTGTGTGGCGTCAGAGGTCTGGAGGAGACCAGTGGTAAAATTAGAGGATACTATTAGGACTGAGGGGACTCGAGCCATCTAACCAGTGTTTCTTAGCCTCGGCAGTGCTGTCACTTAGGACTGATAATTATTTTCTGACGGGAGCTGTCCTGTGCCTGTAGGGTGTCCAGCAGCATCCCTGGCCTCCACCTACTAGATGTCAGTCTCACTTACCCTCCCTCCACCATCAGAAATGTCTCTCGACATTGCCAACTGTCCCTGGGGTGGGGACGAAATCATCCCTGGTTGAAAAGCACTGGTCTCAACCAATACCCTCATTTTACTAATGTGAAAACGGCAACCCAGTTAAGTATAAATGATTTGCCCAGCTAGTTAGTGGGAGAGACAAAAATAAAACCCAGGCTTCTGATCCTATTCAGCCTCCTTTCTATAACGTCACACGGTGCTTCAAGGACCTTTCAGATCTGAGTTTTCCCCCTTCCTCCAGCCTCATTGTTGTTAGGCAGTTAGGGATCTGACTGATGCTGTGTGTGTGAACAGGGGTAGCCAGAGTCCTGAGCTCGGCCTCAGCACTGGCATGACACCCTAGCATGCCACTGGGTTTTGGTTTTTTAATTTTATTGAAGTATAGTTGATTTACAATGTTGCGTTAATTTCTCCTATATAGCAAAGTGATTCAGTTACACATATATATTCTTTTTCATATTCTTTTCCATTATGGTTTATCACAGGATATTGAATATAGTTCCCTGTGCTATACAGTAGGACCTTGTTGTTTATCCATCCTATAGATACTAGTTCCTAGCATGCCATTTGTGACTATGGCAGCGAAGAGTCACTCGTAAAAATCAGGACCTATTTAAGTTGTTGGGAAATTATCTGCACGAGTAGTTATTGTTTCCCAAGTGACTTTGACCATTCTTAGCCAAATCCCTTAATAACTGCTACAACTTAAGACAACTGACAGTGTAAAATACCAGAAAAGCCCCACATACATGCTTATGAGTGCAGTGCAACGCCCCATCTTTGCATTTTTCTGGGGAGCCCTTTGCAGACCTCTGGTCTTCATCGTCTGTAACTGGTCCTCAAAACACTGAACCTGCCCCCTATGACTACAGTGATCTGAAAGTGGTCTCCATCCTAACCTCTGAAGTCTAGAAAGCTGGACTCATAACACTATAGTCTCCCAAGCATAACTAAAAGAGAAGAAAAGGCTACAGAAGAGATACTAGACAACCTCATCTTCAATCCTCCTTTTCACAGTTAGGCAATCCTAGTTCTACCTAACAAGGAAAGTAGATATAATGCTCACTTGGGTTCTTCATTTTTTCGGAGTGAATAAAAGCCTTTGAATTTTTCCCATTGTGAGGAAATTATTTTCAGTATGGTGCAAACTCATAGGGGTAGAAAGAGGAAACTGGATCAAATGTTTATAAGAAAAGAGGACCACGAGGTATATTCATTCATTCATGCAATAAATATTACTGCCTATTAGGCATTGTTCCAAGCCTCAGGGGTACAGTAGTGAACAAAGTTCCTGCCTTCGTGGAGCTTATATCCTAGCGTGAAGTGACAAGCAATGAATAAATAATAAGTAGTAGAATTGCTATGTGGGTGAATAGATATGAAGGTAAGCAATAGAGAATGAGGGAGGAGTACTGTTTTAGGTGGGAAGATCAGTAAGGACATGAATGTGAATAAAAATGTGAATATTCACTCCAGTCTAATATTTGGTTTCCTCCCACATAACCTCATTTGGGAGTGTATGTGCTTGATCAAGTCCCACTACCACCAATGATTATCAAGCCTTTATTTAAATTGATACCATAAGTGTAAAGATTACTATCTTGTTTTTGTGGTCCATCCTGTTTCTGTGTGCTCTACATTGAGGAGATTATCTTAATAAGAAAAAATCCGACCCCAGCAACTTCCATCCAAACTATAGGACTAAAATATGGCGCCCCAGATGAACCAAATACTTCTTTCTCTTGTGGTACTCAGTGGTAAGGTATTGACTCCTAACTCCAATCCGGACACTGACCAAAAGCTCTTCAGGGAGCCAGATGAAAGGAGACAGAGTTTTATTTTATCCCATGACACTAAATTTTAACTTCAAGTCACACAGTCAAACTAGAATTTGATAGCTGATGTAGAATGAAATAAGTTAAAGAGAGAAAAGTATCATTTTTCTTCCTAATCAATGTTCACATGAGAATTTTGCTTTGCAAGTGTCTACCGGGCTTCTGGGAGAATAGAGGGGAGGGTGGATGCCTTTAATTCAGTGACAGTTTGGGAGGTGGCCACCCTCAGACTCAAGACTAGAAAGAATTATGGATAATCAGTCTGCATCCTCTGAAGTGGTCTCAGGGGACAGAAGCCAAGAGGGGTAGGGATGGAGCTGCCTACCAGACAGCTGGTTTCGATCACTGCCTATGAGATACAGGCTGAGATGGGGGCCACTTCCTGGTCGAGAAGGGATAGCAAAAACGAAAGCTGGCTCATAATCAAGATATCATCCAAATGGCAACTTTCACTGCAGTCACAGATCCCAGTTAAGGCGTGAAACCTGAACCTCCCTGTGGGTCCTTTCACACAGCATCTCTATCTGAGCTCATCGCCCTCCTAGTCGATTGCAATCTGGGATGACCCAGGGACCTGGGCAAAAACCAAAAATGCAAAACGTGCTTCCCCAAATTGCCAGGCAGAGGAGTATAAGCAGCAGCTTGAGCCTAAGAGGTGCCCAGGCCTAAGAGATTTCTTGAGTGACGCTACATTGCCAGATATAACTGGATGTAAGTTTATCTGTATGTGTAAGATTTATCATATACATATATATAGTCATATAAAATTATATAAGATGGTGTAAGATTTCCATTTATTTCCTGTTGCTCTGACTTGGAGAGCTGCATTCATGAGGGAGGGATAATATTTTTAACATATAACTTATTCCCAGATGCATAGGTCTAATTTACCCAAACCCCAATTTTTTAAAAAATTAGTAGCATGTACGTTAAGAAACCAAAAAATATCTGAAAGTGCTACTGTTGTAATAATACATTTAATTCAAAGAATGCCAGTTGTATGCATGTCCCTAGAATCTAAGTACAGTGAAAGACTATTGGGTTCTAATGTGAGAGAACAGGTGTTAATTGTGTCGTGAAAATCTCTTTATATCCTGTTAAATAAATATAATGCAATCATGAATATATCTGAGAACTTGGATTAGAGGCAAGGGGGAGTTATTGTATAGAATTTTCTCTATGAACCCAAAAGCCTAGGAGGCCTGAAGCCATGAAAGTTAAAAATAATTATGCCCTTGTTTTAGATAACCTGGGCCGAAGAAGACAGTTGGGAGAGGAAAGCGAAGGGTGGGTCTGGAGACAGAGGCCATCTCCCACCAGCCAGAGTACAGAGCTAGGCTCTTCTGTCCCTTCCTTTTCTGGCTTCACTGCCATCAGACATCTTCTCCGCTTTATTTGCTGTGATCCCCCTTCCCCCCATTCTCTTCCTTCTTCTGAACATGGGATTTCCTGACTTCACATTTCTGCTGCTTCAAGCCACCTAGCACGTGGGATAGTAACATCCAGCCTGTGTGTTGGTGAAAAGAAGAAAGGGGGGAAGGGAAGGGGAAGAAAGAAAGGTGGGAAGGACTAGCTGATGAGAGATGGTGGGTAAAGCATCTGGTCACTTTCATGCAGCAGGACTCTTGGGCAAATTGCCGCATGCGACCTGGAGCCTCTCCTTCCATTCTCATCTGTGAGTTTTCTCAGAAGGCAAAAGATTATAAAAATCATTCCACCTTGTTAAGAAACACCAACAGACCATATTCTGAACTATTTACTATCTACGTCATTGCTCTACAACATCATAAAGCGTGCGGATCATTCAATCATGTCAGGGTGCCTCTGCGGTAGCCTACACCTGCATCTACCATCGGAGGCGATGCCAATCTGAGGATTCTGCCTTCAACTGTAGTTTCCTTGGCTTTAGGAGAAATTATGGTGACACGATATTCCAGAAAATTACCAACTTGGAAAACAGAAGATTCCAGGTTTTCCCATTTCTGGGTTTTTAATCAACCAAAAACAAGAGGCAGTGTTAGCAGCCCAAGGTTCAAGGCTACTCTGTTACTAGCCAGCTGCCTAATCTTGGACAGTCACTTTACCCCTTTGGTCCTCACCATCCTCCTCTGTAAAACAACTTCTGGCACAAATGTCTATTTTTTCAACATTTCTTATAGTAAATGAAAACCAAAGTTCTGAGTTGAGTATTACAAATCGTTCCTAGTGGATGAACGGATTTGTAAAACACCATATGTTCTAGATCTGCCCATTCTGTTTCTGTAATAAACATGTAAGTGTGAGTTGCTTAGTTAAATAAAAGTGTAATTTCTCATTGCAGATAAGTGAGATTTACCAGTCCCTGGATGAAACGCTTGGAAAGTCTTTAAATGCCAGAGTTGACTGCCATTTCAAAGAAAAGAAAATAGATGGTTTTGAAAAGTCCATGCTGTTTCTTCATTGAATTTTAGGTGAGTGAGTCTGAGACAAGAAATTTAAGATGGACATTGAACTATTTCCCCTTAAAGTGTTTCTCTTCTTTGCATGAAAAGAAAATGGGGTTCAATATAACCAGCATTTTATACTTTTAATGAGGTGCCACATAGTGAAAGACTTAGTTTCTGTGCCTTTTGTTTATTTATTTTTATTATCAGAAACCATCTTGAATGATGAGGTGTAAGACACAGAGATGACCTTGACATCTCTTGCTGATTTCTATTAAGCAGATGCGGTAATACTTCATTCTATTCTACAGGTCATCAAGTTTTTAAATATATAACAGTATTTAATATCAAAGTAATAAGCAAAAATGAGCTAAGACCGTGTTTTAATGATATAAATGAGAGAACAATTTAATGGTGAAATAACAGTTTCATCATTACAGGTCTGGGTGTGAGATAAGGCTAACATTTCAGAGGCTGCCCCCTGGGAGATCTCATATTGCTTAATTTAAGGCAGGGCATGGTTTAGGTTAGGTGTGGTTTTCAAACTGCTGTGCACAATTAATCATGCACATGTGCTCACACACTAAGCTTTGTTTTCCTGATCATGAGATAGATGGATATATATTTTTTACATCACCATACGTAATTACCCTTCCATGCTACAAAAGACAGGAGCATACAAATTGGTGCCTATTAGTCTGCAGTATGCCACTGTCATTTCTCAGCAGATCAGAGAGGAATAGAGGAATTGAGTAGTGATCTTATTGAGGAAATTGTGTGGCTTTTTCCACCTCCTCCTGAGTCCTGTTTTCAAAGTGTGGCTTTATTATCTACTTTAAAGAATGGTGATTTCCAGAACATCAGAATGTACCTCTGTTCTCAGTTCTGAATAAAACAATGCAACTGACAGAGCATTGACCACTGTCTAAATCTAATCCAAAACGACAGTGATGACTCCTTTCTACCTTTTATTAACTTCAAAGTGAAGGTGGATTATTGTCTCATCATCTTAAGGGTGTGTAAATTTGGTTTATTGAGGTCATATGTGGAACTAAAATGGTGATTTCATTTACTTACAAGATATTTGTTGAATGTAATTCCCAGGAGCTAAACTTAATGCCCTTTAAAAATATCAGTAAATCAGTTTGCCTAGTGTAACGTTGCTCCGGAGGAGAAAATGAACATGGAAAACTTATTTTCTTAACTTACTTAACTCTCAGCTTTCCACTGTGCTGGTCTGGGCCTGTTTTTTGTGTTTTTTTAAAATATTTATTTATTTATTCATTTATTTTTGGCTGTGTTGGGTCTTCGTTTCTGTGCGAGGGCTCTCTCTAGTTGCGGCAAGCGGGGGCCACTCTTCATCGTGGTGCACGGGCCTCTCACTATCGCGGCCTCTCCTGTCGCGGAGCACAGGCTCCAGACACACAGGCTCAGCAGTTGTGGCTCACGGGCCTAGTTGCTCCGTGGCATGTGGGATCTTCCCAGACCAGGGCTCGAACCCGTGTTCCCTGCATTGGCAGGCAGATTCTCAACCACTGCACCACCAGGGAAGCCCCTGGGCCTGTTTTTAACTTCACATCCACTCCTTGCCCTGCTCCTATTCTGCTGATTCCTTGGGGGCTGACCCCTAGAGGCTGGGTTTTCAAGCCCCTAGACCCCACCCCCTGTTGCCTCTAGCTTCCCGCAGTGACCTTGAACTCTGAGCTCCAGTGATGTCACCTCTTCCCTCCGTCCCTTGAGACTTGTGGGTAGTGGTGTCTGTGGCTTCCTGCTGGTACTAACCTCCAGGTTGATTTGCTGTCCTTAGTTTAGCTTCTCAATTCTTCCATCATCTGTATAACAATTTTCCTGTATTAAATTCCATCTGTTTTAAATATTTAGACTGTTTTCTCTTTTCTTGGTTAGATCCTAACCGACCCATCAGTGCTTCATTAATTTCTCCCAAAATTATTGGAAGAAAAGTGAACAGGGATTACTTGCTTCTCCCAAGGAAAATAAATGATTCTCAGGAAAGAAAATTTTAAGTTAAATGTAAAGCTGGATATTTTTACACTGAAAAAAACTAACCTAATATATTTAAAGCCGTATTCTAAGCTATACAGTATTGCAGCATTAACTTGTTAGTGTTAACAGAGTCTTTGTCAATATTCCCATTTTGCGTATCAAATTAATGGGAAGATTTTTTAAATTCTCAGATATGCGCCCAATATGAGTTTTACTTTTCTAATATTCGCATTTCACAAGCTTCTGTACGACCAGTATAAGCACTTCGTAGGGCATCAGTCTCATTCCTACATTCACGTTTAAATCTCAGGCTTCAGATTTATTTTACTATGGATCTGATCACTGTCTTTCAGTAATGGTTGTTTGCTATTTGAAGATCCCTTATGGTCCGAACATTTCCCATGTGCCTTAATAAAAACTGAGTATATTGGAAAGCAAAGTGATGAGGATGCCAAAGTCTGTCCTTTTTGACAGGTGAACGATTCACCGCTGCCCAACAATCGCACTCACTCTAAAGGGCTTCCTGGATATTAAAGAGGCTTTGTACTTAATCATTTTGGCACTTTACTTGGTTATTTTAAACGCCAGTGCCTCGCTATTTTCATTTCCTTTTCATTTATTTATGTAGACATTTTCCTTTTCAATCTTTTCCCAGAGGTCATGATGACTGCTCATATGTCCATTTTAATGTATTGTGGGTACACTCACAAGGACATGGTGTCCCTCCTACCAACAAATTTTCATCTGTTCAACCAACGTCAGTGTTAAACCTGCAATACCTAACTGAGAATCCTTTGAGACAATGTGAAAATGAGGTCATAAGCAGAATTTCCTGGACCCCTCCATAACCTAAAATTGGGAGACACAGGGATGTGTAGCTTAATGGTATGGTTTAAAATGCACTATACAACTGGTGTCCTCACATCTTCCTTAGTTTGGTACAACACCGAAAATTCTAGTCATTCACATTTCTCTCTAGTTTATGGAAATGAGGCTTTATAAAGTCATATTCAGAAAAAATAGTCTTGGGAAGAGAAATACACCCATTAATAATGCATACTACATTACACATAAATCGAATGAATTAGCAAGGAAGAAACTCCTGAGACAGTGATGCAAACACTCAGCTTCTGAGCGTTTGGTACACATAAGTGGGCAGAGACTACTGAAATCATCTCACTAACTTTGTAATACTGCCTGGTGGGTCAAGGGGAACACCCATCATAAAAGGTAACTCAGGCTGAACATACCTTAATGTCATATTGGAGGAGGGGGTAGGAGAAGTGGAATTATTAGTCCTGAAACTAATGAGCAACATTATGAATAGATATTTTAAACCACTGGTGCCCAAAGAGTTGTAGAAAGTGCTTTAACCAAGATACAGTCGTAGTACTTCTGCTGAACCACAGAATATGATGTTGGAAAAATCAAGTGCTATCCATCTGTTAAGGGAAATCATCTGTTATCCTCATCTTTGTGTTACCAAGTCCAAGCTCTTACTGCTCACTGCACAACAGGCCAATAAACTGAAAGACAAGTTATTGGGACAAGGAATAATGACTTCATTTGGAAAGCTGGCAGACCAAGAAGATGGTAGACTCGTGTCCCAAAGAACTATCTTGCCTTAGAATTCAGGCTTCTTTTATACTAAAAGGGGAGGCAGTAAAGTCAAACAATTCCTAGTTCTGGTCAGCCAGATGTGTTAATTTCTTCCTCCCTGCAGTCATTCACAGGTGGGCCTAGTCAGGCTGTTTCCTGTGCGCTAAACAAAGGTATCTTAGCTTAACACTCATTACCGGGGAAGAAGGGTTCCCAGAAATGGGCCATTATGTATAATTTAAGCTTATAGACAGCGTCCTTTTAGTGATTAACTTGTAATGGTATACAAAAGTTCTTCCCTATTATATTTGCATCCCTGGAAACAAGCACAGTGCTTGGCACACTGTACATAATTTCTAAACAAACAATTGGTGAATAAGGACATAGGCACAAAGCAATTGCTGGTTAATGCTTACTGAGTTCCTACTTTATACCAAGCACTGTTTTGTATGAACATATACTTCATTTCATGTTTAAACAAATCTATAGGTAATATTATCATCTCCTTTTTTAAAGATGAGGAAACTAGGGCCCAGGAAGGTTAAATAACCTGCCTGAGGTTCAGTAAATTGGGGTGAAAGTTCAAATCCAGGCAGTCTGGCTTAGAGCCTGAGCACTTAATTATTATGCTGCACTGTCTCTTGTGTAATATAGTCATCAAGTAACTTTAAAACACAGAAGCAACACTGTTTATTATCTTAAAATGTATGTCATATTAGAATAAACCTGTATTAAGAAATCTTGCTCAAACCTCTAACAGCCTCACTTTGAACACAAATTCCCTCTTTTCAGTGTTCCTAAGCTCCTTTCCTTTTAAAACATGACTGCCTAAATCAACTTCCTAATTGACATTCAGATCTCATCATTTCCATTCTTTAATGGTTTGTCCTGATGTTAATATTTTAAAACCCTATTGCTCTTTCATGCCATTTGCTTAATGGAAGAATGTATAATCTTGAGCAGCAAGTTACTTAAGCTCTCTGAGCTTCACATTCCCCACCTGAAAAGATATATCCAATTTGTTGTGAAGACTAGAAAATAATATCCATAAAACAACAAAGTACAGTTCCTGGTATGTAATAGGTACCCAGCAGAACAGCAACTGACCTAGTTAACCTCACCCACTTCAATCACGAAGCCAGTGTTGGCCGCCCCATCGACTGCAGAGCAAAATCTGCCTCCTATATTCCTTAGCATGTCATAACAGAAGCACAACAGACCCCTTGAGTCTCAGCACCTGCCTTTGTTCCTCATCAGTTGACCTTGGCTAACATGGGGATGATCTGCCTTCTCTGAGCCATGTGCTTTTTGCCTTCACTTTTGCTCATGCTGGTTCTTCTGCCTAGACGTTCCTCACATCCATACCCCCCTCCAAATCCCCCCTTACCCACAAGCACACGTGCACTCTTCAGAGACTTGGAATATCTTAGTCATCTTTCAAGATCCACCACCTCTATTGCTACTGTGGGTTCAGTGAAGTCATTGATGAACTCCTCCTGGCTCAACAGTTATCAGTTCTATCTCTGAATTCACATAGCCCTTTGGACCATTTCTAGGAGATCAACTCCTATTGTAGACAAGAAAAAGAAAACCCATCTCATTCAGTCACTCACAGTCTCATGTAATTCCTCATGTTATCTGTCCATCTTCCCTTTGTCAAGGACAAGTACCAAGTTTTTTGGTTAGTATTTGAATCTTCTTTACCAAGCTCAGAGTAGTCCCTTTTGGTTTTGCATGAAGCATGAAGCGTCATATTTTGAGAAAAGTTTGAGTGTTTTTAGTGTGGTGAAGATTCTCATACTTCGCCCAGCCATTACAACAAAAGGGGAGTGCTCCATCAGGGGAAAGGGGACCTTATAGGGAGGATCTGTACCATTCTGTGCCAAGCACCAAAACAGATGCTCCACAAATGTTATCTTATTTAATTTTCATAACAACCCTTCAAATTGCCTATTATTTCCCTTCTTATTTAGACAAAAGCTAGGATTCCAAGAGTTAAGGTAAATTGTTAATGTCATATTTCTGGTAAGTGGCAGGACAAGAATGTTAAGTCATATCTTTACTGCAGCAAATTGCCACTCTAAAAGAGCTTTCCGTTTAATCCTATAAGAAGAATATGTTTGTAACATAATGCTAGAATTTTCCATTTAAAATATTCCCTGAGGGTAAGCTATTTATAAGTCCACAAATCTTTTTTTCATGGCAAATAAGTTTATGTTTAGGTTGGTGCTAAAAATAGCACTATTTCTGTTCAACAAGAGTTTAAAAGATATAGCACCTTGTGGTTTTGATACCTATTTGTGCAAAAACCTCATTTATTAATGTGAGCATAAGCCTGAAAATGATATCTAAAACTGTAGACTGATAGAATTTGAGGGCTAAATGTTATGTCGAATCACCACTAGAACTGGAGACTTTTAAAGGCAAGGAATTCTCTTCCTTTTTCCTCCTTAAGAATATTTATGAAATGAATATTTATAACTAATTATGAAAGGATTTGTATTGGATGTGAAATAAAAATTTCTCTAGACATAATGACACTATTAGCACTTCTTAAGAGAGTACATAAACTTGTTCTGAATTTTTTTAAATCATATGATTCAAATACCATGTATAATATAAGAATAATAACTGACATGAAATAAAACTCCAAGGTTTCAAAAAAGGAAAGACAAATATGATATCACTTATATGTGGAATCTAAAAAATGATACAAATGAACTTATTTACAAAACAGAAATAGATTCACAGACATAGAAAACAAACTTATGGTTACCAAAGGGCAAAGGTAGGTAGGGATAAATCAGGAGTTTGGGATTAACATATACACACTACCATATATAAAATAGGTAAAGAACAAGGACGTACAGTATAGCACAGGGAACTATATTCAGTATCTTACAATAACCTATAATGGAAAAGAATCTGAAAAAGAATATATATCTACACATATATATGTATATAACTGAATCACTTTGTTGTACACCTGAAACTAGCACAACATTGTAAATCAACTATACTTCAACCAAAAAAAAAAAAGCAATCCTCTGACTTCATTTTAATTGCAAAAATCAGTATCCAGAGGAGGGTTCCTTCTCTTTGTGAAAAATCCTAATGATTCTTATGCCACATTTTTATACCTATAATGATCATTCATTTATTCATTTGTTCTTTAAATATATATTACACATCTCTTATGTTCCCTGACCCTGCGCTAGGAACCTGGTAGCCTGAGACAAATAAGGTATAATTCTTCCGAGTAATATTCTAGTTAGACTTGCCACAGATTATGTCTTAGCACTGTAGAATTTCAGCATCATAGGGGATATTTTAGATTGTCTAACCTAGACCCCTGTTCTTGTCCGTTCAGGCTACAATAACATAATACCAGAGAATATGTAGTTTATTAAAGACAGAAATTTATTTCTCACAGTTCTGCAGTCTGAGAAGTACAAGATCAAGACACCAGCATGATCAAGTTCTGGTGAGGGCCTATTTCCTGCTTCATAGCAGGTGCTTTGTCTCCTGTCCTTATATGCAAAAGGGGCTTAGGAGCTCTGTTAGGCCTTTTCTATAAAAGCACTAATCTCATTCACGAGGGCCCCACCCTCATGACCTAATCACCTCCTGAAGTCCCCACATCTAATACCATCACATTGGGCATTAGGATTTCAACATATGAATTTTGGGGGGACACAGACATTCAGACCACAGCAACCCTTAATTTTACGTTGAGGAAGTTGAGACCCAGAAAAGTTAAGTAATACCCCCAATATCAGCAGCAAAGCCACACCTAGGACCTATCTGAGTCTCTTACCACCTAGCTGCTCTCCTCCATGAAACAAACAAGCCAATATTCCTATATTCTTGATCTTATTTTCCCCCAAGAGAAGTTTTCACATGTAAGGAGAGAAGACTGAGGAAATAAGCTTGATTTGGGTTTTATTTATAATACATAGAAGTAGGGTTACTATTCAGCGAGGACTTACTGAGAATTAACTAAATATCAGGAGCTTTGCTAGGTGCTGGACATCTGGCTAAGCAAAACCAGAAATGTCTTCCTGGCCCACATCTTGCTTACTGTCTTGTGTGCATGTGTGTGAAACCGCATCATAAAAGCCCTAAATTGCCCTTTAATGGGAATCTCAAAACAGCCCAACTGATGGCAGGCATAATGTGATGCCAAAAAATGGCAACCAAAGTGATTGTAACATATTCACTGTAAAATAATGCAGTCCATAAGTACATTATATATAAAAACAAAAAGATACTTGTTTGTGTCTTTGGCTTACTGCTGCTATATGGATAACTTAACATTCCAGAAGTGAAAAATAAGTTTTAAAAATAGGAACATATGTGCTGTGCTGATCTTTGAGTAATATAAATATGTAATATCTTAGAAAAAATAAGAATTCTATTCGCATTTCCAGATTATGCCCCTGCCTACTGGGTTATCTTTTGTTGGTTGATTTTCCCAGAAGTTTGCAGAATGCTATTTACCTTTACATAAGTATGATTTGAAAAATTGTGATCATCACAAAAATGGATGGAACAATGTTTTCCTGTCAAAACACTAAGGATTATGATGTTTACAAAAGTTAATAACAATGTGCTTTCATGCTAGTATATTCTTATGAGTGACTGTTTATTGTTTTAGCTTGCATTTTAATCAATCGATTTTTTTTGTAACTTTCAAAATCTGACTTTTAAATCTGTACAGTGTTTATTTTAGCAAAATCTTAAACTGTGAATCTGATAGTTCCAAATCATCAAAGCAGTTGAATAAGGTAGTTCTCTATTCTGTCAATTCCTAACAATTCTGTAACCATGAGCTGGAAATTTTACCGTTTATGTATCTAATATGCTTTCAGACTCAGATAAACACTTACCATAATCTTTCTTCCAGTTCTAGGTGCATAGATAAGTAAGGTGGCTGTCTTTTTCTAAAAACATGTTTTTGTCATTATACCATTCCTTCCTAACATATATGAACAACTCCTAGAACCACATGGTTTCCTTTCTGAAGTTGAATTTCTTCCCAGAGTAGGAGCAGCCACAAAAGGCACATAGGGGGAGAAAAAAGCCTACCACTATCCAGATAAGACTACATTCTTTTTTTTTTTTTGATAGAAGTGTAGTTGATTTACAATGTGTTACTCTCTGCTGTACTGCAAAGTGACTCAGTTATACACATAGATCCATTCTTTCTTATGTTGTTTTCCATTATGTTTTATCCCAGGATATTGAACATAGTTCCGTGTGCTACACAGTAGGATCTTGTTGTTTATCCATTCTAAATGCAATAGTTTGCATCTACTAACCCCAAACTCCCAGTCCATCCCTCTCCCTTGACAACCACAAGTCTGTTCTCTAGGTCTGTGAGTCTGTCTCTGTTTCATAGATAGGTTCATTTGTGCCATATTTTAGATTCCACATATAAGTGATATCATATGGTATTTGCAGACAAGACTACGTTCTTGCCATTCAGCCATAGCAAATGAGCCTCTCATGACCTCAGTTCAATAGGACCCCTGATTTAGCGCCCCCCCACCTCAATTCATATACCTCCTACACGGCCGACAATGCCACCTTGAGTAATACAAAGCATGCCACCACCTCAAACCCTGCCACATTGCCACAATACTTTGAATTCTCTCTTGGCAAGAAACTTTTGCAGACATTAGACACAATGATAAGATAACCCTAACATAAAAACCTTCCTAGTTTCTCCTGGAGTCTCCCTTCCTACAGTACAAGGAGTGAAAGGGTCTGAGAAGCAGGGTTTGTAAACCCCTGTGCTAAACTCAGTTCTTAACCGGAATTCCTCCCGCCGATAAAAAGGACTCTGAGATTTTCCACATCATCCAGCTCTGAGGCTGTGGTGTGTAAGGCTGTCCCCTTGTAAGCACGAAGGCTTTTCAGGAAAATAGTATTAATCCACTTTCTGAAAGATAGTAAAGGCCCTCCTCGTATTTTGTCTTACATAATAACAAAGATAATCGTCTAGTTCAGCTCATGAGTGCCTTCTCATTAAAATACTCAGATCCCTTTCATACTCACACGTAGAGTCCATGCTTAATGTATACTTACTGCAGTGAGCTGCGGTTGCCTGGTAACCAGTGGAGGTGTATCCGAGAGTCTGAAGAACATGAATGAATAACTGAACCACTGACATTAGTTTCAGCTGGGTGACCCACACCTTAATTCTGCACTAGCCGTCCCAGACATTTCTGATGGGCTGGTGGAACAGTAGCTTTCTCAGAAGTAGCTCATTAAATCATGAAAGTGAGAATTTGCATTTAATGTAACGTTCCTTTCTGTGGTCTGATAGGGGTTCAGAGAGTGACCATAGAAGCAAAGAGACTGGATCCCAACATCTTTTGTATTGTTTTTACAGGATACAGAATGAAATGTCTACTAGGGCTCACACTCTCAAACAGCTTTTTCTGAATGCTTGTGATTCTGTTTGATCAGTTTTGGGAGGAAATTATTTCAGCATTTATTCCATTCTTTGATAATATTACCTTTTCCAAATTGAATTTTTTTCTTATACTTTTTATTTTTTCGCCAGCTTTCCTGAGATATGATTGACAAATAAAAATTGTATATATTTAATATACAATATGATTTTTTAAAGATGTACAATATGATGGTTTAATATACATATGCATTGGGAAATGCTTACCACAATCTAGTTAGTTAATACATCTGTCACCTCACAGAGTTACTGTTTTTTTGTGTGTGTGGTGAAAACACTTAAGATCTACTCTGTTGGAAACAGACTCACAGACATAGAGAACAGACTTATGGTTGCCAAGGGGGAGGGGGGTTGAGAGAGGGATGGACTGGGAGTTTAGGGTTAGTAGATGCAAACTGTTATATATAGAATGGATAAACAACAAGATCCTACTGTATAGCACAGGAAACTATATTCAATATTCTTTGATAAACCATAATGGAAAAGAATATGAAAAAGAATATATATATGTATAACTGAATCACTTTGCTGTACAGCAAAAACCAACACAACATTGTAAATCAACTATACATCAATAAATTTTTTTAAAAAGATCTACTCTGTTGGCAAATTTCAAGTATACAATAGACTATTATTAAATGTACATTAGATCTCCAGGTCTTATTCATCTTATAACTGAAAGTCCAAGTTGAATTTTTAAGGATTCATTTCTCCCCCTTTTGAAAGTCCATTGTTTTAAAAAGCAGCACAGAAGCAAAGGGAAAGTGGACTTTTAGCGGTTGGTGAAATTAACCCATAAAATAAAAAAGACCTGATACATTTTGAAGAAAACACCACCAACAACTCAAAGGTCATCCACATAACACCATTCTGTTCTAACTGGGCTGCTTGCTTGTATGCCTGGGGACTTAAACCCCAGGGTAAAATACTGCCCCTTGAGTATTTTACTCAAGTAAATAGGAGAGGGGACATTCCATTTTTATGAAGACAGCAATTACTAAACAGTTGAGTTGAAAGCAAAATTAGCATGAATTTTTAAGGGGAAAAATCAGACATCAAGGAAATGCTAGCGTTGGAAAGTGATTCTGCCGTCAGACCCCACCCTCACGTCCTGCTATTCCTTCACCTTCCTGTGCCCACGGAGAGGGAAATCTGAAGTACACCAGACAAGATACACACTTCAATGCTTAGAAAGAAGGACGATTTTTTACTTAAATAGGAAAACTGTCACTAGTCATAACAAAGCCATTTGTGTGGACTGTGCCCTATATGTAGACAGGACAGAAAATCATCTACCTCTGTCTCTGAAGAGGTGTACAGAGACCTGCCCACCTGACTCTAAAGCAATAGTTCTCAGCCTGGGGCCTGACGGTGTGGAGGGCTATTAGCATCTAGTGAGTGGAAGCCAGGAGGCAGCCAAATGTGCTACAGTGCTCAGAACAGTCTCTTAAAGGAAAGAAGTTATCTGCCCCCGAATGTCAATAGTGCCAAGATTGAGAAATATTAAGAGCCACGGTACTGTGTACCAGGCTCCACATTAGGCGCTTTCCGTATGTTATCTATTTAATATTCACCACCATTCCACTAGCTAGGTAATAGTATCATCCTCACTTTTAGATGATGAAATTGAGGCTCAGAAGGTTAAGAAAGTTGCTCAAGGCCATGCAGTCAGCAAGGAGTGCACCCTGAATTCGAAGTAGACGAGATTCCAAAGATCTGCTCCTCTCAGCCCACTATGCTCCTCTGTTCAGAATGCCTACATCAGCCGCCTTCTGTGCTCTGTGAAACTGCGTGTCCAGAGGGTCCCTATTAAAATGCATGTGTGTCATCTGGGCAGGCTGACAAGATGGTGAACCATGCTATTCGTCCATCCCCACAGTCTAGAGTGAATTGCCTGGGTGCTAGGGATGTGGACTGGACCAGAGGCGATGATGATGTTAAAAGGGGAGACAAAAGCTTCCTGAAAAAGGAAATTTCACTTTAAAAAGCCTCTCTTTGGAAGTTAACTTTGGTGGGGAAGATGGGATCCCAGGACAGAACTTGGGGTATAGAAAAGGCCAGCTGTGCACCGTAGATCTGACGGTATGAAATAGAGTATCTGAGGAAGGAAGCATCTCGTTCTAAAGGACATGACAGGCTAATTTCTCCTGTTGTAGAAGCCCCCTGGCCTCCCCCTCAGTGAATCTGAGCTACCAGAAGAGGAAGGGCAGCCGTTAGGCCGGGGAAGGGCAGCACCCCCAGGAAATGTCAATAATCACCAGACAGGAAGCAAACAATTCACTTTAGCCAACACTTGGGGAAGAAAGAACCCCATTATCTGCAGCATGTGAAAAGAAAACACAGCTGTGATTCACAATTCCCTCAACCTAGTCCTTCACGCAATCTAGCATCTGCTGCTTTTCAGGACTTCTGGGATGGCCAGCTGAGTCCTGTACTTTATCAGGCTCTTCTTGGGCATTAACTCACCACTCACTCAGCCTGTTCACCAGCCATACAGAATCATTCGCTGTTTCCTCATCCACCAAGTTTTTCTTTTCTCCCTGAGTCTCTTTTTTGAGTGAAGAGACCTTTCCCAGAAACTCCCTTTACTAGTTTCCTAAGGCTGCTTTAACAAATTACCACCAATGAGGTGGCTTAAAACAACAGAACCTTATTCTCTCGTAGTTCTAGAGGAGAGAACACTGAAGCCGAGGTGCTGGCAGCGCCATGCTCCCTCCGGTCTCTAGGGAAGAATCCTTCCGGGCCTCTTCCTAAGTTCTGGTGGCTCCAGCAATCATTGGAATTCCTTGGCTTGTAGTTGTGAGACTCCAACCTCTGCTTCTGTCTTCACGTGGTCTTCTCTGTGTGTGTCTCTCTCCATCCTTTCCTCTTCTTTTTTTTTTTTTAAGAGACAGAGACTGATCATTCATTTATTCAACAAGTATTTATTGAGCATTTACTATATGACAGCACTCATATAGGAACTTAGGATAAATCATTGAACAAAACGGACGCATATCCCTGATTTTGTTGAGTATTCCTTCTAGTGCTGTGTGTTGAAGACAAGATCAAATCTTACTTCAAGACAATCCTGGGCTTTCCAGTTTTGTGTCGATAAATTACTAATTTTGTTTAAATCAGTTTGTATTGTGTTTTATCATTTGGACCTAAAATGACCCTGCCTAACACAGGCAGTAATAGACTTAGAAAATATCTGTGTTGCATGACACGGTACTCTGCCTTCTTTACTAATTGTGCCCAGCTGAAATTTAAGAATATCCATCAATTTCCAAATTCAGAAAGGTTCGCAATTATTTATCCTTTGTTCCTTCAAAAACTATTTACTGAATAACTACTGGAGCTGGGATGAAATTGGTGCACAGTTGACTAACTTCTCTGCGGAGCTTACAGTGTGTCAGATGACAGATATTAAACTAATGAATACCAAAATATATTTATGTGTGTATAACATTTCAGATCATGATAGTGCCATGAGAAAAGTGTCATGAATGAAAACAATGGTACATCACAGAATGCCAGCGGGGAGATTAACATAGACATGCTGATCAAGTAAGAACAGGTTAAGGAACATTACACCTGGTTTAGTGAACTTGACAGATGATTTTTTTTTTCCACAACTCACACACACACACTGTATTTTATTTTTACAAGAGATAAATAAACTGACACCAAGCATTGTAAATGGATGACCACAACAAAAGCAACAACGATTGCAATTACCAAACATGAAACACACTCATACTGTGTCATAATATTGACATTCAGTCCAGTAATCCTCCACGTAACAGCTCCTTTACTTTGCAGTGAATTGATTTGTATATTTTTTGCCTCTGAGTCCTTGTGGGATTTTTTTATTATTATTCAAGCAGAAAGTCACAAAAATTATAATCATCCTCATCAGTTCACTCAGTCCCATGTCATTAATTTTTTTTATCTTGATCTTTTGTTAGCACTTTTATGAATTCATCAGTTTTCCATTAGAGTTCTGAAAATGCTTATTCATTCAGTTCAGCAGTATAGTCAGTTACCAGAAACCTGTACTTGTCAGAGACTTTTCCATGAATTCCTTGAATATGAAACTTTTTCATAGGAACATTTTTGCAAAAGCATCAGAGTACACCCAGAACTGTCTGTAAATGACAAAAGACTTAAAAATGACCACGGTTAAAGATTTGATGAAAGTTCATAATAATGCAATTGACAAGGAAATTTAGTTATTTCTGAGATATACATTTTAAAGTAATAACTAGAATTATGACATAACATTATACCAGAACATATAAGATTTTTAGAAATTTCATGTAATGTCTGAAACATTTATATTAACATATTTCCATACAAATAACCCAAAGAAAGTTTAGTATTAGTTGCTTTTTCTGTTTGTTTGTTTCTTTGTTTATACTGCAGTTTCTTATTAGTCATCAATTTTATACACATCAGTGTATACATGTCAATCCCAATCGCCCAATTCAGCACACCACCATCCCCACCCCACCGCAGTTTCCCCCCTTGGTGTCCATACATTTGTTCTCTACATCTGTGTCTCAACTTATGCCCTGCAAACTGGTTCGTCTGTACCCTTTTTCTAGGTTCCACATATATGTGTTAATATACGATATTTGTTTTCCTTTTTCTGACTTCACTCTGCATGACAGTCTCTAGATCCATCCACGTCTCAACAAATGACTCAATTTCGTTCCTTTTTATGGCTGAGTAATATTCCATTGTATATATGTACCACAACTTCTTTATCCATTCGTCTGTTGATGGGCATTTAGGTTGTTTCCATGACCTGGCTATTGTAAATAGTGCTGCAATGAACATTGGGGTGCATGTGTCTTTTTGAATTATGGTTTTCTCTGGGTATATGCCCAGTAGTGGGATTGCTGGATCATATGGTACTATTTTTAGTTTTTTAAGGAACCTCCATACTGTTCTCCATAGTGGCTGTATCAATTTACATTCCCACCAACAGTGCAAGAGGGTTCCCTTTTCTCCACACCCTCTCCAGCATTTGTTGTTTGTAGATTTTCTGAGGATGCCCATTCTAACGGGTGTGAGGTGATACCTCATCGTAGTTTTGATTTGCATTTCTCTTAGTGGTGTAATTAGTGGTGTTGAGAAGCTTTTCATGTGCTTCTTGGCCATCTGTATGTCTTCTTTGGAGAAATGTCTATTTAGGTCTTCTGCCCATTTTGGATCGGGTTGTTTGTTTCTTTAATATTGAGCTGCTTGAGCTGTTTATATATTTTGGAGATTAATCCTTTGTCCGTTGATTTGTTTGCAAATATTTTCTCCCATTCTCAGGGTGGTCTTTTCATCTTGTTTATGGTTTCCTTTGCTGTGCAAAAGCTTTGAAGTTTCATTAGGTCCCATTTGTTTATTTTGTTTTTATTTCCATTAATCTAGGAGGTGGATCAAAAAAGATCTTGCTGTGATTTATGTCAAACAGTGTTCTTCCTATGTTTTGCTCTAAGAGTTTTATATTGTCCAGTCTTACATTTAGGTCTCGAATCCATTTTGAGTTTATTTTTGTGTATGGTGTTATGGAGTGTTCTAATTTCATTCTTTTAAATGTAGCTGTCCAGTTTTCCCAGCACCACTTATTGAAGAGACTGTCTTTTCTCCATTGTATATCTTTGCCTCCTTTGTCATATATTAGTTGACCATAGGAGCGTGGGTTTATCTCTGGGCTTTCTATCTTGTTCCATTGATCTGTGTTTCTGTTTTTGTGCCAGTACCATATTGTCTTGATTACTGTAGCTTTGTAATATTGTCTGAAGTCAGGGAGTCTGATTCCCCCAGCTCCGTTTTTTCCCCTCAAGACTGCTTTGGCTATTTGGGGTCTTTTATTTCTCCATACAAATTTTGAGATGATTTGTTCTAGTTCTGTAAAAAATGCCATTGGTAATTTGATAGGGATTGAATTGAATCTGTAGATTGCATTGAATCTGTAGATTACTTTGGGTAGTATAGTCATTTTCACAATGTTGATTCTTCCAATCCAAGAACATGGTATATGTCTCCATCTGTTGGCATCATCTTTAATTTCTTTCATCAGTGTCTTATAGTTTTTTGCATACAGGTCTTTTGTTTCCCTAGGTAGGTTTATTCCTAGCTATTTTATTCTTTTTGTTGCAATGGTAAATGGGAGTATTTCCATATTTTCTCTTTCAGATTTTTCATCATTAGTGTATAGGAATGCAAGAGATTTCTGTGCATTAATTTTGTATCCTGCAATTTTACCAAATTCATTGATTAGCTCTAGTAGTTTTCTGGTGGCATCTTTAGGATTCTCTATGTATAGTATCATGTCACCTGAAAACAGTGACAGTTTTACTTCTTCTTTTCCAATTTCTACTCCTTTTATTTCTTTTTCTTCTCTGATTGCCGTGGCTAGGACTTCCAAAACTACGTTGAATAATAGTGGTGAGAGTGACATCCTTGTCTCGTTCCTGATCTTAGAGGAAATGCTTTCAGTTTTTCACCATTGAGAATGATCTTTGCTGTGGGTTTGACATATATGGACTTTATTATGTTGAGGTAGGTTCCCTCTATGCCCACTTTCTGCAGAGTTTTTATCATAAATGTGTGTTGAATTTTATGACAAGCTTTTTCTGCATCTACTGAGATGATCATATGGTTTCTATTCTTCAGTTTGTTAATGTGGTGTATCACATTGATTGATTTGTTTATATTGAAGAATCCTTGCATCCCTGGGATAATCCCACTTGGTGATGGTGTATGATCCTTTTAATGTGTTGTTGGATTCTGTTTGCTAGTATTTTGTTGAGGATTTTTGCATCTATATTCATCAGTGATATTGGTGTGTAATTTTCTTTTTTTGTAGCATCTTTGTCTGGTTGGGGTATCAGGGTGATGGTGGCCCCATAGAATGAGTTTGGGAGTGTTCCTTCCTCTGAAATTTTTTGGAAGAGTTGGAGAAGGTTGGGTGTTAGCTCTTCTCTAAATGTTTGATAGAATTCACCTGTGAAGCCATCTGGTCCTGGACTTTTGTTTGTAGGAAGATTTTTAATCACAGTTTCAAGTTCATTACTTGTGATTGGTCTGTTCATATTTTCTGTTTCTTCCTGGTTCAGTCTTGGAAGATTATACCTTTCTAAGAATTTGTCCATTTCTTCCAGGTTGTCCATTTTATTAGCATAGAGTTGCTTGTAGTAGTCTCTTAGGATGCTTTGTATTTCTGTGGTGTCTGTTGTAACTTCTCCTTTTTCATTTCTATTGTATTGATTTGAGTCCTCTCCCTCTTTTTCTTGATCAGTCTGGCTAATGGTTTATCAATTTAGTTTATCTTCTCAAAAAACCAGCTTTTAGTTCTATTGATCTTTGCTATTGTTTTCTTTGTTTCTATTTCATTTATTTCTGCTCTGATTTTTATGATTTCTTTCCTTCTGCTAACTTTGGATTTTCTTTGTTCTTTCTCTAGTTCCTTTAGGTGTAAGGTGAGATTGTTTACTTGAGATTTTTCTTGTTTCTTAAGGGAGACTTGTACAGCTATAAACTTCCCTCTTAGAACTGCTTTTGCTGCATCCCATAGGTTTTGGATTGTCGTGTTTTCATTGTCATTTGTCTCTAGGTATTTTTTGATTTCCTCTTTGATTTCTTCAGTAATCTCTTGGTTATTTAGTAATGTATTGTTTAGCCTCCATTTGTTTGCCTTTTTTATGTTTTTTTCGCTGTAATTCATTTCTAATCTCATCACATTGTGGTCAGAGAAGATGCTTGATATGATTTCAATTTTCGTAAATTTACTGAGGCTTCATTTGTGACCCAAGATGTGATCTATCCTGGAGAATGTTTCATGGGCACTTGAGAAGAAAGTGTAATCTGCTGTTTTTGATGGAATGTCCTATAAATATCAATTAAATCTATCTGGTCTATTGTGTCATTTAAACTTCTGTTTCCTTATTACTTTTCTGTTTGGGTGATCTGTCCATTGGTTTAAGTGAGGTGTAAAAGTCCCCCACTATTATTGTGTTACTGTCGATTTCCTCTTTTATGGCTGTTAGCAGTTGCCTTATGTATTGAGGTGCTCCTATGTTGGGTGCATATGTAATTGTTATATCTTCTTCTTGGATTGATCCCTTGATCATTATGTAGTGTCCTTCCTTGTCTCTTGTACCATTCTTTATTTTAAAGTCTATTTTATCTGCTGTGAGTATTGCTACTCCAGCTTTTTTTGATTTCCATTTGCGTAGAATATCTTTTTCCATCCCCTCACTTTCAGTCTGTATGTGTCCCTAGGTCTGAAGTGGGTCTCTTGTAGACAGCATATATATGGGTGTTCTTTTTGTGTCCATTCAGCAAGCCTGTTTCTTGGTTGGAGCATTTAATCCATTCATGTTTAAGGTAATTATTGATATGTATGTTCCTATTATCATTTTCTTAATTGTTATGGGTTTGTTTTTGTAGGTCCTTTTCTTCTCTTGTTTTTCCTGCCTAGAGAACTTCCTTTAGCATTTGTTGTAGAGCTGGTTTGGTGGTGCTGAATTCTCTTAACTTTTGCTTGTCGGTAAAGCTTTTCATTTCTCTCTCAAATCTGAATGAGATCCTTGCCGGGTAGAGTAATCTTGGTTGTAGGTTCTTCCCTTTCATCGCTTTAAATATATCCTGCCACTCCCTTCTGGCTTGTAGAGTTTCTGCTGAGAAATCAGCTGTTAACCTTCTGGGAGTTCCCTTGTATGTTATTTGTCAATTTTCCCTTACTGCTTTCAATAATTTTTCTTTGTCTTTAATTTTTGTCAGTTTGATTACTATGTGTCTCAGCGTGTTTCTCCTTGGGTTTATTCTGCCTGGGACTCTCTTTGCTTCCTGGACTTGGGTGACTGTTTCTTTTCCCATCTTAGTGAAGTTTTCGACTATAATCTCTTCAAATATTTTCTCGGGTCCTTTCTCTCTCTCGTCTCCTTCTGGAATCCCTATAATGTGAATGTTGTTGCATTTAATGTTGTCCCAGATGTCTCTTAGGCTGTCTTCATTTCTTTTCATTCTTTTTTCTTTATTCTGTTCCACAGCAGTGAATTCCACCATTCTGTCTTCCAGGTCACTTATCTGTTCTTCTGCCTCAGTTATTCTGCTATTAATTCCTTCTTGTGTAGTTTTCATTTCAGTTATTGTATTGTTCATCTCTGTTTGTTTGTTCTTTAATTCTTCTAGGTCTTTGTTAAACATTTCTTGCATCTTCTCGATCTTTGCCTCCATTGTTTTTCCGAGGTCCTGGATCATCTTCACTATCATTATTCTGAATTCTTTTTCTGGAAGGTTGCCTGTCTCCACTTCATTTAGTTGTTTTTCTGGGGTTTTATCTTGTTCCTTCATCTGGTACATAGCCCTCTGCCTTTTCATCTTGTCTGTCTTTCTGTGAATGTGGTTTTTGTTCCACAGGCTGCAGGATTGTAGTTCTTCTTATTTCTGCTGTCTGCCCTCTGGTGGATGTGGCTATCTAAGAGGCTTGATGGGAGGTACTGTTGGTGGTAGAGCTGACTATTGTTCTGGTGGGCAGAGCTCAGGAAAACTTTAATGCACTTGACTGTTGATAGGTGGGGCTAGATTCCCTCCCTGTTGGTTGTTTGGCCTGAAGCAACCCAACACCGGAGCCTACCTGGGCTCTTTGGTGGGGCTAATGACAGGCTCTGGGAGGGCTCACACCAAGGAGTACTTCCCAGAACTTCTGCTGCCAGTGTCCTTGTCCCCATGGTGAGCCACAACCACCCCCCACCTCTGCAGGAGACCCTCCAGCACTAGCAGGTAGATCTGGTTCAGTCTCCCCTGGGGTCACTGCTCCTTCCCCTGGGTCCCGATGCGCATACAACTTTGTATGTGCCCTCCAAGAGTGGAGTCTCTGTTTCCCCCAGTCCTGTCAAAGTCCTGCAATCAATTCCCACCAGCCTTTGAAGTCTGATTCTCTAGGAATTACTCCTCCCGTTCCCGGACCCCCAGGTTGGGAACCCTGACATGGGGCTCAGAACCTTCTTTCCAGTGGGTGGACTTCTGTGGTATAAGTGTTCTCCAGTCTGTGAGTCACCCACCCAGCAGTTATGGGATTTGATTTTACTGTGATTGTGCCCCTCCTACCATCTCATTGTGGCTTCTCCTTTGTCTTTGGATGTGGGGTATCTTTTTTGGTGAGTTCCAGTGTCTTCCTGTCAATGATTGTCTAGCAGCTAGTTGTGATTCTGGTATTCTCGCAAGAGAGAGTGAGAGCACGTCCTTCTACTCTGCCATCTTGGTTCCTCTCAATAGATCCCTCTCCTCTTCTTATAAGGATACCAGTCATTGGATTTTGGGCTCACCCACTCTGGTATGACCTCACCTTGGTCCTTAACTCATTACATCTGCAAAGACTCTATTTCCAAATAAGGTGACATTCTCAGTTTCTGGGTAAATGTGATATTTTGAGGGACACTACTTGTATAAGTCAGAGTTCCCACAGAGAAACAGAACCAACAGGATATATAAAGAGATTTATTATAAGGAATTGGCTGACACATTTATAGAGACTAAGTCCCCAGATCTGTAGTCCAAAGGCCTGAAAACCAGGAAAGCCGATGGAGTAAGTTTTGTGTCCCAGCTTGAAGACCATCAGGCAGAGAGGGAAGATTCTCTTTCCTTATTTAGGCCTCTAGCAGATTGCATGAGAATCACCCACATTGAGTAGGGCAATCCACTTCACTAAATCTACCCACTCAAATGTTAATCTCATCTAGAAACACCCTCAAAGACATACCCAGAATAATGTTGAGTGAAATAGCTGAGCACTTCACAGCCCAGTCAAGTTGACACACAAAATTAACCATCACACTACTCAGTCCACTACAGGCACACCTTGGAGATATTGTGGGTTCAGTTCCAGACCACCACTCTAAACCGAATAGCCCAATAAAGTGAGTCACATGAAGTTTTTGGTTTCCCAGAGCATATAAAAGTTATGTTTACACTGTACTATAGTCTATTAAGTGTGCAATAGCATAATGCCTTTAAAAACCGTGTACAAATCTTAATTGAAAAATACTTCATTACTAAATAATGCCAACCATCCTCTGAGCCTTCATCAATTCATAGTAGTAATGTCCAAGATCACTGATCATGCACCACCATGGCAAAAATAATAATAATGAAAAAGTTTGAAATATTTCAAGAATTACCAAAATGTGACACAGAGACAAAAAGTGAGCAAATGCTGTTGGAACAATAGCACCTGTAGACTTGTACAGTGTAGGGTTGCCACACATTGAACAATTTGTGAAGACACAATAAAACGAGGTATGCCTGTACACTCCCCCCTGCAGATTTTCCTTCATATTTTGCTGGCATCACTGGCAAGGGTATTGCAATAGCAGTGATTGACTTAGACCTTTCTGTGAGACGTACAGTGTAGCCATGGATAACAGTCCTGCTAGCAAATAAAAATAGAAGAATGAATATTGGGTAGGTAAACAACAAATCTGTTACATTTCCACATACTTCCTTTTTGTGAAACAGATCCGCCCCTATTAGTTTATGCTTTGTCTTTGCAGGTGACCAAAAAAAAAAATCTCTCTGTATGTCAAGGCTAGCTTGACACACAGGGGCAGTCAGACTTCAGAAAGGGTAGATTCAGGGGTTCAGAGGTTATGCACAGGACTCTGTCTCTTTCCCCTTTCTCAGCTCTGTTTTCCTCTAGTGTTGGATTAATATTTAAGCAGCCTCTACCCATGCAATGATGAAGAAAGCCACTGGCACCTCCCAGCATATACAATCTACCCAACCATAGATCACAGAGAAAAGAGCTGAACTCGGTTTCTCACATGACTTTGATTGGCTCTGCCTAGGTCACATAAATATCCCTACTATACCTCTTATCTCCATTCGTGATTACTTCAGTATACCTGTGGATAATCCAATCAATACCTTCCTTATTTATATCCAGGAAAAATCCCTCCATTTGACCTCAGCCATCGACTTCTTAGATGACCACTGGAGCTAGTTACGCAGAAACTGAACCACTTCCACAATCAGAAAGTAAGATATCCCACTCTCTCTGAACACCGTCTCCTACCCTTCTAGCTCTTTTGCTCTGATCTCCACATTTGCAATTCTTTGTGTTCATTGCAGGGTCTTTTGGTCCTAGTTCTTTATCACTAACAAAAAAATTTCCTCCTGTCTTTACTTCCATCCTTTCTTGCCTAGATTCCATGGTCCAGCCCTTGTACCAACTGCACTTTTATGTACCTTCAACACCGTTGTACATATTCTCTCCCATCACATCCACCAGACAATAGCAGAGCCATGGATGCACCCACTCCCCTGACTTCCCAGACTTTCACCTATTGGTTGAGCCACACAACTGATCACACTGGTGTCATTCTAGACTCATGATCATCCCTTCACATGTGCTTGCAGCCCTCCATGACTATCCTACTATTTCTACAGACAGCTCACTCTCCTACTCTCAAGGTCCAACTCTTTTATCTCCACTTGGATCAAACCCTTTTTCCAGTCTTCATTCTGAGCTGGCAACCTTGCTTCTTAGAAGCAAGAAGGTAGAAGCCATGAGACAGGAACTTCCTCTTTCTCTTCCCAAACTTACAAACATACCTCCATCTGCACCTTCAGTTCCTTCTTCCCTCACATCATGCGGCCGTTTCTCTCCACATGTCCTCTCAACTTCATCCCCTTTTACCTTCTTTAGGGCTGAGTACATTAAATCAGTCATTTTCTCTCCCACATCATCAGTCTCTGCCTTTAGTGGGCCACTTTCCTCAGCCTGTAAATATTTTCTACAATCTCCTATATTTGAAATATTCTCTTGATTTTATTTGTTTCAGTTGCTACCCTACTTCTGCTCCCCAACAAATCCAACTTTCTCCCCACAAAAATTTAGACAGGCTGACTTCACTTCCTCATCCTCACCTTCTCCAAAAAATGTTCTTATTAAGATCATTTTTATTTTCATATTCCAAAGCTATTGAATGCTTTTTCCATTCTCATCTTAACCTCTCAGAAGCTTTCAACTCAAAGATCACCCGTTCCTTCCTGGAAAACCCCTGTGTTAAACTCCATTGAAACATAGTCACAAGGCTTCCCCTCTACCTCCCTGACCCACCCCTCTGTCTGGGGGAGGAATCTTAGCCTGCTTCTCCAGGTATGGTCTCCTTTAACCAGGGCTTTAAAAAAAATTGCTTTGTGCCTACAACTCCCACCTGTATATCTCCATCCAAGCCCTATCTTCAGGGTTCCAGGTGCATATAGACACAGCGTATGTGACACCACTGCTTCACTGTCTCAGAGGCACCTTGCATTCAACACTTCCCCTCACACTTACATTGCCCCACTCTGTATTGCGTCCACTTGCTCCTGCATCTTAGTCAATGACACCTCCTTTTATTTCAGAATGTGGGGAGTTTTCCTTTACACTCTATTCTCACTCATCCTCCCACATTCAGTCTATGAATGCCTCCCATCAGTTCTGCCTCCAGAATATACATATTTCAAATGTGTCCATGTCTCAGTGTCCCCATTGTCAGCGTTTTAGTCCAGAATCATCAGTCGCTGCCCAGACTGGTTTCACTTTATCCACTCTTGCCCCTCTCCTATCCCTTCTCCACATCCTAGTCAGGGTGTTCTTTTAAAAATAAAATTATATTACGTGACTCTTATGTTTGGAGTCCTCCCAAAGCTTCCCACTGCGCTGAGAATAAATTACAGAACAGCTGATGTGGCCCACAAAGCCCTGGTCCCTGCCAACCTTTTCACGCACTGACATTCCGCCCCTTCCTTGAGAGCTCCAGCCATGCTGGTCTTCCGGTATTCCTGGAACATGTGAGGCTCTCTCTACCTTGGGGACCTCACCTATGTATGAAATGCCTCCTCATTCTTCACAGGCTTTGTCTCAAATGTTACTTTCTCAGAGAGGTCTGAGATAGCACAGGATCACCACAGAGAGGACATTCTTTCCTCTTACCTGATTCCAAGCATGGACACGGACTTAATCACTGTGGGACTTAATCACTCACTGTGAAGCTGAGAACCATTCTCAAAGCTTTCCTAAAGTCCTGATGATAAGCCCGATATTAGAATGAATCATCAGCACGGTTATTCCTTAGACTATGGTAACATCCTTCAAAAGGGGTCCCATCTTGCCACCTTCCTCCTGGGTCACCATGTTTTAGAACCTGCTTCGCCTTCAGCTAGGAGTTCCCTTTGACCTAGACCTTGATCCCCAAGTCCAGAGCTCCAACACTCATTTCTCCCTGGATCTAGTTCCAAGACCCTTCCCCATTCCAGTTAATAACTCATCATTTTCTAGTTATACCACCCATAATGAACACAGCATTTAGGAACAGCCTAGTTTCTTTACCTTTGCCATTGTCTTCCAGGCTAGGCTATATATATCCAATAGGCCCAGAAAAAAAGCAATCTCAAAGATAGTCATGAAGTCTGTATGTGGAATATAGCTATATAGTTTATAAAGAAAAATCCATTTTAAAATCAAGCTGTATATTGTATAACTGAATTACTTTGCTGTACAGCAGAAATTAACACAACATTGTAAATCAACTATATGTCAATAAATTAAATTTTTAAAAAGATCAATTTGTATATAGAGAGATACGAATAGGTAAATACAAAAATGTTAACTGTGGTTGGTGGGGTTGTAAGGGATTAGAAAATGTTTTTGCTTACTTTTATTTTTTTAATTCATCTACAGTGTTTACCAAAGATGTCATAAAGCCTGAAATAGATAAAACGAATGTGTTTGTTTTTAATTCTTTGGATATTATTGCTACAAGTATGACAGTATGGGTAGGCAATCCAAACCACAGGCGCTAACATGTAACTTAGGGTTTCTCTCTGCTTGATGTGTGTTTATAGGAGAATATAAACACGTAATTGTGTCTTCACTGGGATGTCAAGGGTCTTTACATGTGTAACGAATGTGAGTGGCTAATATTCTCCAAACACATTCATCTCTGATGAACAATGTAGAATGCTAGTGCTAGTGCCTTTCTGCTTCGTATTACTTGTAAGCCATAATTTTGATATTATGTCAGGAGGTCCTTCCTGAAGGACCAAAAGCAGACTGTAGTGGCTTCTGTAAAAAAGAGAGAACACCTGCTCACAATTATTTACATGCAGATATGCTTTCAAATGCTCAAGTGCCTCCCTCATGGGCTTTTATGCCACCTCGCTTCCTGTGCATTGTTCACCATTGTGTAATGAATGGTTTCTCCAGTTTTTCCATTTCATGTGTCACTGTGAGGCTCTAAAGGGAATGCAGTGTCCTGATGAAGAACTGACCAGTGTGAAGTATGAGCTGTGGATAATCCCTCCCAGATGGGCTCCAGTGAATCCCTGGGTATCATATATGAAAACCTCTGAAATGTCAGGCAGATGGCCCCTGTCGATGAGGTATTTGCCACCACAGTCACCCAGAAGGGTCCAAAGTGCCCAATATATTTATATTATGGGTCGATTTATATAAAATGTGTTTAACAACCAGATGAACCTTTTTCATTCATTCCAATCATGGAGTTCATTCAAGTACTTCTTTTTTTGAATTTTTGAATCTTATTTATTTTTTAAACAGGTTCTTATTAGTCATCCATTATATACACAACAGTGTATACATGTCAATCCCAATCGCCCAATTCAGCACACCACCAGCCCCACCCCCTGCCGCTTCCCCCTCTTGGTGTCCATACGTTTGTTCTCTACATCTGTGTCTTTATTTCTGCCCTGCAAACCAGTACATCTGTACCATTTTTCTAGGTTCCACATATATGCGTTAATATACGATATTTGTTTTTCTCTATCTGACTTACTTCACCCTGTATGACAGTCTCTAGATGCATCCACGTCTCTACGAATGACCCAGTTTCATTCCTTTTTATGGCTGAGTAATATTCCATTTTATATATGTACCACATCTTCTTTATCCGTTCATCTGTCGATGGGCATTTAGGTTGCTTCCATGACCTGGCTATTGTAAACAGTGCTGCGATGAACATTGGGGTGCATGTGTCCTTTTGAATTATGGTTTTCTCTGGGTATATGCCCAGTAGTGGGATTGCTGGGTCATATGGTAATTCTATTTTTAGTTCTTTAAGGAACCTCCATAGTGTTCTCCATAGTGGCTGTATCAATTTACATTCCCACCAACAGTGCAAGAGGGTTCCCTTTTCTCCACACCCTCTCCAGCATTTGTTGTTTGTAGATTTTCTGAGGATGCCCATTCTAACTGGTGTGAGGTGATACCTCATTGTAGTTTTGATTTGCATTACTCTAATAATTAGTGGTGTTGAAAAGCTTTTCATGTGCTTCTTGGCCATCTGTATGTCTTCTTTGGAGCAATGTCTATTTAGGTCTTCTGCCCATTTTTTGATTGGGTTGTTTGTTTTTTTAATATTGAGCTGCATGAGCTCTTTATATAATTTGGAGATTAATCCTTTGTCCCTTGATTCGTTTGCAAATATTTGCTCCCATTCTGAGGGTTGTCTTTTCGTCCTGTTTGTAGTTTCCTTTGCTGTGAAAAAGCTTTTAAGTATCATTAGTCCCGTTTGTTTATTTTTGTTTTTATTTCCATTACTCTAGGAGGTGGGTCAAAAAAGATCTTGCTGTGATTTATGTCAAACAGTGTTCTTATATTTTCCTCTAAGAGTTTTATAGTGTCCAGTCTTACATTTAGGTCTCTAATCCATATTGACTTTATTTTTGTGTATGGTGTTAGGGAGTATTCTAATTTCATTCTTTTACATGTAGCTGTCCAGTTTTCCCAGCACCACTTATTGAAGGACTATCTTTTCTCCATTGTATATCCTCGCTTCCTTTGTCATAGATTAGTTGACTATAGGTGCGCGGGTTTATCTCTGAGCTTTCTATCCTGTTTCATTGATCTATATTTCTGTTTTTGTGCCAGTACCATATTGTCTTGATTACTGTAGCTTTGTAGTATAGTCTGAAGTCAGGGAGACTGATTACTCCAGCTCTGTTTTTTTCACTCAAGACTGCTTTGGCTATTTGGGGTCTTGTGTTTCTCCATACAAATTTTAAGATTTTTTTTCATGTTCTGTAAAAAATGCCACTGGTAATTTGATAGGCATTGCATTGAATCTGTAGATTACTTTGGGTAGTATAGTCATTTTCAGAATATTGCTTCTTCCAATCCAAGAACATGGTATATGTCTCCATCTGTTTGTGTCATCTTTGATTTCTTTCATCAGTGTCTTATAGTTTTCTGGGTACAGGTCTTTTAGCTCCTTAGGTAGGTTTGTTCCTAGGTATTTTATTTTTTTGTTGCAATGGTGAATGGGCTTGTTTCCTTAATTTCTCTTTCTGATCATTTGTTTTTAGTATATAGCAGTGCAAGAGATTTCTGTGCATTAATTTTGTATTCTGCAACTTTACCAAATTCATTGATTAGCTGTAGTAGTTTTCTGGTGGCATCTTTAGGATTTTCTATGTATAGTATCATGTCATCTGCAAACAGTGACAGTTTTACTTCTTCTTTTCTGATTTGGATTCCTTTTATTTATTTTTCTTCTCTGATTGCTGTGGCTAGGACTTCCAAAACTATGTTGAATAATTGTGGTGAGAGTGGACATCCTTGTCTCATTCCTGATCTTAGAGGAAATGCTTTCAGTTTTTCACCATTGAGAATAATGTTAGCTGTGGGTTTGTCATATATGGCCTTTATTATGTTGAGGTATGTTCCCTCTATGCCCACTTTCTGCAGAGTTTTTATCATAAATGGGTGTTGAATTTTGTCAAAACTTTCCCTGCATCTACTAAGATGATCATATGGTTTTTATTCTTTAATTTGTTAATATGGTATATCACATTGATTGATTTGCATATATTGAAGAATCCTTGCATCCCTGGGATAAATCCCACTTGATGATGGTGTATGATCCTTTTAATGTGTTGTTGGATTCTGTTTGCTAGTATTTTGTTCAGGATTTTTGCATCTATATTCATGAGTGATGTTGGTCTGTAATTTTCTTTTTTTGTAGTATCTTTGTCTGGTTTTGGTATCAGGGTGATGGTGGCCTCATAGAATGAGTTTGGGAGTGTTCCTTCCTCTGAAATTTTTTGGAAGAGTTGGAGAAGGTTGGGTGTTAGCTCTTCTCTAAATGTTTGATAGAAGTCACCTATGAAGCCATCTGGTCCTGGAGTTTTGTTTGTTGGAAGATTTTTAATCACAGTTTCAATTTCATTACTTGTGATAGGTCTCTTCATATTTTCTATTTCTTCCTGTTTCAGTCTTGAAAGTTATACCTTTGTAAGAATTCGTCCATTTCTTCCAGGTTGTCCATTTTATTGGCATAGAGTTGCTTGTAGTACTCTCTTAGGATGCACTGTATTTCTGCAGTGTCCATTGTAACTTCTCCCTTTTCATTTCTAATTTTATTGATATGAGTCCTCTTCTTCTTTTTCTTGATGAGTCTGGCTAAAGGTTTATCAATTTTGTTTATCTTCTCAAGGAACCAGCTTTTAGTTTTATTGATCTTTGCTATCGTTCTCTTGGTTTCTATCGTTTATTTCTGCTCTGATCTTTATGATTTCTTTCCTTATGCTAACTTTGGGTTTTGTTTGTTCTTCCTCTAGTTCCTTTAGGTGCAAGTTTAGATTGTTTATTTAAGATTTTTCTTGTTTCTTGAGGTAGACTTGTATTGCTATAAACTTCCCTCTTAGAACTGCTTTTGCTGCATCCCATAGGTTTTGAATTGCCGTGTTTTCATTGTCATTTGTCTCTACATATTGTTTGATTTCCTCTTTGAGTTCTTCAGTGATCTCTTGGTTATTTATTGACGTATTGTTTAGCCTCCATGTGTTTGTGTTTTTTTGCATTTTTTTCCCTGTAATTATTTCTGATCTCATAGCGTTGTGGTCGGAAAAGATGCTTGATATGATTTCAATTTTCTTCAGTTTATTGAAGCTTGATATGTGACCCAAGATATGATCTATTCTGGAGAATGTTCCATGTGGACTTGAGAAGGAAGTGTAATCTGCTGTTTTGGGATGGAATGTCCTATAAATATCAATTAAGTCTATCTAGTCTATTGTGTCATTTAAAGCTTGTGTTTCCTTATTACTTTTCTGTTTGGATGATCTGTCCATTGGTTTAAGTGAGGTGTTAAAGTCCCCCACTATTATCGTGTTACTGTTGATTTCCTCTTTTATAGTTGTTAGCCGTTGCCTTATGTATTGAGGTGCTCCTATGTTGGGGGCATATATATTTATAATTGTTATATCTTCTTCTTGGACTGATCCCTTGATCATTATGTAGTGTCCTTCCTTACCTCTTGTAACATTCTTTATTTTAAAGTATATTTTATCTGATATGAGTAATGCTACTCCAGTTTTCTTTTGATTTCCAATTGCATAGAATATCTTTTTCCATCCCCTCACTTTCAGTCTGTATGTGTCCCTAGATCTGAAGTGGGTCTCTTGTAGACATATATGTGTGTCTTGCTTTTGTATCTTTTGTATCTATTCAGCCAATATGTGTCTTTTGGTTGGAGCATTTAATCCATTCACACTTATGGTAATTATCGATATGTATATTCCTATTACCATTTTCTTAATTGTTATGGTTTGTTTTTGTAGGTCCTTTTCTTCTGTTGTGTTTCCCACTTAGAGAAGTTCCTTTAGCATTTGTTGTAGAGCTGGTTTGGTGGTGCTGAATTCTATCAGCTTTTGCTTGTCGGTAAAGCTTTTGATTTCTCTCTCAAATCTGAATGAGATCCTTGCCGGGTAGAGTAATCTTGGTTGTAGGTTCTTCCCTTTCATCACTTTAAATATATCCTGCCACTCCCTTCTGGCTTGTAGAGTTTCTGCTGAGAAATCAGCTGTTTACCTTCTGGGAGTTCTCTTGTATGTTTTTTGTTAATTTTCCCTTGTTGCTTTCAATAATTTTTCTTTGTCTTTAATTTTTGTCAGTTTGATTACTATGTGTCTCAGTGTGTTTCTCCTTGGGTTTATCCTGCCTGGGACTCTCTGCGCTTCCTGGACTTGGGTGGCTATTTCTTTTCCCATCTTAGTGAAGTTTTCGACTGTAATCTCTTCAAATATTTTCTCGGGTCCTTTCTTTCTCTCTTCTCTTTCTGGGATCCCTATAATGCGAATGTTGTTGCATTTAATGTTGTCCCAGAGGTCTCTTAGTCTGTCTTCATTTCTTTTCATTCTTTTTTCTTTATTCTGTTCTGCAGCAGTGAATGCCACCATTCTGTCTTCTAGGTCACTTATCTGTTCTTCTGCCTCAGTTATTCTGCTATTAATTCCTTCTAGTTTATTTTTCATTTCAGTTATTGCATTGTCCATGTCTGTTTGTTTGTTCTTTAATTCTTCTAGGTTTTTTTTCTTTAATTCTTCTAGGTCTTTGTTAAACATTTCTTGTGTCTTCTTGATATTTGCCTCCATTCTTTTTCCAAAGTCCTGGATCATCTTCACTTTCATTATTCTGAATTATTTTTCTGGAAGGTTACCTGTGTCCACTTCATTTAGTTGTTTTTCTTGGGTTTTACCTTGCTCCTTCATCTGGTAGAAAATCCTCTGCCTTTTCATTTTGTCTATCTTTCCGTGAATGTGGTTTTCCTTCCACAGGCTGCAGGATTGTAGTTCTTCTTGCTTCTGCTGTCTGCCTTCTGGTGGATGAGGCTATCCTCAAGTACTTTTATAGCATGAAATTTCAAATTAATTTGTTACTCATCTCAGTTTATTTAATTTTCTCTATAGTGGTGTTTCTCTCATATTCTTTTTCTCTTACTTCCTAAGTAACTTCGCTATGTGTTCTCTTGAATCACATTTGCTTCTCTTTTTATCTTTCCCCCCAAATCACCTTGTATCCCTTTCCAACTGTGTCTGTTTTTCTAAAATAATTTACTCACTATAGTCTTGCCATAATTTTCACCCCTAACTTGCTTCATTTTCTCATCCCCTTTATTTTTATCATGGTTGTTATCAATAATTAACTTTTCCTCAGTGCCCACAAGATAAAGGACATTGCATTTGCTTCCTGGTCTCTCCATCTCATTACCTATGATATACAGACACACATGCTACTTGAGAGACAGTTCCTGTCTGCCCTCTCCCTGCACATTGCCACCTATCACTTAATTACTTGTCCTTTTCCAGGGGCACATTACAAGGAAAGGGAGAAACTCAGTAGCTTCTATCACTCCTACATCTAATCTCCTTCATGAATATGCTCTTCAGGTACATCTGGCATCCCTCCATAGAGCTTTAGAATGTTTGTGGGCTGATGTATTCCAAGTCCCAGGCACAAAGTAGAAGAATCTGGGAAAACACACCCAATATCCCAACAATGAATGCTGTCCAAGCTTATGGCACCCTGAATGGGTGATTTTTACCCCTAAATGTTCTGTTTAAACTGACCTAATTAAATTACCTGTGTACTCTCAAGTCTGTTAACTATATTTTTTCTCATATATCAACAGCTATATTTTCCTTATCCATATTCTTATCTGCCCTTCGAGGTTGTAGGCCATTTATATTTCTTTGCCTACATCTAGTACACTATGTGCTCTTAGAAGACACTGAATATTTATTAAATTCAAATAAATCATCTAATTTTAGAATAAGTCACATGGAAGAGATAGAGAAACTATAATCTCTGTGTACAGTGTATTCAGAATAAGAAAATGAATTCTTTTAAGAGTGAGGTCTCAGGAGTCTGCCTGTTTCCTTGACTTCACAAGTAGCCTTGATTTTCAGAAATGTCCTTCCCTTTTTCCTCTAGCCAGGAAATAAAATATCCTGTCAAATGGAGAGCTCATCATGGCTGTGCAAGCACACCTGAACTTACAGCATATAGGATTGTCAAGGAGGGTGACCAGACACATATTTATTCCCCTTCCCCTGTGAGCCTCCTGACAATCTGCCACTCACACAATCACACAGCTCTTCTGCTCTCCAAACAGAATACAAGACCGTGAAAGAACTCAATCCCCATCAAAGAGCACTGCTGAATTTTATATCAATTTGAATTCACAGACTTTATGAGTGCTCACAACTCTCTTGGAATCCTTTTCCAATTTGTTCTCCTCAGGACAGATTTTGGTCGGGGAGACTGTTTGCTTCTTCTCAGTATCCCCTCTGTTTTGCTCTCAGTAGAAGGTGGCTTTAGAGATACTGCCATGTGACTTGGCCCTGACAAAAAAAAACAGCGTCACCCACCTCCAAATAACTCCCATTCCTGCCTTGGGCTCAGAGCACATTCATGGAGTTTCACAGTTCATACCTGGGAGGGAGCACCCCAGAGATGAAGTGCCATTTGGGTCAGCTTGGTGAAATTACAGAAAACAAAGTGGACTTACAGAGAACCCCAGTTTCTCTTCTAGCACCAGAAGAATTCATGGTAGGACTTTGAACCAGCCCTTGCACCTTATTGAGCGTCAGTTTTCTCTTCTGTAAAAGGAAGTATTATACTTAATTATATTTATGGATCCTTTCAATTCTAAAATTCTATGCTTAGACTTTCTAACTTAAACCCAATAGTCTCCCCTCCGCCACAGTAATCTATTCTAAGGAAGTAACCCAAGATACAGCTGAAAGTTTATATGCAAAGGTATATTGCCTATAATAGGAAACCTGGAAAAGACTAAAAATATATTTAACAATAAGGGATGGCTAAATAAATTCTGATACATCCAAATAGTAGGATTTTATACAACTATTAAAAAATATTTTCAAAGAATATATAATACATAGTGTGCTTATTTTACATGTCTTTCATTAAGCAAAAGAAAGCAATTTTCAAAATTATCCAAGATTTTTAACATATAAATTAAAGAAGTACAATACAGCAAAATGTCAGTATTTGTTACCTCAGATAGTTGAATTATATGTGTTTTAAGGTTGTTTCATAAATCACATTTTTCAACTTCTCTACATAGGACCTGTAATATTACCTTTTAGTGAGAAAATGGACAAATATGGGTTTTTACTATTAAGTTTAAAAACCAAGGATGTTTTTCCCTAAGGAAAAATCCAGAATATAACTATATAATTATGAATGTCAGAGAGATGAAAAACAAACAAACAGAAATTTCGGCATAAATTTCCATAAGTGAGTAGGGCAGAATGATCCCAGGTTTACAAATAAGTTATCTGTAGAATATGTAGCCATCAATTTCACAGTGCTATTTAAAAACAGGTAATTTCTGTGATGTGTCAATAGTAGAAAAACACAAAGAAATCCTTATTATTTATAGCAACATTATTACAATTCAAAAAAGGAGTGCATGTTTTGAAAACATCTTACGGGTAAAATAGAATATTTTGATATTGAGCTATCTAAATTGAAATGGCTTTCAATAGCCTTGTTCTTTCATAAGAAATTTTCATGAATAGAATAGATACTAATCCGATTAATATTTTTTAGGTCAGCTGCTCAAAGCAGCCCAGGAAACTCTGTTCTTGCAAGAACTGTTCAGTAGATCACAATCTTTTTTTTGTTGCTGTTAACAAGTTTTTTTATTTGATTTAAACCAGTGCCCTAACAATAAAGCACTTTGTGGTATTATAAAATAAATAACAGTTTAAAAATATGACCTGAAAAAAATTACCTTTGTAGGGGTTCAAATTGTTTTGTCTTGTTTTAATTTCATTGACATTAGCAGGCAGTTTTTTGTAGCTATGCTGTTTAATTCAAGCTCGTGACCTCTGAGCCTATGTTGTTACCTTGAGTTTGTGGGAAATTGGGTGCCCTCCCGTCTGAAGAGAGAGCAGTGAAGCAAGTAACCTTGTAAGCTCCCTCCCATGTCTCTGGGTCCAGGGCTTGGCAAATCAACTTCCTGGTGGACAGTATTCTGAAGCATGATGTCACAAAAACTGTTTCTCCCTAGGTGATTAAATTCTTCATATGAAATTAAGTGGGTCACACCAGCACAGGTTATATTACACATTTTGTTCACACTGAGCGAGAAGTTAATCTTAACATTTGCAAAAGGGGATTTAAAACTTTGTGAAACCAAATATACTGACGTCTTAAGAGAGACAATCAAACCAGTCGCTTTAGCCTCTGACAAAGGATGTTTGCTAATCATATTAAATGCTCTAGTAGCAGTCTACATTAACTACATAAACGATATGCTCTTAAATTTACAAAATGAAGAAGAATCAAATACATAACCAATCGGTAGGAGAAAAAAAGGCACACGGTAGAGACTCCCAAAGAAGTGAATGCAAGCAGTGAGTTTCTGTTCAGCCAGCCACACATGAGAATAGTTATGAATTATTCAAATTGTGGTCCTGTTAGCCTTTCCTTCATCAGCTGTCCTGAAGAGGATTAGGGGGTGCTGATTTTCCAATGTAGGTGCTTCTTGCCTCTTTTTCTGCCTCACTTATGTGTTTTATAGAATTGTGTTGTCATGAATCACAACACTTAAGGATTTTTCAGAGTTGTAGCAGTGCCAAAGCTATTTTAATAATCTCTACGGATTCATTGTAGGGCTTTTTTTTTTTTTTTAATAATGTTAGAGAAATCTTGCTGTGTGCAACATTCATTTTATTCTTTCTGACAACTTCCTGCAATGAAAGTTTTTTCTCTCCCACGGGTCTTTCTTAACCCCTGGCTGCTGCTTTGCACTATAAGTCTTCAAAGGGATTTTGATGCTAATTTTCCAATGCAGTTGGCTTTGGTGTCAGGTAATTTCCTGAGTTAGATGACTGTGGAGAAAAACAGCTAAAAGGCTGTATTGGTGGGCAGTTTACAGCCCTTGTTACAGATCAAGGTGATTTTTTTTTTAATTGAAGTATAGTTGATTTACAATATTGTGTTAATTACTGCTGTAAGGGTGATCTTTTGAAGGCTACTGTCAATCCAACACTGATAAATTGTTTAAAATGCAATCTATGTATGTAGTTTCTAATCCGAAGCTCTTTATGATAAAAGTTCTTTATACCCCATTTTAATTTGAAAAAAAAACACTAATAAATAGCATATAGACCATTTCTTGAGAATCCAAGTAACAAAATGAACTGCTTTCCTTAATGTGTTTTTCTTTCATGTTTAAAAGAAAATTTTAATTGACTACCAAGTTTAACATTCTTCCCACAGTCCGTTTTGCACTGAGAGTATGCATAACCTTTTTTTTTTTTAACATCTTTATTGGAGTATAATTGCTTTACAATAACAACCTTTTGACTGGTTATCCCCCCCTAGCTGGTTTGGAGGTGGGAGCAAGCAACCCTAGATATTTGCCTGAAATGGTCGCTGTATTCATGCTCTGTCCTTACCCAAACTTATACTATGAAGCAAATGATTGATAATGTGTATCTGATTGAAAATGACAGTTTTATCAGCAAGAGAAAGTCAGGTGTCAATGCACTTTCTCATTGTCCCTCTTGTTAAAAAATCATAAACATTTTTACCAAATAGTACAAGCAATGATTTATTGAGCATTTAGTTTGTTTCCAAGCTCACTGCTTGGTACTTCCCTTGAACTATCTTATTTAATATTTTTTCATAACTCTTTAAAGTAGGAAGTTTACAGAAGAGTAATCTAGGTTTAGAGAGGTTAAATAATCTCTCCAAGATCCCAAACTAGCACGGGTGGGCGGGAGCTGTGTTTAACACCCACATCTGGGTAAGTCCACGATTGATCTTCTTAAGAGCTCTGAGCTCCTACTGTCCACGTCCTTTTGTGGTATAGAATATTAAGGAAAAACCTGTGCAGACCTCTTAAGGGTTTAACCACAAGAGGGAAAGCTTTGAACACAGTTCTGGAGGAGCTGAGGTTTCCTCCATGGCACTAAGATAAAACATTCATTTCCTGCTGTATCCATTTAAGAAATAGCAACTGAGCAAAATGAAAAGACAACCTACGGACTAGGAGAAAATATTTGCAAACAATGCCACTGACAAGGGATTGATTTCCAAAATATGCAAACAGCTCATACAAGTCAATAACAACAACAACAACGAAAGCCAATCAAAAAATGGGCAGAAAACCTAAATAGACATTTCTCCAAATAAGACATACAGATACAGGTGGCTAATAGGCATATGTAAAGATGCTCAACATTGCTAATTATTAGAGAAATGAAAATCAAAACTACAATGACGTACCACCTCACAACAGTTAGAATGGCCATCATCAAAAAGTCTACAAATAATAAGTGCTGGAGAGGATGTGGAGAAAAGGGAACCCTCCTGCACTGTTGGTGGGAATGTAAATTGGTGCAGCCACTATGGAGAACAGGATGGAGGTTCCTTAAAAAACTAAAAATAGAGCTACCATATGATCCAGCAATCCTATCCTGGGCATATATCTGAAGAAAAATCTACTTCAAAAAGATACAAGAAGTATCTTGAAGTAGAAAATATTCTACTTCAAAAAGATATGAGCTCCAATGTTCATAGCAGCACTATTTACAATAGCCAAAACATGGGAACAAACTAAATGTCCATAGACAGATGAATGGATAAAGAAGATGTGGTATATATACAATGGAACATTACTCAGCTATAAAAAATGAATGAAATAATGCCATTTGCAGCAACATGGATGGACCTAGAGATTATCATACTAAGTGAAATAAGTCAGAAAAAGAAAAACAAATACCATATGATATCACTTATATGTGGAATCTAAAATATGACACAAATGAACTTATTGACAAAACAGAAACAGACTCACAGACACAGAAAACAAACTTATGGTTCCAAAGAGGAAAGGGTGTGGGAGAGGGATAAATTAGGAGTTTGGAATTAGAAATTAGAAACTACAAACTATTATATTTAAAATAGATAAACATAGATAAACAACAAACTCCTACTGTATAGCCCAGGGAACTATATTCAGTATCCTGCAATAAGCCATAATGGAAAAGAATATGAAAAAGAATAAATATATTTATTATTTATGCATATTAAAAACTGAATCACCTTGATGTACACCAGAAACTAACACAACATTGTAAATCAACTATAATTAAAAAAAAGAAGAAAAAGAAAATAATAAATAGCCCCTGAGCCCTCCATTGGGCCAAAACTGTCGCTGATTACTTGGTGTAGAAAGATGAGTAAGACATCTCCCTTCCTAGGAGAGTCCATATCTAAAGAGAGAAGTTAGGTATATAAACACATTATTATGAAATATGAGCTAAATTTAGGAAGTAAGCAAGATTGTGGAAGCAGGGTGGCAGTGCAAGGCCTGAGGGACAAAGCAGTCGCTGGCTGGAGGACAGAGCCCTATGGTGGGAGGGAAGAACAGCGGCTGAAATAAGGTGAAGCCCCAGTCATCCAGGACTCCTCCCATCAGCCTTCCTAAAGTATTGGGAAGAAAATGGAGGTGATTCCTTAAATCTTAATTATGTAGCCATTGGTTTGGGGATCCCAGGATTGTTCAGAGTTGATATTATCCCAACACCTAGATCTCTATTTTTAATATAGAGCCCCCAGATATAGTTTGGTTGATTCTAGTAGATGGATTAGGCTCCAAGATTCAAATCTACGAGCATTTTAAATACAACTGAAATCTAATCTGTTTAAGTAGCAGTTAAACACAGGGTTTCGATGAAAAGAAAATGAAGAATTTTACCTCCCACCTCTGAGCTGTGATTAGAAGTTTGCCCTAGAAAAATACTTTGAGACTAGCCCTTCATATAATGATGTAGTGATTTTCAGTGTCTGTGTTTATTGAGTCATTTCATGTATTTTTAAAAATATTTTTAAAGATGCAGTGAGATTAATGCTGCATTTCCAATGAGTTAGTAAGTGTCACTTCAAAATATTGGGTCAGCAGAAGTAGTAGATAATGATCAGTATTTCAAGGGATTAGTGGCAACTTAAAAGTGCATATAGGTATTTCACTAGTTGGTTTAAATGTCCTGGGAGCCCGTTTATTCTTACATCTCTGTTATTCATTTTTCTTTTTCTTTTTTCCTTGTTCATGAAGTTGAGTCAGCAACTGAAACATATTCAAATTAGACTTGTCATACAGGAAAAAAAAAAACCTGACTTTGTCAGGGTGGGTGGAGGGGAAAAAAGCAACTTTTTGTCAGTCTTTTGTATTTCAGCAGCTGGATTCATTGCTACCATGGTAACGGACCACATGATGAGGTGTATTAGATTGCTGTGTGTTGAGCACAAGGGGAAGAATGAACACAGCGTTTTATTGAAGTTAAAGGTTACTTTGGAGTTTCTTCTGTGGAAATGTGTAAGGTCAAATACTCTAGTTTTCAGCATATGTAGTACTTTAGAGGAAGAATTAGGGGCATGTTGCTGCATTTAACTACAAAACCAGGTAAGGTTCAGTTGAATCTATGAAACTGACCTCCTCTTACTTCTTCTGTTGCAGTGGCATAACTTGCCGGGTGGAATTTCACTGTCACCCGCCCCCCACATGGGCACAGGACAAATTTCTCCTGTCTCCATACCCCAACTCCCCCACCTCCGATTTCATCTGTTTTTAATTTGAAAGTCTGAAACATTGTGAAATTGTATAGTTCTATGGTATTATGGGTGAGGGTGTGCATGCAAGTCAAAGAAAGAAAACTGGAAAGGAAGTCATAAGAATGCAATAATTCGCATCTTTGGATCAATGTAAACCTGAGAAAAGTGTTTCCTTGTTTTCTTCTTTGAAAACGGTCCACTTTTCTTAGAGGACACCTTATTAGTGGCATGGATCCAAAGCTGCTTGTCTCATATTAAATGAAGCCGTAGGACCAAGTTCTCCAGCATGTTATTCAGTGTATTTATTCTATCTGGGCTTCCATTCCTCTTTCTTTCTATTATTACCAACCTTATCCAACACAAAGAGTTCGGTTTTATCTGTAATTTTTACAATGTATTTTATTTCCATTAATATTCCATTCTTTCAGACACTGTGGTCGTATGTGTCTTAGGGGATATGAAAATAGAAGTAAATACAATACGGGGTAGTAGAAAATGAACTCTTTTGCTTAGAGGCTGGTTAGAGCCGAATGTAAACAATTCAGTGTGGCTCCGTGAAGCATCAGTTCCCAGAGCACAGGCGACTCCTCATTGCGTTGTTTACGTATCACCCCAGCAGCTTGCTTCAAAAGGGGAGGCTTTGGTATGTGCGGAGCAAGTTAAAGAAGAAGAAAATTTATGAATAACTTGTTTTGATTTCTTGTTCCTGATGTTTGATGTTTAGCTTTCTCATAAGCCATTAGGATTTAGTTTCATTTTTTAGTTAAGGGCTAACCCAGGCAACTTTTCTCCTCCTTGAACAAAGTTGTCTTGGCAGCTTCAGAGACAAAACCTAACTAAACACTAGCAGAACCCACCATTATTCAAGGGTATTCACTGCCCAGTATTCACTGGAGTGTTTTCTTATAGGAGAGGCTTTGAAAAGTACTTTTGAAAAATACTTTCTTAGCTAAAAGCAATTTATTTGCCACTAATTGGCACCTATTAGGATAAAAGCCAATAAATTATCCCAGGTTTAGTCCTATACCACTCTTTCTTCAAAAAGGGACACTTAGATTTTTAAAAATTCATTTATGCTCTGTGATTTTCATTGCTATTTTCTTAGTCTCTCTAGTTTTCATACATTCAGGCCATCTTCTAAATTTGAGCAAGGAGTCATAATTATTCAAAACAATTTTTGCCATGATTTCAAATAAGGGGAAGTATTTTCATGGTAACAAATATCAAAAGCATTATAATAGCACATTTATAACATTTGTAAAATGTTCATACTTGTATCCAAATTCATTCTTTCTTTTTTCCCTTTGTTGCTTTGAATACAGAACAAGCTATGAGCATGTCCTCCAAAATATTTTCACAAGCCTAAGTTGTTATTACTTAAAAGTAGGAAATTACCAAGAATTGGTGAAAGATGGTACCTGGTAAAAGATTTTAAATTGTGAAATTCTCACAAGGTATTGTCAGTACCTGAGGTTGAAAGAGGGAGAGAGAGAGAAAGGCACAGAGAGACACAGAGAGAAGACACAAGCAAAGAAAAATAGACAAAAGGTAAAGCTAAAAGTGTGAATGATCTCTTAACCAAGCTTTCTTCTTTCTCTCAGTATTGGAATGGGTTAAACCTCTATATACAAAAAAAGAGAGAAAGTATAGTGTGGATGAGGTGAAGTTAGCAAAGAATACTAGCATTCCACTTTTCCATGTTTCAAGTATGTGGTAAGGCATGAATAGTTCCTTTCTATTAATTGAAATGAAAAGAAATTCCTATAGCTGAATATGTTTCAGTCCTTCCTGTTTTGGGCTAAGATATCAGCTAGCTTAGGCATTAGAGCTAGAAGTGTATAAAAATCAATATATACCCATTTTATGATTTTTATACACTTGACACTAGGCACATGTCTATTTTTAAGGTTATCATAACTGAGAGGTCCATAAGATGGAAGCTCCTTTTAAATTTTGTTTTTTAATAAGAATTGTATGTATTTAAGGTATACAACATGATTTGATACACATGTATGTAGTGAAATGATAACTACAGTCAAGCTAATTAACATATCTTCTGCTCAAATAGTTACCATTTTGTGTGTGTGATGAGAGCACCTGAAATCTATTAACAAATTTGTGTTATACAATATACGGAATTATTAACTCTAATCACCAGGCTGTACATTAGATCTCTAGACTAGTTCATCCTGTATAAGTGCAACTTCATACCCTTTGACCAACATCTCTGTTTCCCTCACCCCATATCCCCTGGTAGCCATCATTCTAACCTCTGCTTCTATGTATTGACCTTGTTTGGATTCCACATATAAGTGAGATCATACAGTAGTTTTCTTTCTGTGTCTACCTTATTTCATTAGTATAGTGTCTTCCAGGTTCATCTGTTTTGTTGTAAATGGCAGGATCTTACTCTTTTTTAAGGCTGAATAGTATTCCATTGTAAGTATATGCCACAATTTCTTTATCTATTCATCTGCTGACAGACACTTAGATTGTTTCCATATCTTGGTTATCGCAATTAATGCTACAATGAACATGGGAGCACAGATATCTCTTCCGGTACTGATTTAATTTCCTTTGGGTATATACTCAGAAGAGGGATTGCTGGATTATACGGTAGCTCTATTTTGAGTTTTTATAGAAACCTCCACACTGTTTTCCATAACGGCTGTATGGAATACTTTATAGTCTTAAGAAGCAAAATGACTTTTGATGTTCTTGCTTTAAATTAGAAATTTTGCAAAGATGTTTTGATTGAATCATTTTTGTCAGCTTCTGTTTAAATCATGCTTTATTGTTAATTTTGAATGGGAGTATTTCTTAACATTTTAGCTCTAATTTCTAGAGTTCCCTAGCCTCGCAGACAAATAGCTAATTATCTGCAAACATTTACCTCTGTTAAGGAGATAGATGTTCAAGAGTCATGATAAAGAAGAATCATATTGACTATTATAGGCTCTTCAACAAAACTAATGATAATTTTTCCACCCCAAGGCAATGTTTCTGAAATAGATGAAGATCAGGCCAATGAATGATGACTCAATATCAGCTAGATATTCTACTTTTAGGTGTTGCTATTTTTAAACCTATGACTTCATTAAAGTGGATTTTATTATTGACAACCATGTGGTTTTTTGTATGAAAAAATTGGACTCTTAAAATATTCTTAAATATTTCAAATGAAAAAAAGAGTAATTGTATCACGGTCATGATCATGATGGTGATTATAATGGCAATAATGGTTAATTCAGAGAGAAAGACAGACTTCATTAGAAAGCTGTAAGCTCTGTATGTAGTCAAAGGCCAATGTTTTTAAGAAAGAAATGGAAAATTTCTAATAGGTGGTATGATTTTCAGATATTTCCTCCCGACTTTCATTAATTCCATTAATAGCATTTACAAATCACTAACAATAAGTGCTTGTTATGGTCTTCTCAGAGTTCATTATAAAAGATGTTGACTTTGTTCAATAAGCAATAGAGGCTTCCATCAGTAAAGATTAAACTCACCAATAATTGTACAATGTGTGGGCCAGTATCTGATAGGAAAAGAGTAAGTGCATTGCTAGGAATGAACAATTTGTTACATTTTTAATATATAAAATGGTACAATCAACTGGTTTCACTTTCATGATAATATTAGCTTGATACATTTTAGAGTGATATTATTATTATTATTCCCCTCTACCTGGCACTTACATTATAAAATGTTCGCTCTTGACACCATATAAATATCTTAATTATCTTTTAAATTTTTAATTATTTGTTTTAAATAACAATGATATTTCATGTCTGAAACTTACTAATTTGGGTTTGTTTGGGGAAAAATTATACTTAGAAAAACCACTTGCCTCTACCTACCCTCACATGAAAAAAATAATAGCAGATGGATTAGTAATTCCAATATAAAATGTGGATCCATCAAAGTAGTAGAAGAAAATATAGAACTTGAGATAGAGCAGTATGCCTTCAAAGGCAGAAGCCATAAAGGAATGGTTATATGAAACATTACTTCTGGAAAATGCTATAAGCAAAACTAAAAGTGAGATAGCAAACTAGAATCAATATTTGCAACGTACATGAAAGAGAAAAGGTGAGTATCTGTAATATATAATGAAATCTCATAAATCAATAAGAAAGAGAACAGCACTAATTTTTCCCCCTTGCAAAAGCTTCTTTATTTCTCAATTCCACCTTACTGCAGACCTCCTCAAAAGAGTTTTCTATTATCTCTATTTTATTTCCTATCCTCATATTCCCCCTTATATTCACTCCATTCAGGCTCTATAACTTTGGCAAAGTAATCAATCTTCATGTTTCCAGGTCCAATGATAATTTTTCAGTTTCATCTCGTTAACCACCAGCAGGATTTGACACAGTTGATCATTTCCTCTTTCTTGAAATATTTCTTCACTTGGTTTTAAGGGCATCATATCTCTTTGATTTTCCTTCTACCTCATAGACCATTCGTTCAGAGCCTCCATTGTTGATTTCTCCTCCTCAGCATTTATTGGAGTCTACCAAGTCTTAATGCCCAGCTCTCTTCTTTTTTTTTTTTTTAACATCTTTATTGGAGTATAATTGCTTTACAATGGTGTGTTAGTTTCTGCTTTATAACAAAGTGAATCAGTTATACATATGTTCTCATATCTCTTCCCTCTTGCATCTCCCTCCCTCCCACCCTCCCTATCCCACCCCTCTAGATGGTCACAAACCACCGAGCTGATCTCCCTGTGCTATGCGGCTGCTTCCCACTAGCTATCTATTTTATGTTTGGTAGTGTATATATGTCCATGCCACACTCTCACTTTGTCACAGCTTACCCTTCCCCTTCCCCATATCCTCGAGTCCATTCTCTAGTAGGTCTGTTTATTCCCATCTTACACCTAGGTTCTTCATGACCTTTTTTTTTTTTTCTTAGATTCCATATATATATGTTAGCATACGGTACTTGTTTTTCTCTTTCTGACTTACTTCACTCCGTATGACAGACTCTAGGTCCATCCACCTCACTACAAATAACTCAATTTCGTTTCTTTTTGTGAATGAGTAATATTCCATTGTATATATGTGCCACATCTTCTTTATCCATTCATCTGTTGATGGACACTTAGGTTGCTTCCATGTCCTGGCTATGCACTAATTTTTTAAGACCTTTTTTTAGTGCAGTTTTAGATTTGCAACAAAATTGAGGGGGGCAATACAGAGATTTCCCATATACTCTCTGTCCCCACACCTGCATGACCTCCCTCATTATCAACACCAGTCACCAGAATGGTACAAAATTTTTTACCAAAGATGAACCTACATTGACATATAATCATCACCCAAAGTTCATAGTTTACCTTAGGGTTCACTCTTGGTGATGTACATTATATATATATATATCCATTGTTATAATATCATATAGAGTATTTTCACTGCTCTAACAATCCTCTGTGCTCTGCCTAGTTATCTCTTCTCCCCACACACACAAACCCCTCCCCCATCTCATTGTGGAAACAACTGATCTTTTTACTGTTGCTATAGTTTTGCCTTTTCCAGTATGTCAGGTGGTTAGAATTATACAGTATATAGCCTTTTCACATTGGTTTCTTTTGCTTTATAATATGCATTTAAGTTTCCTTAATTTAACTTTCCTTCCTTAAAAGACATGGGTCTTTTCATGGCTTGATAGCTCATTTTTTTAGCACTGAATAATATTCCATTGTCTGGATGTACCACAGTTTATCCATTCACCTACTGAAGGACATTTTGGTTGCTTCCAAGTTTTGGTAATTGTAAATAAAACTGCTCTAAACATCTATGTGCAGGTTTTTGTGTGGAAATAAGTTTTCGGCTTTTGGGGGATAAATAACAAAGAGTGCAATTACTAGAATATATGGTAAGAATATGTTTAGTTTTGTAAGAAACCACCAAATTGTCTTTCAAAGTGGCTATACCATTCTGAATTCCTACCAGCAATGAATGAGAGTTCCTGTTGCTCCACATCTCACCAGCATTTAGTGTTGTCAGTATTCTGGACTTTGGCCATTCTAATAGGTGTGTAGTGATATCTCATTGTTTTAATTTGCATTTCCCTAATGACATATGATGTAGACATTTTCCATATGCCTGTTTGACATCTGTATATCTTTTCTGGTGAGGTGTCTGTTTAGGTCATTGGCTCATATTTTAACCAGATTGTTTTCTTATTGTTAAGTTTTAAGAGTTATTTGTATATTTTGAATAACAGTCCTTTATCAGATGTGTCTTTTGCAAATATTGTCTTCCAGTCTCTGGCTTGGTCTTCTCATTCTCTTGATATTGTCTTTCACGGAGCAGCATTTTTAATTTTAATGAAGTTCAGCTTATCAATTATTTCTTTCATGGATCATGTCTTTGGTGTTGTATTCACTATTATTTTTAAAATACCTACAAATTAAACAAAGAAATACTATTTTAATCTTTAGCAAATATTTTTAAAAGAGAGAAGCAAGAGGAGGAGAGAGGGTGATAACACCCAGTGTTAGGAAGGGGTGGAAAATGCTGCTATTGAGAGTATAAATTGACACATTAGGGAGGGGGTCAGCCTAGAAATGTGTAGCAAAGGCTTTAAAAGTTACACACCCTTGGACCCAACAATTCTACTACTAGGAAAATATCCTAACAAAATAAAAGGTCAAGCATATACACAAGGTTTTTCATTGTTGTGATGTTTATGAGTATAAACAAGGCCAGTCATTATGAAAAAAAATATCTGAGAAATGTAACAAACATGCCAGCTTATGTTTCTGCTCTGATAGCTCTAAAGCTGTAAGAAGTCATAGACATGGCTCTGTGCTTACCTAAAGCCAAACCTGCTTCACTGCTCCTCTTTTTAGTTAGAACATGTATAGGCAGCAAGTTGTAGAGAAAAGGGTCTTGACTTAAGAGTCAGAACGCCTGGGTCCTACTGTGGACTAGCTGAGATAATCTAAGTATACAAATATAAGGCATTATTCAAATGCTAATGCTAGAGAGTAGAAAAGTTTATCAATCCCTTTATCCACATATATGCATTTGTCTTCACAACTGATGTTTTAAATTAAAAGTCCCCTATCAAATTGGGGGAGAGAGAGTACATTTTTATAATTGCACTGAAACAAAGTGCCAGATGGTGAAATCTGGAATGGCTTGACTTTGATAGAAAACAGCATAATATTTTGAATAGGATATGCTTCCCAATTGTTACTGTTTGAATTTCATTTAAAAGAAATTTCTGCTCATATAAAGGTGGCAGAGGATAATTGATGTCAACTGTAGCCTAGCATTTAGGTGTAGTGGAGATGGCAGAAATCTAGAGGAGTGTTGTTCAATGGAAACTTCTGTGGTGTTAGAAATGTTCTGTGTCTACACTGTCCAGTACAGTAACTACTAGCCACATGTGGCTGCTAATCACTGAAAATAACACTAGCATGACTAAGGAACTATATTTCTAATTTTATTTAATGCTAAGTAATTTAAATTAAATAGCCACATTTGACAAGTGCTTTCCTCTTGGACAGTGCAGCTCTAGAATTAAGCACAACAAATCTGTGAGGATTTTTTATGTAATTATTTAAGTTTGTATTTAATTTAATGTATGGATTCATTTCAAGCATCTATGATGAATTAGGGTGACGTAGGATGAAAAGGTGAATATTCTTTATGAAATTTCCCTTCCATACTGACCAGAGAGATACTTTGATTCTGGAGCCTGTTAAGTCCAAGGTTTCCCATAGAAGTCTTGGTCTCAAATATTCCTTAGCCTTGCTCACTCAAGAATTCTAGTGTTCATTCACTTTCTCGTTGATTAAAAAAAACCACTTAGGTTGAATTTATATGTGTCAGTGTGTAAGAAAAAATGCACTATTTTCCCTTATTCTCACACTACTACCACACTCACAACACTTCTTACCAATAACACGTCTTACCTCATGTGCCCGACGGACAGTGAGGCCAAACAAATCGAAACGTTGGAGTTTGGAGCAGAGAAAGGTTTATTGCAGGGCCATGCAAGGAGATGGGTGGCTTGTGCTGAAAAGAAAACCCAAACTCTCGAAAGGGTGTCAGCAAAGCACTTTTAAAGGCAAGGGAGGGGCGAGGTTGGTTGTTGCAGACTTCTGGTGGAGGAATCCTTTGTTCTTGCAGCTGTCCATGTAGGCCAGGTCACGATGTACCTGTAAATGTCCAACAAAACAAATGTTATTCTCTGTTCTGCAACTTTTTATCTGTATATGAATGGACTCTTAAAGGTCAGAACCATGAGAATAGGCCATCCTGTGGATTTCAGGCTATAGGCAACATTCTTTTACGAAAGGTGCAGAGCCAGCATGACTAAGCACAGGTCAACAAAGCACAAAAGCTAAAGCAAAAGGAACAGATCTAATATGGGGTCAGATTTGTTCTTCGCTATTACGTGCTGACACCAGATGTATGGATTTTCCAAACCAAGCAATTATGACTAACTGCCTGGAGTCAGTGTCAGATCCCTCAGGGTAAGGGCTCAGTTGCACAGACTGCCCCCACTCCTACTTCACATGCCAGTTGCAAGTCCAGGTTGTCACCTGTGCTTCTCACAGACTGGCTACAAGTTGGGAGGTTCCCACAACCACCTCCTCCGTTTCAATAGTTTGCTAGATCAGCTCACAGAACTCAGGAAAACACTTATGTTTACTGGTTTATTGTATAGTATTGTATAATATTATTGTATAGTAAAGAATATGATAAAGGATACGGATGACCAGCAGATGAAGAGATACATGGGTGAGCTCCAAAAGGGTCCCAAGCACAGGCAGTTCTGTTCCTGTGGAGTTGGGATACAGCACCTTCCCAGCACATGGATGTGTTCACCAACCCAGAAGTTCTCCAAACCCCATGCTTTTGGAATTTTCATGGAAGCTTCATCATGTAGGCATGATCATTCATTAACTCAATCCCTAGTTCCTCTCCTGGAGGATAGGGATGGGGCTAAAAGTTCCAAGCTTCTAATCATGGCTTGGTCTTTCTGGTGACCAGCCTCCATCCCAAAGCTACCCAAGAACCCACCAAGAGTCACCTCATTAAAACAAAACTCCTATCATCTAGAAAATTCCAAAGGACTTAGGAGCTTGGCATCAGGAACCATGAACAAAAACCAAATATTAGCACAAAAGATGCTCCTAGTGTTCTTATCACTTAAGAAATTACAAGGATTTTAGGAGCTCTGTGCCAGCAACTGAGGGCAGAGACCAAAATATTTTTTTTCTGTTATTTTAAAATCAGACACTGTACTTGACATTGAAAAGATAATGTCTCTCCAGAGTCCCTAGATGAAGAGTTTCCTTGGAATATGATTAGGAGTCATATGATACAGAACAGATATTATAGAGGAGGGGTGAGAAAGTGCTTTGTGAAGAAGGAAGCACTGGGATAAACTTTTAAAGTAATATGCATTAAATAGGAGGCTGGGGAAAAGAGAATTTATAGAGAGGGAACAGTATAGAAAAATCAGGGAGAAATGAGAATCAGAAATCTCTGGAAATGTAAGCTAGTCATGAAGATGTAACGAGGATAGAATTCAGAAAGATGTTCAGGCATCACCAGATCATCATCACCACCACCATCACCACCATCATCACCACCACCACCACCACTATCACCACCAGCACCATCATCACCACTACCACCACCATCACCACCACCATCACCACCATCACCACCATCACCATCATCACCATCACCATCACCACCACCATTATCATCATTACCACCATCGTCATCACATCATCTTCACAATCACAATAACCACGTACTGGACACTTAGAATTAGGCCAAGCACTTTTCATGCATTATTTTATTTGATTCTCACCACAACCTATGAAGCAAATATCGCCCTCATTTATTGATAAGAAAACTGCATCACCAGTAAGTAGCAAGCTGGGACCTCAGGCCAGAGGCAGCCCTGTTAAGCCATGCTGAGTCTCCACCTCTGCTGAGTGTTATCTCTCTTCTATGGAATTTAAACTGCTTTATCCTGAATAATCTGGTTAACTATATACATTTAAGGAGATTCATACCGTCAGCAGCACAGAAAATAGACTAGAGGGAAGACATACTTGATGGATGGAAATAAGTGAAGAAGTTGTTAATGCTACAATCCAGAACAAGGATAAGAGAGGTTCTGAGCTAAGGAAGTAGAAGTGGAACTTGAAAAGGAGATTGTTTGACTCCTTTGTCAGGTGTTGTGTCAGGTGTCTGTCTTTACAGTAAGTCAGGTAGAGAACATCTGACTTATTTTTTTAAGCCTCCCTGAAAAGTGTCAATTCCTATACACAGCACTAGAGCAAGATTATTGTGGCCAAGGAAACAGCATATTTTATAATATGCAAGTTGTCCTAACAAGATTAGCCTGCATAAATCATTCTGTTGGAAGCAAGTGTCACTACATCATCTATGTTGTTGAATGTGTGGCTCATCACAATATTATGTGAAGATGTAAGATAACTAAGGTGGGAACTTTATATTCATGAAATTTTCCCTTTCATAAAAATCTTACTGTTTTTTGAAATTGATGAATAGTGATTTTTTTCTTTCCAACATCCAAGAATTTTTAAAATACATAATCAAAGCTCATTTTGAAAGTTCAAAAGACAGTTCCCTTTATCATTGTGAAAGCAGTCTTCAACTTGAATTTCTGATTTGGGTACATTATTAGTCTCCTGCCTTTGCCCCATTTGGGTAGATTTTTTTTTTTCTTTTGGCAGCGTATCCAAGTTCATCTATGGGTGGAAGATAGTAGAAGCTGGTACTTCCAGCATCAGAGATCCACATTTCCCAAGAAATTAATTTTGATTTCTTCCAAAGTCTTACGATTCTGGTAAAATGCAGAAAAAGAAGGTGGAGGAGATGGAGTGTTGTCTTGGAGATAAAGAGCTGGGGGGAGGAGGAGAGGGTATTGCTGAAGGGGATGCACAGTAGCCTGACATTAAGGAGGACTTTGGTGGTAACTGCCGGCCAGAGGAGGTAAGGAGGGAATAGCAGCCATTTGGCCAATGGGCTGACCGTGGAATTCTTTCCAGTATTTTGGATGACAGTGGGAAACACAAACATACTAGAAGACACACAGGAGCACATTATATGAAAGTTCTGTGAATTCTCTGATATAATAAAATAGAATACTTTCTAAGCACCAGATACTATTCTAAATGTTTTTTGTTTAACTCATTTAATTTTAATTTATCCTCATTTAGAGAAAAATACCTAGCACATAGAAACCACCAAATATATATAAGTACTTATTGTTTTTCCTTTAATCCTCACAATAGCCCCATGAATCAGGTACTTTAATCATCTTTATTTTACAGATGAAGAAATTAAGTCTGAGAGGTTAAGTAATCTCTCCAAGGGCGTACAGTTGATGAGAGAGAGCGCTATAGTTAGTGCGGTTCAACCACTATGCCATCTTGCCTTAATCTATGTAAAAGCTATCATATGTAAAGAGATAATACTTGTAAAGTGCTTACAAAGTATCTGACATTTGGTAAATTCCTAAAGATGTTAGCAATTATTATTATGTAATAAGATTTAGAAAACGTTCTGGTATTTATATTGTCCTATACAACATTGCTCAGAAATAGTAACATTTTTAGGGCAGCTTTGGATTTTTCTTATGTCAATTTAAGTAAAGCTTTATTTATGACCATGCCATTATAAATTGGAGGAATCCTCTTTCTACCCAAATACTATCTATCTGTTTGACTGGCACAGTTGAAGTTTTCACCTCAAAGAATGTGCCTCATAGAAATGTTCCATATACACATCTATGTAGCTTTGACCTTTTGACAGAGAGTGATTAGTGAGAGCAAGTGAAATCCCCTTCCATGCTTGGTATTTCAATAATATGTCAATTTGTTCATTGCCATCTTGTTAGGAATTAAATGCTCTGACATTTGTATAACCTAAGGGAGCTAGTGAGCCGCTGACAGCCAGGAAGAGGAATCAGGCCAGAGGCTGGAAAGACTAGTCACAGGGGATGGATTGGTAACAGAGTTCTCAAGGTCACGCAGTGGTTCCAGGCAGAACCCAACCAGCCCCTAGAACAAGGTCAGGTGCAAACTTGGGCTCTGATCTCCTTTCCCAATAATATGGGTTAGTTGGGGGTAGGTGGATTGTCATCCTCTGTACCGAAAGAATGTTACAGAAGATTAGGTGATGTGAAATCTATCTGAAGTAGAACGTCAACAGGTGCAGAATTACAGATACTTAGACATCATAGACACAGGTGGTGCAGGAACAACAGCCCTGTTGTGCTGGAATTCCTGGAGAGAATGATGCTGCTCTGGCTGGTACATGAGAAATGGGCAGCAGACGAGGCAAAGGAGGCTTGAGGACACCACAGCTCAGGACGGTAGACATGTGGGGACCTTAGAGGGATTCAGGAGACTGCAGAAGAGAGAGGGCAAGGTGGAGCCTCAAGCTGGGTGACCTTATCTTTATCTGTGACCTCAGAGTGTTGGTGCTAATGATGTCATTGGGCGAGTGTGCCAGGCTGCCGACCCCAATAAGAGGATGACAAAGGAGACCAGCAGACCTCCCACCTCTCTGCTACTAGGGAAGGGTGGCCTGGGGGGATGGGGTGGGAAAATCTCTCTGGATGTTTGTCTTCTACTTTGGCATCCCCATCCCAGTTGACTACTTTTCCATGAGCTTAAATGGCAGTAGTTTCTTTCAACAATTGAGGAGTGTGTTGATAATGCTAGTGGTCCATAGGGTCTCCAAAGCAATCTCTGTGAATGTTACATGTAGTTTATTATCTGGAGAAGTAACAGGCTCTTATTAACCATAATAACTAATATTTTGTATTGTGATTTACTGTTTGCAAAGTATTTTGATTGCATTGTATTTGAATGTCCTAACAATCCTGCAAGGAAGATGATGTCATCATTTCTTTTTGAAAGAGGAGGAGAATCAGGCTCAGTGTATGTCTCGCAGGCACTGAGTTAGCAAGCAAAGCATAGATCTTTTTTTAAATTTTTTTATTGAATTATAGTTGATTTACAATGTTGTGTTAGTTTCAAGTATACAGCAAAGTGATTCAGTTATACACACACACGCTTGTATATATATTCTTTTTCAGATTCTTTTCCATTATAGGTTGTTACAAGGTATTGAATGTAGTTCCCTGTGCTATATAGTTGGTCCTTGTTGTTTATCTCTTTTATATATAGTAGTGTCTATCTGTTAATCACAAACTCCTAATTTATCCCTCTCCCCTTCCCCTTTGGTAACCATAAGATTTTCTATGTCTGTGAGTCTGTTTCTGTTTTATAAACAAGTTCGTTTGTATTACTTTTTTAGATTCCACATATAAGTGATATCATATGATATTTGTCTTTCTCTGTCTGACTCACTTCACTTAGTATGATAAACCCTAAGTCCATCCATGTTGCTGCAAATGGCATTATTTCATTCTTTTTTATGGCTGAGTAATGTTCCATTGCGTGTGTGTGTGTGTGTGTGTGTGTGTGTGTGTGTGTGTGTGTCACATCTTATGTACCCATCCGTCAGTGGACACTTAGGTTGCTTCCATGTCTTGGCTATTGTAAATACTGGTGCCATGAACATTGGGGTGCATATATCTTTTTGAATTAGAGTTCCTGTCTTTCTCAGATATATGCCCAGGATTGGGATTGCTGGACCATATGGCAACTCTATTTTTAGTTTTTTAAGGAACCTCCATACTGTTCTCCATAGGGGCAGCACCAATTTACATTCCCATCAAGAGTGTAAGAGGGGTCGCTTTTCTTCACACCCTATCAGCATTTATTATTTGTAAACTTTTTGACAATGGCCACTCTGACCATTGTGAGGTGATACCTCATTGTAGTTTTGATTTGCATTTCTCTAATGATTAGCTGTTTGAGCATATTTTCTTGTGCAAAGAAAGCATAGGATCTTAATTTACTGATCTAGTAAGGCATGCTGCTTCTCTCAGAACCCGTCTCATCTTTAAAAGTAAAAATTTCCTCAGCTATTTGCTTTTAGAAACTTGCTATTATAAATGAAGAGCTCTTGCATTTGTTCAGATTATTCAGATTAAATCCTCTTTTTCATCAATACTTTCAAGTTTATGTACACAGTAGGTATTTAATAAGTGTTAACTGCCTGATTAATGTCTCTTTGAGCTCCTCAAAAGTAATCATTCTGATTCTCACACATCTGATGAAAAGATTATTTGGGAATGGAAGAGAGTAGTCAGCAATTACAATTCCCAATATGGGAAACTACTGTGAAAAAAAATATATGTAAAGCAGTTCTTTTGAATTTAAGAAAATGATCTAACCTCTAACATCTAAATGAGAAGATTTAAAATAACTCAAATGGCCCAAACCAAAAGGCAACAAGGCAGATACTTTATGCCTACGTAAAACCTATAAAAGAATATTATTCTGAGACCCCTAAACTACTCTCGCTCATATTCACACAACAGCCAAACAGCATACAATTTTATCTTCCTGATGCAACGTCCTGCTGTATTCCTAGGTATGTGTTTTGTCTTCATGTTACTCACCATCTATCTTCTTTACAGCCCTCATTTACCCAACATTGTCCATGAGTTTAACCATTTTTCTTGTCTACCAGAGATATCAAAAATACTCTTTCCCTGGCTAATTCTCTGTGGGAACCAATGATTAATGTCTGGGCAGGAGAAATGAAGCCAGAGTGTATGATTGTCAGCAATAGTTTTTTTCAGTTTGGCTAAACTGAAGTTATTTAGTGAATATCGCTGCTTTTTAGGTTTCCTTCTGCTTGTACTTCTCCTTAAAATGTAAAAAACAGCCATTCTAAATTGCAACATTTATCACCTTTGGTATTTAAAATTGTATTAAAATAATCCTTTGGGTTTAAATGTTCTCTTCTGACAGTAATGCTAGGATCTGAGACTCTTGTTTAGGATTAAGGTGAGGCAAGAAAAGAATATTAAAATGAAGGATGGCTTTTCTTACCAGCTATTAAATATATTATAAAGCTATAATTATAATTAAGTTGAACTATAATTAAAGAGGGTGTTAATATAGACAAAATCCTGGAATATAAACAAATACTAACATATGTATTAATATATGCTAGATGAGGCAGCACATAGCAATAAGGAAGATCATTATTTTTATTATGCAGTAAATCTTATGGAGAAGGAAAAGGTCTTCATTCATACTGCAAAATAAATTCCAAACAGATTAGACTTAATACTTATAATAATAATTCAAATTACAGAAATTAGAAGAAAATATTGAAGAATATAAAAAGAGCTTTATTGAGATATAATTGATAGTAAACTACACTGTTCAAAGTATACAAATTAAGTTTTGGCATAATGTGTATCTCTTTTAAGCCATCTCTAGAATCAAGATGGTAAACATTTCTATCATCCCCAAAAGTTTCTTCATACCCTCTTGGTAATGCCACCCTCCCAGCCCTCTCCTATTTTTAAGCAACCACAGATCTGCTTTTGGTCACTATAGATTAGTTTGCATTTTGTAGAGTTTTATATGTGGAATCATACAGTGCATACTATTTTCTTCTGGTTTCTTTCACTCACCATAATTATTTTCAGGTTCAACCATGTTGCTGAATATACCAATAATGTATTCATTTTTATTGCTTTGTTTATTTACTGTTTATCCATTCACCTGTTGATGGATGTTGGTGTTGTTTCAAGACTTTTTTAACGTATACTTGATATACAATATTAGTTTCACGTGTACAACATAGTGATTCAATAATTTGCTAGATTATACTCCATTTAAAGTTATAAAATATTGGCTATATTCCCTGTGATGTACAATACATCCTTGTATCTTATTTATCTTATACATAGTAGTTTGTACTTCTTAATCCTCTACCCCTATAATGACCTTCCCCCATCCCTCTCCCCACCGATAACCACTGGTTTGTTCTCTATCTCTGTGAGTCTGTTTCTGTTTTGTTATATTCATCCAGTTTTTGACTATTGCAAATAAAGCCACTATGAACATCCTTTAAATGGATATCTATTTTCTTTCCTTTTGAGTAAGTACCTAGAGGAATTTTAAATGATCTGTAAAAGGGAAAGGTTTTATAAGTATAAAAATGAAGATTCATAATAGAAAAAAGTTATATTTGACAATAACATTTTAAATTTCTGCATATGAAAAAAGGTCATTAAAATGACAGGTTAAATAATAGTCAAGGAAAATATACAGGTAATTCTAACCTTAAATATAAGATTCCTTTCTATAGGCAAGGCATGGAAAATTGTATATCTGATGTATCAGTTAATCCTCACAACAGTCCTAAGAAGTAGACACTGTTATCTCAGTTTAAGGCAGCCCAGAATTGCCTCCCTGTGTAGAAATGGGGCATATATTATATGCAGATGGTATACCTGTCAGGGAAAGTTCAGTGTCCTAATGTAGAAGAGTATATATAAAACGTAATAGAAATAATTCATGAAATGGAAATGTCTGATATTCATATGTGAGATAATAGGTCAATAACCTTAATCTGTAAAGAACTTGGGTAAAATGTGTATGAAAACACTAAGACAGAGGTAAAATGGGAAAGGGACATAAATAGTAGTTTGCAACCAAGTGAAAGTAAAAATATATGAAAAATACTAAACTTCACTTTTGATCGAAGAGATTAAAAATAAGGTAAGGCTGTAACCCCTTTCAAATTAGCAAATATTTTTAGATATTTTGTTGTTGGGTCGTTTTGCTTTATTTTGAAAGTGGTAATATGTAATGTTAGTGAAGTTGGAAGCCCTTCTCATACTTTACTGGTAGAAGTACAAATTAATACAATCATTCTGGAAAAATTTGACAGTATCAGTAAGTATCAATGACTTTGAAAATAATTACACCCTTTGATAAAAATTTCATTCTTGGAATCACCCAAAGAAATAATCTGAAAGGGATACAAAGATTTATGTGCAGACATCTTCCTTTTTAGAATTATTTATAGCAGTGAAAAAATTGGAAACAACCAAAAGTCCTATAACAGGAAAATGAATAGCTAAAGTCATTCCATAGTTAGGAAATCCTATGCAAATCCTATAGCATAAACTATTGGTAGGAGTGGAAATTACTACAAATTTTCTGGAAAGCAGTTCAATAATATTTTTAATTGACTTCTGAGCATTGACCTGGCAATTCTACTTTTAGAGAATTTGAAGTGGAAATACTTTTGCACAAAAATTTATAAACAAGGATATTAATCACTGAATTATTTAAAATAATGAAATTTTTAAAAACTAAATGCCCAACAATGGATAAATTAAATAAATTATTTAATAAATTTAAGAAGTTATTTAATAAATTAAATTATGGTACATCCATATGATGGAAACCATTTAAAAATGTGTTATAGGGCTTCCCTAGTAGCGCAGTGGTTAAGAATCTGCCTGCCAATGCAGGGGACACGGGTTCGAGCCCTGGTCCAGGAAGATCCCACATGCCGCAGAGCAACTAAGCCCGTGCGCCACAACTACTGAGGCTGCTCTCTAGAACCTGTGAGCTACAACTACTGAGCCCATGTGCCACAACTACTGAAGCCTGTGCACCTAGAGCCCGTGCACTGCAGCAAAGACCAGCCCCGACTCGCCACAAGTAGAGAAAGCCCACGCGCAGCAACAAAGACCCAACACAGCCAAATAAATAAATAAATACATAATAAAATATATTAAAAATAAAATAAAATGTGCTATAGAAGTGTTTAGTAAGAGAGAATTTAGTTTTTATAAAACACCATCTACCATCTAATCCTGATATTGAAATTAAAAAGGAAAGAAAGAAAGAGAGAGAGAAGGAGGAAGGGAGGGAGGAAGAAAGAAATCAAAATGTTAGTAATGATTAATCTATGGGTAATAGATTACTTTTTCTTCTTTACTTTCTTGTGTCTTCTAAATTTCCTTCAGTGGAAATGTACTACTTTTGCAATGCTGTGATATAAATTGGGTTATAAACGCATAATTTGAAATTGAATACTCAATGTGATGCAACTTTGTCTAGAAAAGAGGCAAGAAGGATATCAACAAAGCATTAATAGGAAGGTTTTTATTTTCTTTTGCATAATTTTTGGAATTTTTCTAAATAGTAAGGATTCAGGGAAAAAAATATTTTGAGAGGGAGAGGTAAAAACAAGGCCCTCCCTAATTTGTGAAAAGTAATGCAAAAGAACAGAAGGGAATTATAGTAGACTCCTCCTGCGGCAGGAGCGAGAAATACCAACCACTCCAACCAGGTTAAACGGAGGAATAGGCAGATGTAAATAAAAGGAGTCCAAGTACACTTAGCTTCAGACTTGTTTAGAGCCAAAGACACAGAGCATATCCGCAAAGCTCCAGCTTTCCCTGTTTCCAGGCTCTGCTTAGCTCTATTCCCCATGAGTCCTACTCAAACATTATAACCAGCTCATGTGGCTCCACTAGCTCTTGGACAAGGGCTTTCCAAGCAGCAGGTAGGATGGCTGCTGAGCCAGCAGCCCCAAATCACGTACCACCCTCTTTGTATCCCCAGCAGGGAATTTTTCTCAGTAACGCAACCAAGGTCCCAGCAAGTAAGTGGCCGAGGCTGGCTTGGGTTGTGCTCATGGTCCTGAATGGTCACCCTGTCCGGGGTCGTGGGGTATTCTGACCTGGTTCAGTCAAGTCAGCCCCACAGCATCACATGGAATGATTCCAAGAGAGGGTACAGGAGAAAAGGAGGAAAGGAAATGTTGGAAGGACAGTCTGACAGATGTCAGTGACAGAAACAATTAGGTACCATACCAGACATTTGACAAAATTACCTCATTCAATCCTCATGGAATTGCATAAGGTAAATTTTCTTCTTGAGATTTCAAAGAAGGAAATTGAGGGTAAGGAAAACTTGTTATTTGCCCAAGAACATGCAGTGGAGAGATTTGAACTAAGATATGTCTCACACCACAGCCAAACCTCCCCTCCAAAATGTTGTAAGCTCCTCTGGCTGCTTCATCTGCAATCAGGGGCCACAGAGAGACAGTCTGTGTTTCATGTGTGAGAAATGGCAAAACAAAGGCTATAATCCCTTCCAAATTATACCTCTAAGTAACCAGTTGTCCTGTCTCCCCCGAGAGCACTGCTTTGAGAAAAGTATGTCAGATCATGTGCCTTCCGTAAAAATGTTGGATATTTTCTGTACATTAAATTTGGGTGTAGTATTCAAATCTATTAAAAGAATTACACACTCAAATTTCTAAACTTTTTTGAAAAAGTTTAGGCACATTCTGTGCTTGGCATTCAAAGAGTATTTTCAACAGCATACTAGGTACTTTCAAAGATATAAATGTTAACACAACCTAAATGAGGACACAAAGAAAAGACAGGAGAAATTCAAGGTGGGGAGACGTAAATAGCCACCTGGAATAATGGTCTTTGCGGGTCTGGCAGTTCTCCAACCAAAGCATACAATCTAAAAGGAACCTAAGTTTATTTATACCTGCTGAGGATTTACTCTACCTAGTGATTAAGCCTCCAGACACACTAGATAAGTTTAGTAAAGCTTTAAGTCCTCAAGGTTTGCATTTCCTTAACTTTCTTATTTCCTGTCCTTGGTTCTGCATGAAAAAACTCATCTCCCCACAGTTCCAAGAAACAATTCCAAAAATAAATGTAGTCATTTGCTTGAGCCAGGACGTTATGTCCCCATTTTTCTTTCCAAAGCCTACAGGACATACAAGTCACTCTTAAAGTCTGTCCACTAGCACAGCAGATGCAAGCTCCACATTTGCTCCCTAAGTAGAGTCTGTGTTTGGCAAAGCTGCACGTTGTAGATAATGCCCATGAAGAAGCTACTAGAAGAGTAAATTATAGTAAAAAGCACTAAAAAAAGCCTTAGGGTTTGTTTAGCACAATTTATGTAGTACTTCATTCAGAAGAAGTAAAATTCCATTCATTAAGCAATGTATGTAAAAGTGATTTGAACACTAAGCATTAAAGCAATACACAATTGCTGGGGATTCTGACGTGAGTATGGCCAGCCTGTACCTTGCTCAGTCTGGAGCTAATTCCTTCCAGAGCCATATGTCAACTGAAAAAAATGCACAACTTAAAAGTTGAGAATTATGTTTTATTTAGCAGACAAAACTGAGGACTTAAGAGGACTTATTTCTCAGATAGCTCTGAGGGACTGATCCGAAGAGGTAAGGGAGGAAGCAAGATATGTAGGAGTTTTTACAACAAAAACCAGGGAGTCGGAACATCAAAAGATAACTGTAAATTAAAGAAAACCAGATATCTCAAGTTAAGGAATTTAGCGTGTTATGTGTATGGGAAAATGCAAGAGTCTGAGCTCACTGAAATCCTTCCTTTGATACGCTATCTAGGGCCAGTATCCTGTGCTTCTCATCCTGAGTCTCTTCAGGGTCCATCATTGGGGCTGGCTGCAGTGGCTGTTGGTGGGCATCCTGTTTCCACCCTCAGTTTCCTCAGAGCTTACCGTCGGGGCAGCTGTAATGTGATGGCTTGATGGCTGCAACATCCTTTGTTTACTGAGATTGGGAGGCAATGTTTTTCACTGACACATAGAGGATGAGTAGTATTGCCTTGTGGCCCCTTCTTGACAAAACTAAGGTAGTGTGATGAAGTAGGAAGAGGACAGACCTTGCAGTCAGATTTAGGTTCAAATGTAATGTTCACACCATAACTAGCTCTGGGACCTCTCTGAGTCTACATGCCCTCATTTGGATAAGCCAGTTGTCATCTGGGACTTCCTATCCTCTTGGGGGAATCAGATCAAGTTGGTGGGAACCAATGTGTAAGTCTAACCCCTACCCACCAACTTTGGGGATTCTTGGGGGTTATTTGTCTGGTTCCAACAGTAGACTGCTGTGTTCTCTTTTTCCCCTTTATCAGATTGTGAATGCCTCCTCACCAGTGTCCACCAGAGAATCCACTCACGCTGAGTGTCTAGTAACTTCACTGCAGGTTTGCGGTTGGCAAGGACCGGTAGGCCTGGGCAGCGGGGCAGAAGCACATGGCCTTTTTCATCTCTGCAGCAACCTCTGTCTTACTTTTCCCTTCTTTCATCCCTCACATAGGCCTCCAGATTGTTTCCTAGAAACTGCAAATATTTTCCCTCTCACTAGGCAAAAAGATTTAGCTCTCTTTTGTCCCTGTTCCAAACTTTCATTCTCAAATACATCAAGCTGCTTGCAGAACAAATGGCCTGCAGAAGATAGTCAAGGTTATACAGAGAAAAAAGGGAGTTTTCCGTTATCTTTTTAAAATAGTAATGCCTACTTTGCTCCTTTCCAAGATTGGTTTGAATTTTTGATATAAGAATATAAAATACTTTGCACATGGTAAATGAATGATAAATGATGATGATGATGATGATTCTGTTTTAGGTAGCCAGTGTTTTGTAGTAACTGTACTTCTCTGGATATCACGTATCACAATTATAGTAATTATTTTTGCCATCATATTTTAATGTCCATCTCCCCCATAAGATTATAAATTCCCTGAGGGCAGAAACGATTTCTGTCTCGTTTCCCAGTGTCCCAATGCCTCACACAGGGCCTGGCCCACGTAGTTAACTCTTCACTGCATTCATGGATAGATGAATGAATAAATGGAAAGATGTTATGTGTGGAGGACTTTTCTCTTTCTTTAGAGTTAGTGACATTACAAGAAGTGACAGAGCAGGTGAGGGATGGAGAAGGCATGTAAGATGTTCTCGGAATGTTGTGAGCTCTGTAAGAGTTTGGAAAATTTAGCAGAGACTCCATTGTTTCTCTCTGCATTTTCTGCTCTCCCCACAGCATATTAGTCTCCTTCCTATTCTTATTGGGTTTATTCGTCTCCCTGAAGCTGAAAAGCAGACAAAATATTTGTTTCTCAACCTCCATTTTGCCTCAGTCACACAAACCATGATCATTAGGTTTTTCAGACTAGTCCGGGAAAACCTATCTTCCCCATAATTTATGTGAAATAGTTGGGGTTTTTCCTTAATATGTTTCCATGGCAGATCATTTGCTTTTTAGCTACCTTGTGGGATCACCTAATAATCTAACTTTAATGTTCCAGCATTTTCTGAACAGGAAAATGGGTTCTGTGCTGTAAGGAAGCTTTTAAATTAACTTTAGGAACATAACTCATTCCTCTACTGCAAAGTTGCCTCCATCCACAGTGACAGCACATTGCAAAGCAGAGACACTGGATTTACAGTCACCCTCCTCTGTGGGCCTTCTTTTCTCATCTGAAAATGAGGAGTCTGGCCTAAGGAAGTGGATTTCAAACAGTAGCGCAGGATGGAGCCTGAGTGGACTGGGATCTGCCCTCCTTCTCCTGCCAGAGCAACTCCCTATTATCTGTTTGAAATGCTTGGCTCCAGTTGAGGAATTAATTTGAAGAAAAGAGTCCATGGCAAAAATAAAAATCAGCAAGTTGGGGAACAGACTCTTCTATAATCCAAAGTGAAAAAATTAAATCACCCACTAAATATTTTCTGAGTCTGAAGTGCTATGTTAGTAGGACTGTCAGATTAAAAAAAGGATATGCAGTTAACTTTCAACTTCAGATAATAATAAATAATTTTTTCATATGTGTATGTCCTATAGAATATTTGAGACATATGTGTGTATATATATGTATAGATATATACGTATCTTTAAATTTATTTGCTAAATCTGATAACCTTATATACTAGGCTTATAACACCATTTGAGAATGGGGGGTGAGCATCATACGTTAAGAACACAAAGGCTTTATAAATAAACTTGAATATTTTTGCTGTTTATCTATTATTATTTTTGTTGGTTTTTTTCTTCTTTTCTAATTTTTATTTTATATTGGAGTATAGGGTTTACCTCCTAATTTATCCCTCCCCCACCCACCACCTTTCCCCTTTGGTAACCATAAGTTTGCTTTCTAAGTCTGTGAGTCTGCTTCTGTTTTGTAAATACGTTCATTTGTATCATTTTTTAGATTCCACATATAAGAGATATCATATGATATTTGTCTTTCTCTTTCTGACTTACTTCACTTAGTATGATAATCTCTAGGCCCATCCATGTTGCTGCAAATGGCATTATTTCATTCTTTTTTATGGCTGAGTGATATTCCATTGTATATATGTACCACATCTTCTTTATCCATTCCTCTGTCGATGGACACTTAGGTTGCTTCCATGTCTTGGCTATTGTAAATAGGGCTGCAATTATTATTATTATTAGTCAGTATGACTCTTGAAAATTCATTGCATTGCTTCATTGCCTCGCCTCATGCTGGAGCACACACTCTGGCAATTCCACTTGCCAGCCAGTTGGCCTGGCTCCTCCTAAGTCTAACTTTTAAAGTGTTCTGTTTACAAAAGGCTCTAAAGCATTGCATGAGAAACTAGCCACTTTCTCACCTTCATCTCTGCCTTATTTTATTATATCATACAGGGTCCTCACCCCACCCCACTCCCAAGGCTACTTCCTATGACCTTACTATTTCTGGAATTTCTTTCTCATTTAAAAATTGAAATCAATGGGAAATAGTGTTCAGTATACAGAATTAACTTAACAGCAAATATACCTAGGGGACATCTATGCCATGGAGTTAGAAATTCTGGTTCAGTGCCCTGCACGTGAACAGCGCTCATAAGCTCTAATGGTGTAGTACTATAGTTGTACTCAGATTGGCTGTTAACACTGATAAAATTTATACTTACAAGAGAGCAAAAACACGTTAAATTCTAAAATGTTACTTTCCCTAATGAACATTTGCACACAATACTTACATGCGTGTACACTATCATTTGTTTCCATGTGTTAGAGACTTCATTTCTAAAAACTGGAGGGGAATCTTTTCAAATAAATTGTATGTAAGCCATAATTAATGTGAATACATCCATCCAGGCAAAACATTGTAAGATATACATTTCCATTTGGTTTTATAGTAAGCAGTTGTCACCAAGTGGGGAATTGAATTGTGTTCCATAGCCATTGTGTCATGGATCTTCAAATGAAGTCACAGTTAAGGGAAGAAGAATGAAAGATTATATAGACAGAATTGAACTCCAGGTTCTAAAAGCACTAGGCTGGACAGAGAAGATGGAGACAGCTTTATAAGGGTAAAAATCTGAGTATTCTGAAATTTAAGGCTTCCTTTCAATGCCTTGAATTTCTTGGTATTAAAAAACATTTGCTGTATCCCTGAAACTAACACAACATTGTAAATCAACTATACTTCAATTAAAAAAAAATTGCCCACATGCTCCTGAGCTATTCATTGCACATTTACAGTAAGAATAATATTATGAACTTTCAAAAATATTCATAGTACATTTTTGCGAAAAACACAGCAGATCAACCACATTGCTTGAATATAGGTCTTGTTTGAAAGTAGTGATAGAAAATTCAGTAGTAAATTTTGAAAAATTAAAAATAATCTGGTTTTAGAAATGACAAAATTTGGAAAAATGATTCTCTACTTGTTCCTCCTATAATTTGATCTTCCTACTTTGTCAAACATCCTCAGTTTTGTCAAGAAGGGCGTAACTTACCACAGGCGACATGTCTCACTTTCTTTGGCTTGGGAAGAAATTAGCTCTATTCAAAACTGGGGAGTAGAAAAAATTAATTTGTATTCATTTTAAACAGTTGTATAGTGAAAGTATTAGTATTTGAAGACTATTTGGCTTCTTTGAAAATATTAAGAGTTATCCAAAATTGACCATTTGGGGCTTAGCTGAAATAGGACTGTATGTTTTTTAAGACTATCTTACTCATCAAAGCACTAGCATTTATCAGGGAGATTGAGTCAGATTGTACCTATGAAAGTTATCTAAGTTCACAACCACAAACAGCATACAGTTTAAAATTTTAAATGATCTATGTGTGCCAAATTATTTTGTGAAATAAACATGAAACTTCACTTACTTAGGTGAATTTTTAATTATTTCTTCTAAGATGGTCTGTTGTTCTTCACCCTGTCTCCCCATCTCTTAAATATATACTTGAAGCCATCAGAGCAGAAGTGAATGATTTTTTAAATTTTATTTCTAAGCAGTTTCTCTTAGCAACAACTGACACATCAGTGTCACTGTCCTCCCTCTTACAGAACATATACCAAAGGCTACTCAGAGAGGAAGACTCCCAGTTCTTAGCTGTGAGTTCCACTTCCAGTGCTTCTTGGTCAAATCCTCCAAGTACACAGTTCATCCTGTGTACTTACTTTCAGGTTAATATTCTGTAGTCACTGCTTGCATTATTTAACTCCTGTGCACAAGAATCTTCCCACAGCTCCTTTTTTTCTCCTTTATGAAGTATAAGCCCCCTGAATGGCCTGCAGTCAGTGTAACTTTCCCTGCTTTCATTTATTCTAGGGACTAGTGGTACTGTTACAGAACCAAACTTAGTCCGCTTGCCCATGAGCAATAAAACCAATCTACTGTTACCGGGTTGTGGTGAAGGAAAGTGCAGCATTTATTGCAGGGGCCAAACAAGGCGTGTGGGTAGCTAATGCTCAAAAAAATAAAAAGCCCCAAACTCCCCGATGGGTTTCAGGGAAGAATTTTTAAAGGCAAGGTGAGGAAGGGGAGTCACAGGGTATATGATCAACTCGTGCACAGTTCTCTGATTCGTTGATGGTGAGGTAACAGGGTGGTGTTGTGTCACGCGTTAACATTATCAATTCTCAGGCTCTAGCCAGTCTGGGGGCTACGTGCTCATGGTCATCTTTTAGTTAACTTCTTCCATTTGATGAGGGTTTTGGTGTCTGTAAAACAACTCAGGAATATGCATCAGATACTGTTATCTTTGTACTTCAGGGAGGAACTGAAGATTCTGTGACTGCCATATGGCTGATTTACTGCTTAAATTGTTACCAGTTCTCCTCGTCTTACTGCTCTTTTTGTCACCACATGTTCACGTCCTTTCAATCATTAATTCTTGAGCCAGGCTTCTGTGACTCAGGGGAGGCCTGGGACAATACAGCTTTTCTACGAACAAGAGACAGGCAGAGAATATGGTGGGAGGGGTCTGTCCTGGGAAGGCCCAATGGAGTCCTGCGTGGTTACAGTACTAATGAACATCACGGATATGGTGTATGCCTTCACGACACTGATCATCTTATGAGTGATACAGACACCAAAAACAATTTCATAAAATATTTTATGACTATAATTGTGATAACTGTTACACAAGTAAATTAGGAGGGCATTATGAAAGAGTTAGCTAGGGTGTATTAGAGAAATTAGGAAAGGGTACCCTGGTGTAGTGTTACAAATGGGAGCTGGCCAGGATTGGGTCTGAGGGGGGTTAGGATATGCAAGGGGAAGAGAAGAGAGAATATTTCGGGGAAAGGAATCAACCGAAAGGAAGGCCCAGAGGTCTGTGTGACTACAGTGCAGAGAGTGGGCAGAGCGACATGGGCTTAGGCTGAACCTAGGAGCCAGATTGCTCAGGACCTACAAAGCCATTTAAAGGCTTTGGATTTAACCTGAAGTCAGTGGGAAGTCCATCCTGCATTTACTTGCCGTTTCCCAAAATGCATCTTAGTTTACTACAGAGGCCATTAGACACAACAGGTGTGTCTACTAGATTAGCTCATGTAACCCGAGCTGTCATCATAGAAGCACAACATCTAAACCAAGGAGGGCGCACAGTACAGCCTCGGCTAGTGAGGAGGGTAACCCAGACCTCAGAAATGAAACAGCGCGGTGTGTCTGCTTCTTTCAAAACAAAGGTGTCCACGTTGATTGTTTGCCATTCAAAACGTATGGTTTACTAACAAGCCAGACTACCAAGCAAACCACGCTAAGCCTGGACGCCTTTTTGATGATGAGTCTGTCACCCTCCTTTAGCTCCTCTCTCTCCTGTTCCCTCCTTACTCTCTCCTTCTAGCTGCTGTCCTGGTCTGCCGAATCCCTCCCCTCTACTGTTAGGGGTCTACTGTGTCTGTGGGGGGAAAACGTTTGACAGTAAGAACTGCTGATCTAATAATAGTGCCCTTATATCTAGGGTTTTGTGCAGTGTTCACAGTCCTGGGAGGGTCCTGGTTCCGAGAGCCCAGAGCCGTGTGTGGCACATTAATGAAGGATTAGTACAGGATGCTATGCCAGAGAAAGTTTTCCTGATCAAGTTTCCAAATAACTCCCGACAAGTTTTGCAGAGAAAAGCTGCATAATTAGCTTGAACTTTTTGAACTAAAAAACGCCTGCCTCTGATTCTGTGGGATTAGGATATAGCAGCCTCTATATTAAAAATAAACATGTTTTCATACTTCTAAGTGACATATTTAAAAACTAAAAATGACCGTTAATTTTTTCCTTTCTGTTTGGAGGTGAGAGGTTCAGTTCTCTTTTTATTGGTCACCATCACAAAGAGTCTTCCCTCTACATGCCTCCATAAAATACTGGCATAATCCTAAAGTTTGGATGAATAAAGGCACATCAAACTTGAAAAAGCTCTGTCATTTCAAGGTCTCATTGGCTTGGCTACTTTGCAGACTATGAATGGACCTTAGGAAACAATAACTCAATTTCAAAACATTTTCAGACAAATGGAGCCACAGGGCAATGACTTGATGGCTTGGAAGGACTTCTGTGACACTCACTTGTGAACTTTGAGGTTCTCGTCCTTCATTCCCCCTCCCTTCCATAACACCCCCTATTCATTTCTTGATAGGCGTTCTCTAGAGGGTTTTTACACTCAAGGGACTGGCTCAAAGAAGTATATCTGTAAAGCAGAAGAGAGAAAAAGTGTCATGACCTTGTGAAGGCAGTTGTGCTGAAACGCATCTCTAACCAGGACCCAAGAATTTTACATTTTTGACTTTGCTACTTCCCTGTGCAGGCTTGGACCACTATCATTTGACTTCTGACTGACTGTCATTGTTCTCACCAAGTGACACCACAAAGTGGAGAAACAGTGGTACAGACATATATTGCAAATGGGAAAGTCATAAGGAGGAACTTCTTGGTCTGAATCCTTGATTTCCACACTGTTTTTGTTTGCCCCTGAAATGTTGTGCAGGCTCTGACTTCTTTTATTTGAAATGGTCTGACTTTATGTAACTGTCTAAGTGACAGAACTGATGCACTGCACGTTTCAAGCCTAATAATGTAACAGCTCACAGCTGGAAGGGAGCATCTCTGAGATGGATTTCTATGCTATGTGAGCTCAAAGGATACTGTTGGTCGCGTGTAGTAAACTTCCTAAGTCCCAAAATCCCTTTCAAAAGCTTTTTGGAGCTTTTTAAAAGGACAGTTTTTAGTAGTTATTTCTCTCAGTGCCTAATCATTTCCAGGTAGTAGTTTAGGTTCATTAAGTCTTTGAAGTCACTAAGGTGCTTTTAAATGCATCACTGCCCCCGTGCATTGAATGACAGTGAAATGGTGGGGCCTGGTCTCTGTGCCCAGAACATCAGGAAATGGCTTGAGTGCCCTTCAGCAAGAGCCTTTGTTCAAAAAGAACTGCTTGTTCAGTCCAGGATACTGAGCCCACTGCTCATTACCCTTTGCTACGTTCTCACAAGGGTCAGGGAGACTTGTTTCCATAAATGCAGACACTGAAGCGTGAATCTGGAACACTTGCTTTCAGTATTCACAGATTCACAGGGTAGACACAGTGATGCCAGGAGTAACGTTTATAACCTCAAAGGTGTGTCCACCGTGGTGTTAATGCTATTTCGATAAAAACGTTTTGTTCAGTTCTTACTTTGCATCACTGACTGTTTCTAGTGCTGTGTCTGTGCAGTGGGGGGTACTTTGAAGTATGGGCATAGTGAGTCAGAGAAGCACAGTGTGTGTGTGTGTGTGTGTGTGTGTGTGTGTGTGCGTGTGTGTGTGTGTGTTTTATTTGTTCCTTTTACAAGCACTAACTTGGGGGATTATGATTCAAAAATTAACTGTGTTTTCTGGTTCTCTGGGCAGGTCTGTTTTCTACATAATTATATTGTATATCACTTTGTCCTTTATATTATCATAAGAATAACATAACGTAATAAAAGGATGTGCTCTTTTAATTAGGTTAATGTAATTCATTGTGGTACTGACTTGGGGATCATAAAGTTCCCAGTAGCAGGCATCTCATTTTCACAGCCTTTGGTTAACTAGCTACTTTCATGTTTCAGAATATTCTGTTATAAGCAGGGTATTCTGTCATCCAGGTGAGTTTTGATAAGTGGTAGATTGGGGGGTCCAATGATTCTCCTACTGTGATAGTCTTATGTATGATTGTGTATTTTAATAATCTGAAAATATTCTTTAGTAAAATATTTACCTCTATTACGTTTGACTGTATTAATTAAGCAATCAGAGCTAATTCGATGTATTAATATAGATGGGATCAGAGTGTAACCTGGTTAATTACAATCAGGAAGCCCTTGAGATTGAAAGGGCTTGTGTCGATGGATTCCCCCACTAACCCTCTGGAGTGGACTATTCCTAGAACGTAGCTAATATAGTGACTCCTATGTAAGCCATCTAGATGAGTTCGGGAATTACTGAGGGCAAATTTAAGTTTGTATTTTATGATGGCATTTAGCAAATGCTCAATAAATCTTGGTCCAAAGGATGTGGCAGTAGGATGAAGAGACTAAAAGCTAGTAATGAAAGTCAATCAGATAAACCTAAGTTTAAATTTCAGCTCTTCAAAATCTCTAAGCCGGGCTTCCCTGGTGGCGCAGTGGTTGAGAGTCCGCCTGCCGATGCAGGGGACACGGATTCGTGCCCCGGTCCAGGAAGATCCCACATGCCGCGGAGCGGCTGGGCCCGTGAGCCATGGCCGCGGAGCCTGCGCGTCCCGGAGCCTGTGCTCCGCAACGGGAGAGGCCACAACAGTGAGAGGCCCGCGTACCGCAAAAAAAAAAAAATCTCTAAGCCTCTCTTTCCTCATCTATAAAATGGGGATAATAATGCCTCCAGACTTGAGGATTAAAAAAGATCATGAAAATTAGGAATTAACACAAGTAGGGCTCAATAAATGAATAAATGATATTTCAGAACTAGTGGAGTCTAAGGTGGAACAGGGAGGGGGAACAGCATGGTGTCTGGGTATATGGCCTCTAGAGAGATTCCTGAAGTACAAATCCTGGTCTGTGGCTACCAGCAACGTGACCTTGTAGAAGTTTTTTAATCTTTCTCAACTGTGTTAGGTCCTTATGGCTGCTGTAACAAATTTTCACAAATTGACTGGGTTAATTGAAACAGCACAAGTGTACTACCTTACAGTTCTGGAGGCACAGGTGTCCAAAACGGGTCTGACTGTCTAAAATCGAGATGTCAGCAGGTTACTTCCTGTCTGGAAAGGAAGAAACCATTTCCTTGCCTTTTCTAGCTTCTAGAGTCTGCCTACATTCCTTGGTTTGTGGGCCTTTCCTCTGTCTTCGAAGTGTCTCTCCTTTCCTTTAAAGGACTCATAATTCCATTGAGCTCACCCAGATATTGCAGGATAACCTCCCCATCTCAAGATCCTTAATCAAATCTGCAAAGTGCCTTTTGCCATAAAGTAACATATTCACAAATTCTGGGGATTAGGATGTGGGCATCCTTGAGGGGCCATTATTCTATCAACCTCACCAACCTTGCTTTTCCCATCTATAAAAAAGGGTAGGGACTTCCCTGATGGCACAGTGGTTAAGAATCTGCCTGCCAATGCAGGGGACACGGGTTCGAGCCCTGGTTCGGGAAGATCCCACATGCCATGGAGCAACTAAGCCCGTGCACTACAACTACTGAGCCTGTGCTCTAGAGCCTGCGAGCCACAACTACTGAGCCTGTGTGCTGCAACTACTGAAGCCCACGTGCCTAGAGCCTGTGCTCCGCAACAAAAGAAGCCACCACAATGAGAAGCCCGCCACCGTAACAAAGAATAGCCCCCGATCACTGCAACTAGAGAAAGCCCACGCACAGCAAAGAAGACACAATGCAGCCATAAATAAATAAATAAATAAATAAATAAATAAATAACAGGGTAGTATAATATGACCTATCTCAGAGTTACGATAAAAAATAAATCGGATAATTCATGGAAAATTCTAAGTTCAGAGCCTACCCACACATAGTAGGCACTTAATAAATGTTGACTATTATTGTTATTATTATCAGTGAAAGAATCTTAGAGTCCCTTCCTGCTACATAACTCAGGCATTCATGCCTCTGCTTCAACAAGATGATTCAGAGGCCCTGCCTGATTCCAGCCAAAAAAGAAGGCGCCTTCCCACCAGCTATTCTTCCCCACTGAGATTCTTGGCCACTACCAGCTTAGAGCCATGGCTTTCTCAAGAAACAGAGATTTCTTGCAGATGTTCCTTAATTTCAAATAAAATTCTCTTCAACAGAAGAGACATAACTAAGAGCGTTATAATTCACAGAAGCAGATCCAGAAGCAAGAAATAAGGGCTGCCTCTGTTTCTTCTCTTTCCATTCTGTACTCCTGTCGTACCAGTCAAGCCTCATCTCAGGGAAAGGACCCTGGTGTTCAAAATGCCATTGTTTGCTCCTGGGGATCTTGCAGCCATAACTTTTGGCTGTTCCTGCACTCTGTCTGCTTCTTCTCCATGTGGCCTATTTAATGTTGGCCTGAACCTTCATTAACCCCATATACTTGGCTGTGCTTTTATTGGATGGCAATCATCAAAGTCCCTACAATGTCATTGCTGTTTTCTGAGTTGTTTTATATTATATCAGCCTGAGATAGTCTCCATTGAGAGAATTTGAGTGAGGAAAGGAAAAAATAGCATGATATTCATTAATTAAATCAATTAATTAACAATGAACCCATGGTTAGCCTCTGTTCCACTTTTTACCGACACATTAAACTAGATTGAAAAGTTGTTGAATGTGTGTTCCCTTAAGTTCTCATTTTAAATGAAAACAAAATAGTTCTTCCTGCCATTTAGAATTCTTGAGACTTACCCTTTAAAAACACTTTGTTCTGCTACAAATAAGTTTTCAGAGACATCTAGAAGAATGACTAGGGAGGAAAGAGAATTCTTAAACTTAGTAAACATTCCCTATGATCTGTTCATACTCCTTATGGACTGTACTTGAAACTCCGTTTTCTTCTTATGCTTTGTTATTGGTTCTGAATCCACATGTACATAATGATGGTCAGATTGACATTCTCCCACCTATCTTAGCCCTCTCCTACCATTTTCCCTCCCACCTTCCTTATCTCAGAAGAAAGTTTTTTTCATATAGCCTCTGAAGTATATCATCCAAACCTGACCTCCCCAGAAAGCATCCAAGAGCCATGGTTATTTCCTCTTCCCAGTCAGTCAAAATTGCCATCCCCTCACTGTGTTTATCTTAATACACAACCAAGCATTAAGAAGAAAGCAACTAAATTAATTAAGGTGAATTTTCTGATTCTCCCAAGGAAATTTGTATTTTTAAGGCCTTAAAGCTAATGTTTTTTCTTTCTTTCCCCCCCCAACTTTATTGAGATATAATTGACAAATAAAATTATAATATATATAAAGTATACAGCATGAAGGTTTTTTTTATAAATTTATTTACTCTATTTATTTACCTTTGGCTGCATTGGGTGTTCGTTGCTGCACGTGGGCTTTCTCTAGTTGCGGTGAGCGGGGGCCACTCTTCGTTGCAGTGCACAGGCTTCTCATTGTGGTGGCTTCAGTAGTTGTGGCACATGGCCTCAGTAGTTGTGGCGCGCAGGCTCTAGAGTGCAGGCTCAGTACTTTTGGCTCACGGGCTTAGTTGCTCCAAGGCATGTGGGATCTTCCCAGACCAGGGCTCGAACCCATGTCCCCTGCATTGGTAGGTGGCTTCTTAACCACTGCGCCACCAGGGAAGTCCCACAGCATGATGATTTCACACTGTGAAATGACTCCCACAATCAAGTTAATTAACACATCCATCACCTCACATATTTACTTTTTTTTGATAAAAACACTTAAGATCTACTCTCTTAATAAATTTCAAGTTTAAAACACAGTGTTATTAACTACAGTCACCATGTTGTACATTAGATCCTTAGAACTTATTCACCATATAACTTTGTTTTCTTTTCCCACTGTTCCTGCCTTGGTCTTTCTTTCTCAAGCTAAGAACTGTCTGTTTTGTTGCTGGGAATCATATTGCCTAATACACATAAAAATGCAGAAAGTTATTAAAGGAGCAGAGTTAAGGAAAGGAAAAGAAAGGGCAAGAAGGGAAGTCTGGATCAGAGAAAGAGGGAATCAAATGAAAAGAGGAGAGATGGAAGCAAACGATGGGGGGATGAAGAGGATACAGGCATTTTATGATGCGCAAGTCTCTTTCCTTAGCAAAACCGTGTCATCGCACAGCCCATTAACTCCATCCTGCCCAGCTCCCCTTGGAATCCACTATGTATATCCTCAGTTATGCTTTAGTCCATTTCAGTGTGTGTATGTGTGGGCAACATCCCACCACCACTACCCGCAGGAAAAAAAGAGCCGTTCCCTTGAATCTTATTTCATACAATTCCATTTTGGTCTTTCTTAAGAAGCCCAGTGTACTCTAGTACACTGGTCAGAGATGTCTGGTTTTAAGCTCTAAATTGATCACCTGGGCAATTACTTAATCTCTCTGAAGCTCAGTTTCCACATCAGATGGGAAGAGTAAATACACCAACATTATGGTGTCCTTCATAGTGTTTGGTACCTAGTATGCTGTTTTGTAAAATAGTTAATTGTTTTATATAGTATTGTGGAAGTTATTATTATTATAACTATTACTATTTCTTCTCCCAGAAAAAGTCAGATTTTCTCGTCCTCTCGCAGAAAACAATTTACTCACCTGCCTCTCCCTTTCCCACCTCTCCAAACTCAGCACTCCCTAACCCGAAAAAAATAAATGGAAAATTTAAAGCATGCATGCCTCCCTGGCTTACCTCTGGATGCTCAATGCTCTGCCCTACACTTTTATTCTCACTTTCCTTTTCCCAATTCTCCTCATGGAAATCGCACTCCTAGAAGTCCAGATAACAGCTAGCCCATGGTCAGTGGCAGCCCCAGTTGTGTTTTGTTGCCTCAGCACATTAGACACGGACAAGAGAGGACCTATTTCTTTCTCCTACTCTTTTTAAGATCTTCCAAAACAAAAGGTGAGTTAGAATCCTTTCAAGCACCAGGAGTCATGTCGGTAATGTCCTAAAGCACTCTGCATTTCCAGATGCGAGTTCCTACCTGACACTTGAGTACTGACTTTGTATATCTGGCACCTTGGTTTCTACCACTTGAGGAGCTCATCACTGTCTTCTCCGCATCATCATGGCTCCACCTTGATTTCTTTCATGTTTTCCTCACCTGAGGAGGCCACCACGAGCCTCTTGCCCTCTCCCCTGGGCAGTTGCTCTGTGGAGGCATCCATTGGCTGCTCCCTTTAACTAATGGTTAGTGTTCCCTATAAAGTAAAGCTACCTTTGATTCGCATTAAATCCTGGCTTTCTTCCCCTAAACCAGTCCATGCAAGCACTTATAATTCCTTTATTTATGTATCCAGGGGCATGAGCATTTTGGTGGAGTGAGGATCCACATCTTTTATCAAATTATTGAAAGGGGCTAAAACTTAAAAGAAATTATGGACTGGATGGCATTGCATTGCTTAATCACCTAATACCTCTTCATTGAGAAGTTAAATTAACTCAGTCACTTGAAAAAAATTTTGAACTGCATCTTTAAATTTTTCCAAATTATTTTCCTTACATAAATGTGTGTGTGTATATATATATATATATATATATATATACACACACACATTTCTACATATGCAAGTAAAATAATATATACTATATATACTATTGTATATTTTATATATATATATATATATATATAATATACAGTATAATTCCACTATAATGAGATAAGTCAGGCTTAAAAATCCAAAACTCAAAAACTTGGGGTCTGGACTTCCCTGGTTGAGAATCCGCCTGCCAATGCAGGGACACGGGTTCAAGCCCTGGTCTGGGAAGATCCCACATGCCGCAGAGCAGCTAAGCCCGTGCGCCACAACTACTGAGCCCACGTGCCACAATTACTGAAGCCCACAGTACTAGAGCCTGTGCTCTGCAACAAGAGAAGCCACCACAGTGAGAAGCCCACGCACCTCAACAAAGGGTAAGCCCCGCTCACCGCAACTAGAGAAAGCCCATGCGCAGCAATGAAGACCCAATGCAGCCAAAAATAAAAATTAATTTTTTAAAATACATAAAAAAAAACTTGGGGTGTTATTATTGCAAGATTAATGAAAAAATATCTTGTAATTATGGAGGGAGGGGAATTTTCATTTTTCATTTATTAGATATGTAGGGAAAAGAAACAGACCTATGTTTATGAACAGCGATATCCCACACTGAATGGAGAAGGTTCCAAACTATCGGAAGGCAGTCATTTCCTAACAAACACCTGACCCCCAAAAGTTAAGAATTTGGCAATCTCAGCAGGAGAACAGTGAAGACTCTTGCTCCAGTGTTAAGGTCAGCCACGGTTCCCCCATGACCAAGTGGGCTTATACACATAACACTATCGCTCTTGAGAAATACAGGTGCACATACACAACCATTGTCCCAAAGGCACATCATACTGGACGAAACATGTTCTCTAAAAAAATCTTAGGTCCTAGTGCAGTGCTAAAGGCAGCAGTATAGACGACCCTCTCCCTGTGGTTGTTTCCCCTAGGGATCTTTGAGGTCCTTTTGATGAAGCTCTTAGGCAGGGCTCCCGAGTCCTTCAGAGACTTTCTAATAACTTTGAACCTCACGTGACAGAGTCCAAATTTTTATCATCTTCCTTCCAAAAGGCTCCCTTTTCCCATACCAAGTTGCTCCCAGCCCGGTTCTGCAATCTTTAAACCCTGACTAATAGGTGATGCCAGCTCCTCTTGACTGGAAGTCCTAGCCTCGTACCAAGCCAAATGAAGTCAAACAAAACCAAATGACCTTAAATATCTTGTACCCTCTGACCCCAGAACAGCAGGTTCCTTCCTGACTTGAAAGTACCACTGATAGTAGTTCTTTCCAGCTAAAAATGGTTTTCTCACTTTTTAATGGCATTTTCTGTTTCTTAAAGTTTACCTCATTACGTACCCATATCAATGTACGTATCTGTTTATGTCTATGTATGTTCCCTGAAGAACTAATTATCTTCTCCCTGGGCTCAAAGTACGTTTTAAAGTGGGTCTTACAAGCTAGAGAAACATATTACAAAGCAACGTAAGAATTCCAACCTAATGGTGTGCAAATAAGTTCAATGATCAAACTCAACTGGCATCATATTTCTAGTTCAAATCTGGGTAGGTATCAGGAGTGCCTATGGTTCATTTTTAAAGTGCAAATGCTCTACCTCAGCCCCAGATTCAGTCGATCCAGGTAGTATTTGTATTTTTTGTAAAGTCTCCAGGTTGGTGTGATGGGCAGCCACAGCTGAGAATCACTATGGTGGACACTTCTGAGGCAAGATCAAATCCCTGATAATAAGTCCAGCTGGTCGTGACACTAAAATAGTGAGCTTGTGCCCTTCATCCCCCAAAAACAAAACTCAAGTTCCAAAAGCAGAAGTTGATGTTCAAAGTAAAAGGCAAAGCCAGAACCCCATTATAGCCATTTATTTTAGTGACAATATTTTCCTACTTTCAGGAGCTCATCTAGATAAAAGACTAAGAGATAAAAGCAAATGCAATTATATTTTGCCTCAGGAAAGAGCTCTGAATACTTTTTTATTATATTGCCAGAGATTAGAACAAGAATGTAAATCTGAGAAAGTCCTACTAGAGGCTTCTTTCATTAACAGAAATGGAAACAGGCATTTATACGCCACCAATAAATCAATTAAAGGAGGAAAGGAGCTTGAAATGGCCTTCATTGCACTTATTAACTTTGGGGATTACAGCAGTTAGTGATGACTAGACCCTGCATCTTCCTGTCATCCACCTGGAGCAAATGGATGGAAATAAAGCCTGGGAAGAGTCTTATCACACTAAACATGAAATCTGCAAGTCTTGTGTTCGCTAAAGTGGAGCAGAAGCAAAGCAGAGCCAGACTTTTCTAAAAACATTGTCGGCTTTTGTGGATTTAAAATGTGAGAGTGTGAATCAGTGTGTGAGTTGGTGTGTTTATATGTGTCTGGGTTTACATAAATCCTGACGCTGGGAATTATTTTAATCTCTATGATAATTTCCAGTACAACGATGTTTTAAAATGGGAGGATTCCATTAAGAAGTAGCATTCAGAGGAATTTCTCAGTGACATTTGAGAGTGATGTGGACCCTTCCTCTCTAGGCTCCTTTTGGACTGTTAATCACGAACTTCTGTCAACTTCTTTTCAGTTTATCAGTTTCAGAAAATCTTCATTTGCGTTGGACAGTGGCAGCTGGAATAAGATTACTGGCAATTAGAATCCAAACTAGCTGAGGAATTTCAAAATTAAAGGGAAAAAAAAATGGATTCAATTTCCTGCCCTGACAGACAATACTTTGTTTTGGGGGGCAGCCACCACCTGCCTAGTGTCAAGTTCTTCAGCTAGAATTTGAGAGTAATAATATCTCTTCAACTTCCTCACCAGGTTATAGGGAAAAGCATTTTATAATCTTCAGAAAGTTATACAAATGGAAGACACCATTCGTTTAAGCTTCTACCTTTAAAATGTCTTATATATCATGTGTAATACAAATGTCTGTTTATTACTGATGATGTTGGATTATAGACGTGTCGTGAAGGATGTGATATTTCAGTGGGAACTTCTCACTATGCCAAAATAAAATGCACTTTTCTTCCAATACTCTGTGCCTCACATTTGGATTTTATTCTTTATTTCTTGCTGGTTCCCACACTGTTCTACTCTGTTATTTCATCCCTTCCCCCATATAGGGGCTAAGAGGTAGAGCCCTCCCTATCCAGCTTTCAGCCTCTTTTAATGACTGTGCTGGAAGAAGGGTGACTTGGTAACCTCACCTCCTACAAACTCATTGTGTCATGAGTTCAGCAGAATGTTTTCTAATATATGTGAAGTGCTGCGGGCAAGCAAAAGCTGAGGTCCTCTCCTCTGCTGTTCTCCACGTGACCTGCCAATCACCAAGTCCTATCAGATGTGTCCCAAATCTCTCTCAAGTCAGTCCTTTAGCACAAGACATATTAGTTTCACTCCTGAATCACGGAAGTATCCAGCTAACTGGACTCTTCCATTACTCATGGGTTTCTATCCCCTACCCTCCTGCCTACCCAAATCTTTTCTCCACTCGACATGCTGGAGCAATCTCGCCAAAACCTAAATCTGTGTACATCAATTCCCTGCTAAAACCCTGGATGGTACCCAGCCTCCCGTAGGAAAGTCCTATACTGTCTAGACTTGACAAATAAGGCTTTGTAGATCAGATGCCTGTTCGCCTCTCACCTGCACTCAGCAATACTGAACTATTCCCAGTTGCCAAACGCACCATATACCCTTTCTCAAGCTCCATGCTTTTTTTTAGTGATTCTTTCTAACTATAATTGCCATCTCTCCACCCTCTTCTATCTGGAACATTCCTATTCATCCTTTAAAACTCTGCTCCAGAGTCACCCTTTCTTTGATGTCTCTTTTGAATCTTCCCAGATATAAACTACTATATCTAGCAGTACACACCAAATTATAATTATTTGTTAGAATAATTTGTTTCCCCTTCTGGACTGTGAGCTTCTTAAGGGCAAGGATCATGTCTTACTCATCTTTGGATCTCAAGAAGCTAACAGTGGTCTGACCAATTATAGCTATATTATAAATATTTCTTAAGTGAATGAAAGGATGGATTCTCATAAGTGAAAACAATACACACCCTGTGTAATCTGTGGGACTGAGTGCTAGTAAAAGAAACATCTGACGGGGCTCACCCCTTATTTATCATTGTTAGTTCTTTTTATACTTTTGACATTTCTGCAATCTTCTGGTAAAACTCTAAGTTAAGCATCTCATCTACATGAAGGAGCAACAGACACTGACCAAATCAGGCCTGTTGGTGAGCCATGCACCTTGTGATATTAGTATCATCATAGATGGGTTATTTTCCCCTTCATCTCCTCCATATGACTCTGGGCAGCTGTCCTTATACTGAAATTCATGAAAAGTCAAGCTTCTTGACAATTTCAGAAGCGAAGTTGCTGTCTGTAAAGCTCTTCTTCCTCTACTGAAATTTTTGCTCTTCTTTCTTTCTAAAACGATGAGAAGATAGTCAGGCATTGTGTATCCCAAGACCCACTGATCAGAGTTAAATTGGAAACTAAGGAGCCCACAGTGGTGCTTTTTGCCTATTTGATTTATGAGCTCACTGTGTCCACGAGTCCCTCTGTGGAATCAGTGTAAGCTGAAAACTGGCATGCCTCCATTTTTACTATTATGACTGCAATCGATGGGGAATAAATGAATGTTCTCCATTTTATCTAACAGCGCCGCTTCCCAGAAAACTCTGGGGGGAAAATGAGAGGTGTGCTATTTTTCCTTATATATTCGTAATCATTTTCCAGGATTTCCATTATTTTACACCACTGAGCTTTTTCTTTCTTTTCCTCATAAGGTATACATTTTACTTAGAAGTTAGAATTAATACCTATTGTGTAACTAATGATTGTTCTTTTATGAGTTAATTAACCGAAACAGTGATGAATAGACCAAAAGGTGACATCAATATAGTTTGCGTGTATTTCAACCTCTGTTTCATAAGACAAGATTTTCCTGTAAAATGCATGGTTCCAGATTATTTTAAAAATATAAATTGGTTTCTCTCATTTCAAATAATTAATCTCTGAAACTAATACAATTGGAATTTCACTCTTCTATGAGTCAGTTTTTGAAAATATAATTGAAAGTCCATTTGGGGGAAGAAAACTTATTTTTCTTTTCTCTCTCTTTCCTCTTTTTCTTCTGTTTTATTCTTTTGTTCAGTAAATAGTAACTGGACATAGTATCTGTTGACTGGATTTGGCTAGACACTGTGAAGAATTTAAAATTTTCAGTTACTGCCCCTAAAAACCTTACAGAGACAAACAAAAAGTTAACTAAAAGAAGAGATGTCACAGACAGTACCAAGTGAGTAGTAAGGGCAGTAACTCTGCAAGTTCACAAGCCAGTCTTTACCTCCCTGACATTTTCTTTCTTTTTTTTTTTTAACATCTTTATTGGAGTATAATTGCTGTACAGTGGTGTGTTAGTTTCTGCTTTATAACAAAGTGAATCAGCTATACGTATACATATATCCCCATATCTCCTCCCTCTTTCATCTCCCTCCCACCCGCCCTATCCCACCCCTCTAGGTGGACACAAAGCACCGAGCTGATCTCCCTGTGCTATGCAGCTGCTTCCCACTAGCTATCTATTTTATATTTGGTAGTGTATATATGTCCATGTCATTCTCTCACTTCGTCCCAGCTTACCCTTCCCACTCCCCTGCTCCCTGACATTTTCAATCATAGCTTTCCAGCCTGCCATCCTTTGTGATTTATTTATAATGGTTCTTCTCATCTCAGTCCAACATATAGACAGATGCAGGAATATATCCTGTTTCTATCCCCTATCTCTATACTGCTTCAGCTCTACTTCTGAGCTCTTGAAATAAAAATTGGAAGCTCTTCCCAGACTAGTTTGTGAATGTCAGATTATTTTCTGCCCACTTCCTCTGGAGGAAAGGAGATGGGTTACGTGATTCAGGAGGGGTGTGTTTTTCTCCTGATCTATATATATCAACCATACCTACACATTTAAAATCTCATGAAGGGCTTCCCTGGTGGAATGGGCTTCCCTGGTGGCACAGTGGTTGAGAGTCCGCCTGCCGATGCAGGGGACACGGGTTCGTGCCCCGGTCTGGGAGGATCCCACATGCCGTGGAGCGGCTGGGCCCGTGAGCCATGGCCGCTGAGCCTGCGCGTCCGGAGCCTGTGCTCCACAACGGGAGAGGCCACGACAGTGAGAGGCCCGCGTACCGCAAAAAAAAAAAAAAAAAAAAAAAAAAAAAAAAAATCTCATGAAAAGAAAGCATTGGACTGTGTTCAGCACTGCATCGTTACCAAGTTGAGGAAGCTTCATTAACAACTCTGTGTTTTTCCAGTTATTATTGAAGCCTGACCTTGGTTATATTACCACCCATTGTGAATGGATACACGCTCTTAACTCTGTAAACTAAGGCTGTTCCATGCCCTTCTTTCCTTTCCTAGCAGTAGGCAAATAATCCTTAACTCATAGAAGCAACTGGAGAGGCTATTTGACCAGTTTGTCTGACATCACATTTTGTTTCTCCACCAATTTTCTTCTTTGAGTCCCCAGTGAGTCATCATCTTTTGAGCAGTCTTCTGCAAGCACAACGGGCCCTCCATATCTGTGGGGTCCACACTGAGGACTCAACCAACTCCCCATCAAAGGCAGATCCAGGGGACCAACCGTACATCACTGTTTTATATAAGGGACTTGAGCATGTGAGGATTTTGGTATTGGGGAAACAGGGGAGAGGCTGGAACCAATCCCCTGTGGATACCAAGGGAGGATTGTAGTTCCCTTAAATTTACCCCCAGGTAGTCAACCTCTCTCACATTCACATATCTTTCTTTACACTTCTACGGCTGTAGTTGCCTCATTGTGTTTTCATTGCTTTTATGCTTCTGTATCTCACTACTAGAGTGTAAGCGCCTTGAGGGCAGGAACTGTGACTTCATCACTGTTGTATACCCAGAGCTTAGTTTGGTTCCTGGAGTGTAGAAGGCACTCGATAAACATTTGTTAAGTGAATGCTCAGCGCTGAGAAAGAGGCATAACAGACTGTGGACATTCAGAGGACAGTAACCAAACCATCACAGAGAGTGCAGGAAAATTTCAGAGGAAGATACAGCTAAACTGAGACCTGAAGGATAACTGCAACTTATCCATTCATAGGCTGAGGGCAATCCAGGCAAAAATAATAACAATAACATGAGCAAAATTCATATTTGAAAAAGAACAGGGTTCATTGAAAGCCAAAAAGATCAACTGTGCCTTCTGTTTACCATGCCTGAATCAAAACATATATATATGTATATAAGTGTATGTATATATGTGTGTGTGAGAGAGAAAACCTTGGTTTTTAAAAGCTTAATTTGCTATAACAAAAAATCAACTCCATCAACCTATAAAACATGTATATTTAGCCCAAAACCCTCTATCGGGCTAAACAACATTTCCATTAACTTTCTCATTATTTTCTTTTTCCTTAAGTCAAATTTTAATTAAAAAATTTTTTTTTATTCTCCATTTTAACTGTTGGTGTTTTCGTAGTATTTTTTAAGTAGTTCTGTTGCAGACGATAGTATGATTAAGTAGAGCTAGGTAAACCTAACCACTTTGCCTGAAATTATTATGTACAGAAAAACAGTTGCAGGTTCCAAACATTTAAATTAGAAATGAACATTTAGGAAATGACCTTCTTCTAAATTGAGGTTTTGAGTGCACACAGGACAAGCTGTAACAGAATGTAGTGGAAAGCAGACTGGTCTTGGAGTACACAAGTCTATGCCATTTCCCTTACTATGTCCATGAGACTCTCAATCTCATCATTTCTTGAATGGGATCTGTAATATCTGCTCTATATTATTCATAGGTATTCCCAAAATTGAAAGGGGAACTCTATGTGAAATGCATCACCTAACAGATGGTAGAGGGTTGTATTCCATTATAGCACAAGGTGATCTGCTATTGTAGTTATTTGTACATTAGAAAATAAAAATTTTACACCCCCTTCCACAACTACAATATTATATATGGAAAATATGTACAACCATTTAAGTTGGTCAAAGTAAAGCTATTCTTCTTACAGACACAGTTTTAAGTAGTTGGTGTCTACATCTGTGGCATGACCATAGCAAGTGTGTTTATGTAGAAATGGCTGTTTGCCTTATTAACATGAGGCTAATACACATTGTAACCATTTTCTCTCATAGAATGATTGAAGATAGTGGGAAAAGAGGAAATACCATGGCAGAAAGAAGACAGCTGTTTGCAGAGATGAGTAAGTATGGAACTTTGAAGGAACACCCTTGAATACTCATGGAAGGCTGGAAACAACCACTTAATCCTTATGACATTTGTACTTTTCCCTAAAATCCTAAAGTCTTTACATAAAATGTATGTTTAGGCGTTTTTGCCTCCCCTTGAGTAAGAATTAAATTAGACAGTGAATCATCATAATTTGTTACTAAGACTGTATATCTTATATGAAAGAAAAAGGTTCGTGGACCTGAATGTATATATACATACACAGATGCGTAATAAACACTATTTAGTGTTGGCATTAATACAATCCACTAAACTTCAAAGTCTGTGTTCATTTCCCTGTACTACCACAGGGTCTGGCACATTGCAGGAAATAGATGAAAATTTTGAAATGAATCATTGAATGTCTTACCCACAAAACAATATCATATGTTCATATGGGAAAGAGGAGTCAGGCGTGATTACCAGACCAAGCTATAAGCTGTCATTTGAACTTCATGCAACGGGGGACAAGCTGTCCTACAAACTAGTTTCTAAAAAGTGAAAAGGAAAACAAAGGTTTAAAAGAGCTTGGAGGTGACCTGCTATGCAAGGAAAACCAAACCAAGACTATATTTACTGACTCCAATGGAGAACTTATTAAATAAAGATTGTTGGTTTATGTAAATGCAAGGTTGCTGTGTAAGTAATTGGGTGGTAGTATCTCCTTCTAGACCATTTTTCTTATTCATAAGGAAGAAGAACTTGACATTGGGGGGAGAACACACATCTCAAATTAAATGTTATAAAGAAAAAAGTACGATTCTCTTATGGGCTTTTTATCTCTCCTTCCCTGCAGAAGGAATGAGGATGAGCAGAAGTGAGTCGTAAGCCTTTTACTCGGGGAAGCCAAGAGGCAAAATTAGGCTTCTACTGAAGATTGAAACGGATTGGCAAGAATGAGGGTCAGAGCAGATAAAGGAAAGCCCCAGACAATAAGATTCACATTTTCCTTTATCATTTCCCAATAATCTGGAGGCACCAAGACAGCATTAGAACTAACAAAGAGGAAGGAAAATTAAAATTGATGTGGAGAATCTCAATCATGCTCCTTGCTTTTTCCACTTTTAGAAACATGTCTAAAGTGCCTGTGACAGTTTCAGCCATGACCTTCCAATTTCCATGTCTGATACTGTAGCCTCACTTCTGGCCTGACCAGTCATCTGGAACTGGGACCTTTGTTGATACAAATCTGACAGAGGAAGGAACCTAGTTACTGCCTGGCCATCTAGACAAAATCCAAAGCAGCACAGGTATCCTCTCGTATCATAGATTCTTAGACTGAAGAGGCAAGAGCTCTGTATATCATGGACCAGTGTTTTGTCAGAAAAAGAAAAAAAACATTAATTTTTAACATAGAAAAGCAATAAAGTCTTAGAGGAAATCTTTAAATTTATCATTGTTACATTAAAGACCGTATTAGCCAACAGACTGTAAGAATTTTAAAAGTGTGCTTATGTCATGATTTTATAACATTTATCTGAATTTAAGTACATAATCCCAGCTCCTTCTAAACCTGGTGCAGTGTCTGGCACAGACAAACACATATGTCACAAATGTCTTTTGAATTAAAGTTGTCCAACTCAGGGCTTCCCTGGTGGCGCAGTGGTTGGGGGTCCGCCTGCCGATGCAGGGGACACGGGTTCGTGCCCCGGTCTGGGAGGATCCCACGTGCCGTGGAGCGGCTGGGCCCGTGAGCCATGGTCGATGAGCCTGCGCATCCGGAGCCTGTGCTCCGCAACAGGAGAGGCCACAACAGTGAGAGGCCCGCGTACCGCAAAAAAAAAAAAAAGTTGTCCAACTCAAAGAAAGATCAACATGAGTTTTATAGCCATAGAAACAGAAAAGCTCTAAATTTTTCAAATGAGAGAGACTTAGGAAAATTGTGCATTCATTTCCCAAATTGTAACTTAACCTTTTCATAGAAGCTTCTCAGGGAGGTCATACAGTTTATTAAATCATTTTGAGTTCTCCTGATTAGTGATCAAAATAGTTAAGCAAGCCACACAGATATGTATCTTTCTTCCGTTCTTCGTCTCTTCAAAAGCAAGTAAACACATCTGACCTTAACAATTCATTAGTGAGCATCGTGTTCAGATTAACACTAAATAGGACACACGTCCACAGTAAGTGGGATTCTGCCAGATAAAGCAGTTGGCTGATTTCAACAGGAGAAATTGATTTTGATAGTCTGTCAGACAAAAGAGAAATATAATCTCATTGAGAATGTGTTAAATATTTGAAAAATATATGGGTTACCCCAGTTCTATCAGCAGGACACCAAAGAAAACCAGGAAACTATTATCAGAGAAGACTGACATCGAAACTTAGAAAGTAACTTCTTCCAGGAATCTATGATGTCTAGACAGGGAGCTGAAAAAGAAGGTAGAACTTGTAAATCTGGTCAGCTAAGAATTACCTAGAAGTAGTTCTTTTTAAACATGAAAGGAAAGTGCTGAAGAGTTTCTTGGTTTTGGAAATTGCAAATGTCACAGGAAAAAAAAAAAGCAGTTAAGAAGGCAGGGAAGACTTCTTTCAATACTATTGTGAGAGGGGAGAGAGATGGAACTCAGCTCTGCCGGAACCAAAGACAGGAGGGTTTCTAAGCACTGGGGTGAGCTAGAGCAGAAGTACTGGAGGATACCAGAGGGGAAGTTGGTCAACTGTGTTTACTCATTGTCACAATGAGGAAGTTAGGCTCCTACCCTCCCACAGAGACTAGAGATCTCCTTCAATGATTTCATTTCCAAAGAATGGCTCCCAGTCCTTGAGAAAGATATTCCTGGGTTGTAAAACTGGCAAAAGTCTGGGAGGTTTACCTCTTTAAAGGGGCAGACAAAGAATTTACAAAGGAAAGTTTTGTAGAAAAGTAAGTGCTCTAAGAAAAGGGAGATCAAAGACCTAGAGTCAGGAAGAAACCTGTCTAAAGGTTAGTCAAGCTGAGGGGAACCTTACAAAAGCGAAAGAGCAGAGAACACAGAAAACAGGGTGACGATTTTTTTTAATTTAATTTAATTTTTTTTATAGACAGCAGGTTCTTATCAGTCATCAGTTTTATACAAATCAGTGTATACATGTCAATCCCAATCTCCCAATTCATCACACCACCACCCCACTCCCGCCACTTTTCCCCCTTGGTGTCCATACGTTTGTTCTCTACATTTGTGTCTCAATTTCTGCCCTGAAAACCGTTTCATCTCTACCATTTTCTAGGTTCCACATATATGCGTTAATATACGATATTTGTTTTTCTCTTTCTGACTTACTTCACTCTGTATGACAGTCTCTAGATGCATCCACGTTTCTACAAATGACCGAATTTCATTCCTTTTTATGGCTGAGTAATATTCCATTGTATATATGTACTACATCTTCTTTATCCATTCATCTGTCGATGGGCATTTAGGTTGCTTCCATGACCTGGCTATTGCAAATAGTGCTGCAGTGAACATTGGGGTGCATGTATCTTTTTGAATTATGGTTTTCTCTGGGTATATGCCCAGTAGTGGGATTGCTGGGTCATATGGTAATTCTATTTTTAGTTTTTTAAGGAACCTCCATACTGTTCTCCATAGTGGCTGTATCAATTTACATTCCCACCAACAGTGCAAGAGGGTTCCCTTTTCTCCACACCCTCTCCAGAATTTATTGTTTGTAGATTTTCTGATGATACCATTCTAACTGGTGTGAGGTGATACTTCATTGTAGTTTTGATTTGCATTCTCTAATAATTAATGATGCTGAGCAGCTTTTCATGTGCCTCTTGGCGATCTGTATGTCTTCTTTGGAGAAATGTCTATTTAGGTCTTCTGCCCATTTTTGGATTGGGTTGTTTGTTTTTTTAATATTGAGCTGCATGAGGTGTTTATGTATTTTGGAGATTAATCCTTTGTCTGTTGATTCATCTGCAAATATTTTTGCCCATTCTGTGGGTTGTCTTTTCATCTTGTTTATGGTTTCCTTTGCTGTGCAAAAGCTTTGAAGTTTCATTAGGTCCCATTTGTTTATTTGTGTTTTTATTTCCATTACTCTAGGAGATGGATCAAAAAATATCTTGCTGTGATTTATGTCAAAGAGTGTTCTTCCTATGTTTTCCTCTAAGAGTTTTATAGTGCCCAGTATTACATTTAGGTCTCTAATCCATTTTGAGTTTATTTTTGTGTATGGTGTTAAGGAGTGTTCTAATTTCATTCTTTTACATGTAGCTGTCCAGCTTTCCCAGCACCACTTATTGAAGAGACTGTCTTTTCTCCATTGTATATCCTTGCCTCCTTTGTCATAGATTAGTTGACCATAGGAGCATGGGTTTATCTCTGGGCTTTCTATCCTGTTCCATTGATCTATATTTCTGTTTTGGTGCCAGTACCATATTGTCTTGATTACGCTTTGTAATATAGTCTGAAGTCAGGGAGTCTGATTCCTCCAGCTCCGTTTTTTTCCCTCAACACTGCTTTGGCTATTCAGGGTCTTTTGTGTCTTCATATAAATTTTAAGATTTTCTGTTCTAGTTCTGTAGAAAATGCCATTGATAATTTGATAGGGATTGCACTGAATCTGTAGATTGCTTTGGGTAGTAGAGTCATTTTCACAATATTGATTCTTCCAATCCAAGAATATGGTATATGTCTCCATCTGTTGGTATCATCTTTAATTTCTTTCATCAGTGTCTTATAGTTTTTTGCATACAGGTCTTTTGTCTCCCTGGGTAGGTTTATTCCTAGGTATTTTATTATTTTTGTTGCAAAGGTAAATGGGAGTGTTTCCTTAATGTCCTTTTCAGATTATTCATCATTAGTGTATAGGAATGCAAGAGATTTCTGTGCATTAGTTTTGTATCCTGCTACATTACCAAATTCATTGATTAGCTGTAGTAGTTTTCTGGTGGCATCTTTAGGATTCTCTATGTATAGTATCATGTCATCTGCAAACAGTGACAGTTTTACTTCTTCTTTTCCAATTTGTATTCCTTTTATTTCTTTTTCTTCTCTGATTGCTGTGGCTAGGACTTTCAAAACTATGTTGAATAATAGTGGTGAGAGTGGACATCCTTGTCTTGTTCCTGATCTTAGAGGAAATAGTTTCAGTTTTTCACCATTGAGAATGATGTTTGCTGTGGGTTTGTAATATATAGCCTTTATTATGTTGAGGTAGGTTCCCTCTATGCCACTTTCTGGAGAGTTTTTGTCATAAATGGGTGTTGAATTTTGACAAAAGCCTTTTCTGCATCTATCGAGATGATCATGTGGTTTTTAATTCAGTTTGTTAATATGGTGTATCACATTGATTGATTTGCATATATTGAAGAATCCTTGCATCGCTGGGATAAATCCCACTTGATCCTGGTGTATGATCCTTTTAATGTGTTGTTGGATTCTGTTTGCTTGTATTTTGTTGAGGATTTTTTTATCTGTATTCATCAGTGATATTGGTCTGTAATTTTCTTTTTTTGTAGTATCTTTGTCTGGTTTTGGTATCAGGGTGATAGTGACCTCATAGAATGAGTTTGGGAGTGTTCCTTCCCCTGCAGTTTTTTGGAAGAGTTTGAGAAGGATGGGTGTTAGCTCTTCTTTAAGTGTTTGATAGAATTCACCTGTGAAGCTATCTGGTCCTGGACTTTTGTTTGTAGGAAGATTTTTAATCACAGTTTCAATTTCCTTACTTGTGATTGGTCTGTTCATATTTTCTATTTCTTCCTGGTCCAGTCATGGAAGGTTATACCTTTGTAAGAATTTGTCCATTTCTTCCAGGTTGTCCCTTTTATTGGCATAGTATTGCTTGTAGTAGTCTCTTAAGATGCTTTGTATTTCTGCAGTGTCCATTGTAACTTCTCCCTTTTCATTTCTAATTTTAATGATTTGAGTCCTCTCCCTCTTTTTCTTGATCAGTCTGGCTAATGGTTTATCAATTGTGTTTATCTTCTCAAGGAACCAGCTTTTAGTTCTATTGATCTTTGCTATTGTTTTCTTTGTTTCTATTTCATTTATTTCTGCTCTGATCTTTATGATTTCTTTCCTTCTGCTAACTTTGGGTTTTGTTTGTTCTTCTTTCTCTAGTTCCTTTAGGTGTAACGTTAGATTGTTTATTTGAGATTTTTCTTGTTTCTTGGGGTAGGCTTGTATAGCTATAAACTTCCCTCTTAGAACTGCTTTTGCTGCATCTCATAGGTTTTGGATCATCGTCTTTTCATTGTCATTTGTCTCTAGGTATTTTCTGATTTCCTCTTTGATTTCTTCTGTGATCTCTTGGTTATTTAGTAATGTATTGTTTAGCCTCCATTTGTTTGTCTTTTTTACGTTTTTTTCCCTGTAATTGATTTCTAATCTCATAGCATTGTGGTCAGAAAAGACGCTTCATATGATTTCAATTTTCTTAACTTTACTGAGGCTTGATTTGTGACCCTAGATATGATCTATCCTGGAGAATGTTCTGTGTGCACTTGAGAAGAAAGTATAATCTGCTGTTTTGGGATGGGATATCCTATAGATATCAATTAAATCTATCTGGTCTATTTTGTCCTTTAAAGCTTGTGTTTCCTTATTAATTTTCTGTTGGATGATCTATCCATTGGTGTAAGTGAAGTGTTAAGGTCCCCCACTATTATTGTGTTACTGTCGATTTCCTCTTTTAGAGCTGTTAGCAGTTGCCTTATGTATTGAGGTGCTCCTATGTTGAGTGCATATATTTTATAATTGTTATATCTTCTTCTCGGATTGATCCCTTGATCATTATGTAGTGTCCTTCCTTACCTCTTGTAACATTCTTTATTTTAAAATATACTTTATCTGATATGAGTAATGCTACTCCAGCTGTCTTTTGATTTCCACTTGCATAGAATATCTTTATCCATTCCCTCACTTTCAGTCGGTATGTGTCCCTAGGTCTGAAGTGGGTCTCTTGTAGACAGCATATATATGGGTCTTGTTTTTGCATCCATTCAGCAAACCTATGTCTTTTGGTTGGAGCATTTAATCCATTCATGTTTAAGGTAATTACCGATATGTTTGTTCCTATTACCATTTTCTTAATTGTTTTGGGTTTGTTTTTGTAGGTCCTTTTCTTCTCTTGTGTTTCCCACTTAGAGAAGTTCCTTTAGTTGTAGAGCTGGTTTGGTGGTGCTGAATTCTCTTAGCTTTTGCTTGTCTGTAAAGCTTTTGATTTCTCTCTCGAATCTGAATGAGATCCTTGCCAGGTAGAGTAATCTTAGTTGTACGTTCTTCTCTTCCATCACTTTAAGTATATCATGCCACTCCCTTCTGGCTTGTAGAGAAATCAGCTGTTAACCTTATGGGAGTTCTCTTGTATGTTATTTATCATTTTTCCCTTGCTGCTTTCAATAATTTTTCTTTGTCTTTAATTTTTGCCAGTTTGAGTATTATGTGTCTCAGTGTGTTTCTCCTTGGGTTTATCCTGTATGGGACTCTCTGCGCTTCCTGGACTTGGGTGGCTATTTCCTTTCCCATGTTAGGGAAGTTTTCAACTATAATCTCTTCAAATATTTTCGCTGGTCCTTTCTCTCTCTCTTCTCCTTCTGGGACCCCTATAACGCGAATGATGTTGTGTTTGATGTTGTCCCAGAGGTCTCTTAGGCTGTCTTCATTTCTTTTCATTATTTTTCTTTATTCTGTTCCACAGCAGTGAATTCCACCATTCTGTCTACCAGGACACTTATCCGTTCTTCTGCCTCAGTTACTCTGCTATTGATTCCTTCTAGTGTATTTTTCTTTTCAGATATTGTATTGTTCATCTCTGTTTGTTTGTTCTTTAATTCTCCTAGATCTTTGTTAAACATTTCTTGCATCTTCTCTATCTTTGCCTGCATTCTTTTTCCTAGGTCCTGGATCATCTTCACTATCATTATTCTGAAATCTCTTTCTGGAAGATTACCTATCTCAGTTTCATTTAGTTGTTTTTCTGGAGTTTTATCTTGTTCCTTCATCTGGTACATAGCCCTCTGCCTTTTCATCTTGTCTGTCTTTCTTTGATTGTGATTTTATTCCACATGCTGCAGGATTGTAGTTCTTCGTGCTTCTGCTGTCTGCCCTCAGGTAACAATTGATAAGAAGAACAATTGATAAGAAGTTTTGGCAAATTCAGGTGACTGTGACACATACATGTGTTAAACATCTACTGGGAGCTCATAACCGCAAGCAGAAGAAACAAAAACAAAAAGGCAAAGAAACAAAGTTAGGAGTAGCATGGACACACAAATAAGCCAAAAAATAAAACTAAACCAAAAAAAAAAAACCAAAAAAACTGTGTGCCCACATACTTTGATTAAAAGCAATTTTGTGTAAGTTGCCCTAAACCAAAATTTCCCCTCAGTATAATGCTCTAATTATCAGTTTGCTTAGTACCTTAGATTAAAACTGAAAAGTAGTTTTCAGTTAAATGTAAATGTCATTCTCACCTTGGCCTTTTCAGCCATCAAGTAAGTTTATCAGGTCAAATAATTTCATCCAACTGGTTTTTAGCAGAATAAATTGTTTGTTCTCGGAATCAAGCTCCCTTTCTTCTCTGTTTTTCTGCTCTGAGAGCACATTTACTCTGCTTTGTATGACACTTACTTGCAAAGAATTTACAAAGGAAAGTTTTCTGTGTCACTCATTCACATGAACTTCTCCTTAGGGATGGACGCTGAACCTTTCCCTTCAAACCCATCCAGCTTAGATGCTGAATCAGTGTTGGTTTAAAAGCCTCAGAGCACAGGATAAGTAGGTTTTAATGGGAGGGAAATGATTGGAAAACACTCTTTCAGAACATGGAAGGCTGCCTAACAAGATGAGGAAGGTCCTGGGGAGAAAGCAGAGTGATACCAGTGGGCTCTGAGTGGAGGAGGGACCAGAAACCAAAGGGAGGCAAATGGAGGTGCTCAACAAACACTGTTGAGTGGTTCAAAGGCAGACCGTCCTTCTTCAGAATATTGACAGCAGTCAGCATGTGTGTAGTTGGAATGGCACCTGAAGCGTGATTTTGCAATGCACACTATGAGTTTTAGGAAAACTGATTTCAAAAATTCAAGGAAACGACGTTAATGATCCCACTCCCATGAGCCATGGTGGATACAGTGACTATTTTCACTTTCATCTTCATTTCTTGTGCTCTTCAGCACTTTGGGGATGTCAACACCATGGGTCACCATTCTGGAAATTCTTCCTTATGTCACCATTGTAGTCCGGTCTCCTATTTTTTCTGACCACTCTACTTCTCTTTTTCTGTCTCTTAGTAGCCTCCAGACACCCTGAAGTCAGATTTTAACCAAAGTTTTGTTCTTGACCACTTCTCTCCCTATACAGTTTGACTTTCTCTCAAGGCTTCACCGTTATTGTTATGGCTCTCAAGTGTTCAAGGTGTCCTTCAAAACCGCACCCCATGTTCTCAGGAACCAGCTTATCCAGAATAGTCAGCATGTAAAGTCAGTGTCCCTTCCAGACTTGGCTTCTCACTGTCAAATCTTCTGCTGATGAAGCACCTTGAGATAGGCTCACCATTAGCTCCATTAACTCCCCATCATAACAAAGCAATGTCCCACCAATGCTGCCACTTTCCAGTATTTCCAAAGCCACACAGTCCTTGAACAGCTACCAAGGGCGTTGTTCAGAAGTGGGGAGGAAGTTTCTAACCCCAAATTTGTGCCTCATTTTGTTATCTAGAATGTGGAATAGCCCTACTTGTGCACACAGTCTCCTCTTGGGAAATATTCCCAGTCCTGGCTCAATTAAGGCACATTGGTACATTTTATATGTTTATTAATAATTCCTGGAATATAGTCCATATTAAGGAGTTCCATATCCAAATATCCAACTGACACTGGATATCTCCACTCGGACACCCCACAAGCAACTCAAACTCTGTAAGCCCAAAACTAAAACCTTCATCTTCCCACACCTACAGACCTGTTCCCCCTTGTTGGTACCTTAGCTCAATGAGGGCCAACCCATCCCACTGCGTTGTCTAAGATAGAAAGTTGAACATTATTTTTGACCCCAAAACTCCTTTGCCTGCTCTCTCTCACTCTCTTTCTCTCTTTCTGTCTCTCTCTCACACACACATACACACACACACACATCCAGTCAATCATCAAGCATGAAAAAGAGTTTAGACATGGAGTTCATAGGCTTCATCTTTATTCTGTAAATATTTGTTGGGTGAGTTTGAAAAATGAGTAAGAAATTTAAGAATCTGAATGATTTTATAAAAGGTTTTATAAATGAGCTATGAAAACATATAAGGCAAAACATATGAATTGTGTGAAACTGTTCAAAGTGTAATGAATGAAGCTAAAGCCAAAAATTAGATAATACAGGTTGGTTGGTTGGCTGGCTGGCTGGCTGGATGGATGGATGGGTGGGTGGAAGGAATGAAAGAAGGCAGGAGGAAGGAAGGGACAGAGGGAGGAGAAAAAATCTTGAAAAGAAGAGCTAAAGAAAGGAAAAACAGGATTTGCAGAAGGTAACAATGTGATCAGTCAGAATTTCTGAACTTGCATCTTTGCTTTCCTCTCTATCATTTTTTTCCAGCTATGACCTGAGTGTGAGAGGTTTGAGGAGATGTTGCAAGAGCATCAACTTGCCTTAAATGAATTATCTTTAAATTTTTCTTATGCAAAGTTTTAAATATATACAGAAGTAGAGAAAATACTATTCATCTCTACCCTTAATTATTTACCCCCAGCCCCCACCATATAATTATAAAACAAATCTAATCTAAGATATTATTTAGATGAGTCAAGTCTCCATGTTTTAAAGAATTATAGCCCAGTGATATAATAATAATGGAAAAGACACTATAAATTTGAGAAATAATTAAAAGGACATTGCAAAAAACTAGGGAAGTGCTGTACTGTTTTTTTATTAAAAAGGAAGAATTAGTTTCTTGAGAGTATAGAGTGTGAATTTGTTGTAGGTTTCAAGATAAAATGGATTTTTTTTCAGAACATGGACAAAATATAGTGGTAATCCTAGACATTTCAACATGCTAAGAATAAGGATTACTCTATTGACCTCATTTCCTTATTCATTTATCCAAATTCCATCTTTTTTATAAATGAATTAAGTCAGCTAATTTCCCTTTTTAATAAGGTTACTAGACTGCTAGCTCAGGAAAATACCATAGGATAAAAATGAACCTTAATTTCAGCAAGATACTAACAAAAGTCTCTTAGATTGTGCATGTGTTGGAAAAACATGAGGTGGATCTTCGTACAATTAGGTAGGGATTGTAACCATGTTGTGACCATGTCTGGAGGAATAAGTAATGGATTCATCAACTTGGAGGACAGCCTCCAGTTGTATTCTGGAAGACTCTGTGGACCTGGTCAGGTCTTAGATTTTAGGCAACGACTTGGACAAATAAGACATGAGACTACTCTCAAGGTAGGCTATGAATTTATAGACTTTCAAGAAGAGACCACACATGTCAAACTGAACTAAGTCCGTGGTTTATTGGGCCAGAGACAAATTTATTTTAAACAAGGTGGGTAAATGGAGCAAGAACCTGCCCAGCCTGTCTCAATACAGCTTTTTTGGGTTCCAGAATCCATGATGGATCCCATGGTTGCCACTTACATGGTCCATGTGAGGCAATGGGCCGTTGTATCTGAAAAGCTAAACTTCACAGCTCACCACATCCCTTTTAATATTTAGGGCTTACATCCTCAGCCAGGAAGAACTTTCACAAACTGGAGACATTGACAGGCCTCCCTACCCCTTCCTGAGGCTTGAACAAAACAGAGGGTCAGTTGAGTCCACATGGTGATGGGCAGAGGAGAGCAGTCAGTACACTCCTGACCCTAAGCATCATCTCTATGTCCCTCTTTACTGCATCCTGGAGAGCGGCACCTTAGCCAAATGCCCCCTAGGACCTCTATGAGATGGAGGAGCAGAGGAGCCAAAGTTTCTCTTCTCAGAGGATGAGGTCTTGCTGGAACTAAGAAATTTAATCGTGTACTGCATCATAGTCGTTTTATACCTGGAGCTTAAATCATTATTTTTGAAGAACTTACATAAATCATCTATGTCTCTAATGTCTTCTTTTAAAGGATTATTTACAGATATTGAGATTCTCTTGATTATTGAGCCAAACTCAGCATCACTAAAAGTACATCTTCATCCAGGGGTAAAAGATTTAGCGTTCATGTATTTCTGATGGTCTCTGTGTCTCTGGTTATCCAGCATCCTAGAGAGTTCATTTCCCACATGAGCCTCTCAGATTTATAGAGGACATGAAACTGGGAAGGCCCTTTGAAATGCCAGTGACAAAATCAAAAATTTTTTAAATATCAGAAAGGTAGAAGCATGAGCTAAAAAGTAAAAGAAACTAAGGTTAAATATGAAGTCCTACCTTTAGCCCCCAAATAAGCATTTAAATAGAAAGTAGAAAAGACCTAGCTTTTTTAATGAACTGCTAGCTTAGTAAGAGCCAGAAGAATGAGCTATCTATGAAAAAATTGCATCAGTAAATGTCCTCATCAATGGTGGTAACTATTGTATTCTATACATTCCATACAGGTGAGGCAATAGCTGTGTCATTTGGGTTAATTTTGTATATCTCATTTCAAGGAGGTATTAGCCAGCCATAGAACAGGATAACTTGAATGTTTAAGGGTCTGGTCTCTAAACCGTGTCTGATGATAATGAGAATAATAGCAACATCTATGTATTGAAGCCCATTATGTGCCATGCTCTGTGGTAGACCTTGTGTTGATACTTGAAATGACTTTGGACTTGGACATCTTCAACCTAAGAAGGTCAAGGATAAGCTACCTCCCCATCTAAACTTGAAACTCTGTGATGACAGAGACCTTTGTACATAATGTCCAGATGGTAATGAAGATGCTAATGATGATCATGATAGCTGCTTCCCAATCTTTGCGGAATAAATTAATCAAGTTTATAATAGACAGGGAGAAAAGGTTCTATGGCTCCAGAAGGGAAACCAGATCAAACGGATTGAAGTTATAAGGAGGCAAATTAAAGCCCAAATATAAAGAAGAAATTTCTATCACTTATTGGTGCTCAGAAATGACACCTGAAACGTTATAAGGAGGTCTGTTGGCTATTAAGCGCTCACTAGGTACCAGCCACAGAGGTTACCAGCTGGTAAAGTTGATACTATTATCCTCATTTTGTACATGAAGAAATCGGATGGCAAGTAAAAACGTCAAAGTTCACACAACAAGGAAGAGAAAGATTAAGAGTTACTGACTTTAAAGCTCATATATTTTCACTAAATTATAATCATCTCTATCGTTGGAAATAATCTTACATGGACAGTGGATAAATGTCCGTCTACTAAGAACATGTTTAGGCAAATTCCTGTATTGGGTGAGGGTAAGTCCTACCTCTTTGATCCTTCGAGCACTCAGTATCAATGAGTCTGTTTGTCAAGTAATAAACTCTCATAAGAATGAATGTTTAATGATCTGCCTCATAACACCATAGAGTAATAGAAGTATTGATAGTATTTCTTATGAATCTAAAGAGATCAGTTTGAGGTGAGGGAATGATAAATGCTCTCAGTGAGGGACACTTGCTAACTGATCCCAAGTTTCATTAGGAAAGCACTTAATTGGCCTCCTAATATAGTTGCTTCTAGGCCGGTTCATTTACTTGCTGCCCTAACTCTTCTAAAGCATTTCTGTAGCACATTTACTGGTAAAAAGAAGGTTCAATACATGTCAAAATATAGCCATATGCCTTAATACCTGTTATGAACCATAAACGTGGGCTTGAAGAGAACCAAATAGTTAGAAGTAGAGAAGAACAGACATTTGTTGAAAGTCTTCTCTGTCCTAGAAATTAGCCCATTCAGAGGAGGGTGGGAGGATGGCCAGGAACTCAGGTGTCGATTGAACAAGCAGCCCATCTGCAGGGGATGGTTAGGAGACCGGCCCAAGCCCAGCAGAGGGTCGGGGCTAGAGAGCAATGGGAAATGTTGTGAGGTGGGGTACATAGGATAGAAAGAGCCTGCAGAGGGGCTTGGATTCTGAGCTGAACATTCACCCCTGTGCTGCAGGCATCAGAACCCATGCTGGATTCTTGAGCAGAGGAGTGGATGAGGAAAGTAGTTCAAGAATGTGGGGAACACGCTATGTTAGGGAGGAACTGGAAGCCACAGTGTCAGAAATAGCAGGGGTTGTTTTTTAGAAAGGAGTCTCCTCTGAGGTTGACAGGAAGCATTGCAAGATAGACAGGAGTAATAATGATGCACTTACTGTATGCCAGGCAGTGTTCCCAGCGCTGTAGGTTATAGGCACTCATTTATCCTTTTAACAATCCTATGAAGTAAGTAGTAATATTGTTGTCAGTCCCATCTTCCAGGTGAGAAAACAGGCTTCTAAAAACAATTGGCCTAAAGTCACCAAGAAAAGATGACCAACATTCAGCCTGTGCTCACCTCACAGCCATGCTCTGATGACCACTTAAAATGATTATTTGATGATGTTACTATCTGGTATCATCTAACTGTTTTGAGTCACAGCTTGAGCAGACTGTTCTCAGAAGCAGTAGACACCACAGGGCTGAGTTTGTGTTCCTTGGCCCATGAACATAGTCAATAACCTGATCTCCGTGCTGGATACACGTGCTGCCTTCCTGCAGAACCTGAGGAATATGGGACAGACCTTTTCAAGTCTTAAAGTTAAACTTATATTCTAATAATGATAAAAATCAAATTAAGTGTATAGTTTAGATCTGTCGTTGTTTTATTTATAAACATTATCACTTTCTTTCCCCACGCATGGCACACCACATGTGTACGTTTTTCTCCCCCCAGGGGCTCAAGATCTGGATCGCATCCGACTCTCCACCTACAGAACAGCATGCAAGCTGAGGTTTGTTCAGAAGAAATGCAATTGTAAGTATGCCAGCTGTTTGGACTAATTACCCTCATGAATCCTATAGTTTACATTTGTTACTTAGTTTATTAAAAGTAGGCTTTCTTGCGAGTATTGATAAAAATATGTTTATACAACAGTAAAAAGAGTATTATGAGGCACAAATGGTAGAAAGACTATTTCCAAGTAATTCTAAAGGCTTAATGGCTCAACTGCTAAAGTATTGGAATGGATGAACCTCTGGATATGTATATAATCCTGCCCTTGGAATGGTTTAAATCCGGATGGATGGTTTTCTTCTTTTCTCTAGCTTTGGTATTATAAATACAGTGCCAGCAAAATCGTTTCAAAGATCTTAGAAAATATCAAACATTAAGTCCTCCTTCTATTTCCTTTACAAATATAGGAAAATGTCTACAAGCTCCTGGAAAACATTTAAGTTACTTTCTGAAACTACAAAAATTAGCCCTTGGTATCAGAGTATTAACTACTTTTGCCTACATCAGACAATAACAAGAGAAGAGACAATACTTAAAGAAACAAAGAAACTTGCTTCAACTTTTTCCCAAATTTTAACATGTAAGCAGCAACCTAGCTCACTATTCACAGTGAGCAGGTTCACATTCTTTGCCAGGTCAATGCTTCCATTAGATTATCACATCCATTTTCTCTTGGAAAATATATTGCTTCAAAGTTCATTTATATGAGCTTACTCTTTCCTTTTTTGAAAACTGACTGCTATAAAAAATTAATAACTGTTCTCATTCTCTAATTAGTATCAGGTGAATTTTAAAAATGAAAACCGTAAAGTTCTCCTGCATACATAGACATAGTTCTTGAATATGTGGCAGGGGGACTAGGCACTTGGTGAACGTAGAAATCAGCCATGTCCACATCTCTACCCTCCCAGAGTCTCCGGCAGATGCTTCTTGGGGCCCTGGGCAGACCCCGCCCCCCAGCTGCAGGCTCCTGGGTTTACAGCTAATCATGACTGTGGAGGTGGGCAGGGCACGGCTGCTCCTCAAGTTACAGCTTATTCTCTAGCCCCAGTAGCTAGAAATGGGGCAGGACAAGAAGGGAGAAAAAACTTAGGTGGGTCAAATATCAAAGATGTGTGTTGACTCCTCACAGGAAGCTAAACCAGTCCCCCAAAATGCAGTGAGAAGAAGAGTACAGATGTGGGAAGGAATCTGGGGTTGTACTTGCAGTCCTGGGTGTTGATAAGTCATAAAAGCCCTTTCGGGGACTGGTGTTAAAGGACAAGGAAAATGCTCCCACAGAAGAAAATCTTTCCTTCTCCCCTCAACCCCATCACCCATATTTTAACAAAAGGAAGAATTTCTGTGTTTTCAGCAATGAAAAAGTGATGGGATCCTCCCATTTTCCTTCCTCATTACCACTCCAGTGGCCCTCAACATAGAGGGAGCTCTGTCCCCTTAAAGCTTTGCCACGCAGAGCCTTCCTTAGACTACTTGCAGTAGAGATGGGGAATTTTAAAAAGACATTACAGAATGGTAAGGATGAGCAAATTAATTAATTAAAAGGAAAAGAAAGGAAGGAAGGAAGTAAAGAAGGGAGGAAGGAAAGAAAGATCAAAGGAAGAAAGGGAAAGGAAAAGAAAAGAAAAAAACCCACATTGATTTGGCAACCGTGCAGCCAACATTACAAAGGGCTCACATTGTTTGCCCTAACTGGGTCCAGCAACCCACAGGCCACTTCCCATTCCTCCTACTCTCTGACAAAGCCCCTTCCTCATTCTTGGGCACCTCGTTTTCCATTACCTGTTCTTCTCTGGCCCTCATCCTTATTCTATATCCAGAATTATGTCACACTTTCATTCACCCTCTTGGAAAACAGTGGAGAAAACAGTGACCTTCTTGGAAAGCAGCATTGATCCAACCTTGTCTAGTTGCCCCTCAGTGCATCAGTTTATTTACCCCTTAATTTAGGAAGCTTATAGTGAGTTCCTACTATAGGTTTGCACTGCACTAGGTACCAAGGATAGAACAGTGGTGAATAAGATGTGATCCCTGCCTTAACCTTGCCCAAAGTCTAATTAGATAGATGGATTTTTAAACAGACGTATAAAACAATGTGGAAGTATAATGCTAGGAATAAGGACATAGAGTGTAGGACCACCAAGAAGGCAGTGCCCTGACCTGGGTGTGAGGGCTGCGGACAGGAGCTTCCTGGAAAGGGCGGAGCCTTAAAAAATTAGTAGGCATTAGGGAAGTGTTATTTGCTTTACAATGTACCTTATAAATATCATACGTTTTTAGAAGGAGGAAAGATATTACATTCTATACAAACTAGACAAAAGTAAGGCTCAAGGCAGAAGAACAGCATATGTTGAGTGCTCTGCTAAAATTAAGTTTCATTTTAAAGTTGTTTCTACCTTGATCAGAAGGCTTAAATGCAAGTACTATATGTGTTTGCTGAGTTTTCCTTCCTGACAAAAAATGTAGCAGTTGTGATGTTGAGGTACTTGGAAAACGCTAACACAGTTGAGCCTGGTTTATCTTCATCACAGTTGAAGTCTTCCTTTTAGGAAGACAGCCAGAAGCACTGGTGGTTGTGACATATCAGTCAACATTGAATATACACCCCTGTATTAGAGAAGGATAATTTCTGTCTGCAATAAAACCTAACCCACAATAAATTATGGTACCTAATAATGGAGTTTTACTCTGCAATAAAAGAAATAAGAAAAAAATACAGAAAGTGTGCTTGTAAGTGCATTGTTTTATTGAAAACTCTTACATTGTATTTACTTCATGGAAATCAATAGAACTTAACTGAGAACAGGTTGTTTATTTTTAGGCCCAGACCTTATTTACAGGTAAAATTTATTTTGTACATTAACAAAAGTAAGCTTTAAAACTACATAATGGAAGAAAAAACATAAAAACTGATACTTATAAAGTTATCACCTAGAAAAAATAAATATTGCCTGGGTATAGCATGGAATGTATAGATTTTTAGGAGATTTCTTTTCTGTCTAAATTCAAAGATCAAAAGAGTTAGTTCATTCCCCATATTTTCTTCCCCACAGCGCTTGCCTACTCTGTTTCTAGAATATTGATTCCTATCACTGACATTCGTGTTCATTTCGTTTAATACAATTCCTGACGGATGCTGAGAATAACTCGTTGTCAGTGTTCTAAAAAACTCTAAAGGAGAGGCCAGAAAACCATGGCCCATGAATTGAATGTGGCCCAGCATCTAATTTTGTATAGACTGTGAACTAAGAATAGTTTTCACAGATGAGTATTTGCAACCTATTTGATAATAGGGAACACTAACTTGTGACCCCAAATAAGCAAAATGCTATCTCCCCAAAATAATTCTATTCTTTTGATCGGTAGATGTGCATTTTTAAAACCTTGGGCTCAGTTATTATATTTTTAATTTCATAAGTAAAAATGTTGTGGAAACTTGTTTTCTCTACATAGTATCTACACAGTACTACTATATAATATGGTGATGCCTCTTGGTCCACAAAAAATATTTACCAACCTCTGCTAGAAAAGAAAAGTTGTAAGAAGCCCATCTTTAGCAGACTCACCGATACAGAGAACTAGTGGTTACCAGGGGGAGAGGGAAGTGGAGACGGGCAGTATGGAGCTGGGGGGTAAGAGGTACAAACTATTATGCATGAAACAAGCTACAAGGACATATTGTACAACATGAGGGATATAACCAATATTTTATAATAACTATAACTGGAATGTAACTTTTAAAAATTGTGAATCACTATATTGTATACCTATAACTTATATAATATTGTCAGCAACTATACTTCAGGGTTTTTTTAAAAGCCCATCTTTTTTTTCCTCAGGCAAAAGATTCTTCATTTCTTCAATTTTTCTCCGTAGGCTCTATTTTCCGAATCAGCTTTTCCCTTTACCATTCATCTTTGTACCCTGTCTTGCCTTCCCTCCCCTGTCATGGCTAGCACATTCTCTAACAGAATAAAGGAATGAATGTGTCTAAAAACTAGGGGACAAAATTCGGCTATTCTGTTTTCTAGGAGCAATGGGACAGAAGGGAGAATACGATAATATTCCCAATACTCCTTCCTAATCAGCAGCCTTCTCTTTAGCTTCCAAGTGTGCTGGTGACTTTCCACAAAATAAAAACTCTATATACCGTTTATAAGCATGTATGAAAATGGCAACATCTCAGCCTTTATTCTGAACAAATAACCGTCTTCTACTAGAACATTATTTCCTCGGTCAGCATTGACATGGTAAATGACCCAGATACCCTGTGATGTCAGCAGATCTTTTTTCAGAAATTACTTTGGAGTCAACGAAATGCAGCCGTAAGTTCATGAACAATGAAAGGCAACAAGAGAAATCAATCAGAAATCTCTAATCCCTCCTGTTTAATAGTGGGGAAAAAAAGTAAGGAGGCAAGAGGATCCTCTCCTCCACACCCACAGCAGATGTTGCACCAGTTCTTCTGGTTACAGTCTGAATTTTCTTTCTATCACTCATATCAATTCAAATTGAATTAAAATTTTGTTTAAAAGAAAAAGAGGACAAAAGGTATACGTTTGCATCTGGCTTTCTCAAAATATCTTTCCTCTAGTAAATGAAACATTTTTTTTAAAGTATCCTTCATTCAGATATAATTTAAAGTCAGAACACATGCTTTTGTCTGTAACATCTCTAAACTTCTTTCAGGATTTCTTGTGAACCAAAAAAAAAAAAAAAAAAAATGCAGTTATCTATTTACCTAAATGTTTCTCTAACACTGCAAAATTAACCCAAGTGAATGCTCTCTATGTACCTGAATAAATACTCTCCTATGAATGAATGAATATGCCTCACTAGATCCATTCTTCACCAGCCAAGTGACTAGTCTTACACTGCAAAAGTAGCCTGCATTAACAAATGCTAATATCCCACTCACTTTTCTTCAAGCTAGTGTACCAGCATATTCCTCATCTCTGCCTCATTTTTAAGTGTGTGGATTTCTGGCTGCCTGTGTCAGTTTTCTATCTTTGCATAACAAATGACCACACACTTAGCAGCTGAAAACAACACACATTTATTATTACCCTGTTTCTGTAGGTAGAAACCCAAGCAGCATGGCTGGATTCTCAGCTCAGAGTCTCATGGACTGACATCAAAATGATGGCTGGGTCTATGGCTCTTATCTGGGGCTCCAGGTCCTCTTCCAAGTGAACTGGCTGTTGGCAGAATTCATTTCCTTATGGTTGAAGGACTGAGGTCCTCATTTGCTGCTGACAGTCAGCTGGGGACAACTCTCAGTTCCTAGAGGCCACTCACATTCCTTGCCACATGGCTCCCCACAGGCCGTTCAGAGTTCAAATGTCTGCTTCTTCTTCCATGTGTTTCTCTGACTGCCTCCTCTGTGACCAACCAGAAAAATACTCTCTGCTTTTAAAGGACTCATGTGATTAGGTCAGGCCCACCTAGATCCTCTCCCTATCTTAAAGCCAACTGGTTTGGGACCTTAATTACGTCTGTAAAATTCCCCACAGCAGTACCTGGATTAGTGTTTGATTGGATAACTGAGACAAGGTATGTGCATTCCGGGTGCCAGGAACCTTGGGGTGGGGCGAGGCGGGGCATCCTAGGATTTTGCCTACCACAATGCCCGAAGTTTAAAGTAAGAACGCAGGCAAGAGAAATAGCTCCCCCCCGAAAGAGATGTGTTTAAAAGAGAAAGATAGAAGGACTCTCTCCACTCAAGGGGTCAGAAGGAAGAGCAGGAAGGTTCACAGTCAGGGAAATAAGTGACAGATGTCAAACCCTTAGAGCATAAGTATCTTTGTATTGTTCCAAATGTGTTGGACACGCATTTTCATTCCTGACGTTGAATCATTCTAGACACTTGTTTAGAATAAAGACAAGTGGATCGTGCTAGAATAAAATGTTCCCAAAATTCCCTGTGGGGAATTTGGTGGTGGCAGCAAAACATAAACAAACCCATAAAGATGCCCGTGCACCAGGCGGTGGAAACACTGCTCCCCTCTGGGCACGCTGGACCGACCGCAAAAATGTCTCCCCTTAATCAGGGCAAACTCCTGGTAGAGAAAAGCTATGATGTTAAAGCCCTGATGCTTGTGATACGAGTTTAATTAAAGCTACTTCCTCCCTTTAATTGCCTTTATTTTGAAGATCTTAAAGATCAGGGTTTTGTTTTCTTGTTAGAATTTTTTTTTTTTTTTTTTGCGGTACGCGGGCCTCTCACTATTGTGGCCTCTCCCGTTGCGGAGCACAGGCTCCAGACGCGCAGGCTCAGTGGCCGTGGCTCACGGGCCTAACCGATCCTAGGCATGTGGGATTTTCCCGGACCGGGGCACGAACCTGTGTCCCCTGCATCGGCAGGCTGACTCTCAACCACTGCGCCACCAGGGAAGCCCTAGAATTTTTTTTTATAGAGTGCTTGAAGCTTTGTCTGCTCAAGCTGCTACCACTGCATGTACAGCCTGTGAAGTAAGCCGACACCTGTAGCCTTGTTTCCAGGCGTCTGGATGTAACATGCATCATCTTCCTTCCCTCTGTCTTGCCTCTGCTTTATGCCAGGAAGCTGTGCTAACTAAGCATTTTTACTCTCACAGTTTAGGAAAGAGCATCATCTTAAGTGCTCCAGTCAGTTGGGAAAGAGTGGCGTGTAGAGAGGATTGCCTTTCAAGCTTCTCCAGCCCCATCTAAAGAGGGCCAGAGCAAGAAGCAATGAATGACCTTCCCTTAGCGTTCTGCTAAGCTCTGTTCCTGGGAGCCTGCAGGATCAGCCCAGAGCCAGTCAGCAGAGCGATGAAAGGATACCCAGGGGGTGTGCTCTCCCGCAGTCCGGCTCCCAGGAGCCCCGGGCTCTGGTGAACACTGAGAGAAAACGAAAGACAGTAGGGAGGACAGGGGTGGAAGAATGGCCTCTCCCACATAACCACACCTGTTATCCTGCTGGAAAGTCATGCCTGATGCCACCTTGATTTACTCCTCAGTGAAGCTTTGTTGGCATTTTGTCCTTGTTATTAACAATCACACATGTATTCATTCATTTAACAAATATGCCCTGAGATGTGCTAGGTTCCAAGCGTTATGCTTAGACCATGGTGGAGGGAAAGTATGGTAATATTCCTTAGTGTACAAATGTAGTATTAGTATAGCCACAAGTTTAGAATCTAATGATGTGTCCTATTTATTCAAAGCTTCTGATTTTGTTAATATCAAATAGTAGATACACCCAAAAACTTTGCTGTAATAAACATATGTAGCCTGTCGGTCCCCTGAGAGAATTGTCATTTTCTGAAGAAACAAACTTACTTAAAGTTTGGTGGTTAAAAGAAACCAAGTATATCTATAGCTACTGAAATGGATTCAGTAGCTGTAAGTCTGTAGGTATTTTTATTCCTTCGTGGTGTTGGGCTAGGACTTTTGCTTTATCTCCTTTTCTATCAGGAATTGTAAAGTTGTTTGTTGCAGGTGAGGAGAGCATAGATGCCAAGTAGGTTCCCTTGGAAAAACACCAGATAAAATCTTATAACTGAGAACTCCACTTCTAACTTCCCAATATTAGCCGACTGCCGTGGTAAACAGTCAACTGCCCCACGATGTCTGTCAAGACTTGTCATCAAGAGGCAAGCACGTGGACCACTAGGCCTGCTGCAAAGCTAATAATAATGGCACCAGCCCTTAATTAACTTAGTTTCTCAGAAAAATAATGAACTTCAATGTAAGATCAAGTACGATTCATTTTAACTTTCAAATTCAACACTGATGAATAAGATGGTGATGTTATATCACGGAGAAGACTGAGAAAAATTTGTATGGCCTAATAGAATCAGAATCTACTTCAAACATGGTCATAATCATTTTCTTCTTGTTTATCATTCCGGGAGAGTTCCATCAGTGATGGGTGGAACTTGATTAGAATCAGTGCTTTAGCGTCTGTTTCCCCAGAAAGCAGACTCCACAACAAGACTTGTGTGGAAGTAGCTCATTTGGAGAGTGGACCCAGAGCAGAACAGAGCAGAACAAGAAAGGAAACCAAAAGACAATTCTGGCGCTTCTAAGGAAGCTTGTGAAATGCACCCCAGAACTGTCCATCCAGAGCTGAGAAGGAGGAGGCACTAGTCCAGCTGCTCAGTCCTGCACTGGCCAAGGGCAGCCTACAGGACTTAACGCCCCCGAGCTTCTGGGTTGCACATGTGAGCCTGGCAGGCGGTTTCTGGTATTTGTGCTGGGACGTCCTCGGAGGTTCGTGGCGGGAGCCTGAGGCCAAGTGATGTCTGGTTGCAGCTACGCTGAGCCGGTCAAAGTCTAAGTTGTGATGGTCACTCCCGCAGAGGCTGGAGAAAAAAAGTGCCCTTTTCCATCTGTCCTAACATTTCTTAGGACAGATGGAAAAGGGCAGACACTGGAGACTTGCTGTAAAAATCTAATTCAAAGTCGATAAAAGCCCAAAATAGGGCAGTAGAATGTAGGATAGAGTTAGGGCACATTGAAGAAACCTATGCAGAGTTATCCAGTGAAATCTAAAATGACTACCCAGAGGGGAGATAAGATACTAGATTTTCTTGCTTCTAAGGCTATTAAATATATTCTGAACAAAGTTGAACACTGACGGTGAGAAAGTAATCATTGTTCAGATATTTCTTTTCATTTACCTTCTCTTATTATTTTTACAATCCTTGGTACGATACTTTGAAAACTAATAAGCTTAATAAATGCTTATTCAATTGAACATGGTTAAATTTAATTTACAGTATGACATCTATTGAGCCAACAATTATCATACCTCATTTTGAATAATCACGCAAGTCTGCAAACACAATTTAAGGAAAACTGAATACATTTTCCTGATAGGCAGTGGATGTACTGCCAGGGCCTTTGAGGACCAGCACGATACTCAGTTTCATTTTACACCAAAAATACGTTGTAGACCTTTTCCTGAAGTCTATTATATCATCCACCTTAACCAGGAAATTAAAGTGAAAATAAAATATTACGTTTGTAAGAAATGATGCTTCTCCCCAAAGATCCTTAACAAAGAGAACTATCTTGATGATAAAGGCATATGTTGAGAGCAAGGAAGATGTTGAGTTTGGAACAGAAAATAATTTGGTGAGCTACTCAGATGTTGTTTAGATTCATATTTTAGAAAGGTATATAGCTCATGGCTCACTAATGGAGATCAAGTCTGAAAACTGTCATTTGCTGACATTTTCTTTCTGAACTCAGTGTTTGGTTAATGTGAGTGATGACTAATATCTTCAGTGTAAATCACATCAAAATGCATTTGTTAACCCTGGTGAAGCATAGTACTTAACTGAGTTCCTAACAGCTTTTTTAAACACAGCTTTGTCATGATCAAAGACCTGAATAAGGGCATAAAGTATATACTTGAAAAATCCTAACTGGCTAATTTGCACGTGGCTTTCTCCACCACAGTGTTCTTGGGATTCTCATGATATTTTTTAAATAAATTTGTCTGACTCAAATGAGCATCAATTTCCTCTTCTTCCTGTCTCTCATCTAACTCCATCCTTTAAGTCAAGGGTCCCCAACCCCCGGGGCCTGTTAGGAACCAGGCTGCACAGCAGGACGTGAACAGCGGCAAGCAGGGGAAGCTTCATCTGCCTCTCCCCATGGCTCCCTACCGCTCTCATTACCGCCTGAGCCATCCCTCCCCACCCCCCATCCGTGGAAGAATTGTCTTCCACAAAACCAGTCCCTGGTGCCAAAAAGGTTGGGGACTCCTACTTTAAGCCGTGCTCCATAGCAGTGGTTCTCAGATTTCCTTCTTTTTCAAAATCACCTAAGGAGTTACTGAAACCTAGGGATGCCCTGGCTGAACTCCAGACACATGGAATCAGAGGCCACGATCTGAGATCCACTCACTGCTCTAAAGATCACCTCTGATTTTCACTCCTGGACTGCTTGGCCGTAGCTGGGGATCTGAATTAGCTGACGTGGTAGTTGGAAAATGAAATTAAGCATTAAACTTTGCAGGATGCAAATTCTCAATCTCTCTGTTGACTTACTGAAAAATTAGAGAAGTCTTATATAATGGGCAAGAGGAAAGGTTTCAAAGGTATAGACCCTGTTTTCCAGTAAACGCAGCACAAACTCCACTGGCCCAGTCAGGTCAATACAAGATCCGATTACACCATGATCACTCACTCCTCTCTGCCATTGGTCCCTCGACCCTCTTCCTGCTGGAGTATCCTCCCGACCTCATCTCCATGTGTTCATATCCTGATTCAGGAACCATCTTGAGCTCTACCTCCCTGCCTCTAAAACCTTTCCAAAGTCTCCAGCCCACAATAGCATCCTTGTATGTTGAGCTCCAGTAGTTTGTTTGTTTTTTTAACCTGCTCTACGAATATGGACTTTTTATAACATAGTGTCTCGAACAGGGCTTCAGTTAGGCCTTCTGAATGTGTCTCTCCCATGGGAATCGTAAGCTCTTTTAGGGCCAGACTCTCCTATTGTGTTAAATCACCTACCACATCAAACATGTAACGCATTGTAGAATCTTTAAAATTTCCAGTTGGATCTAACTTCTTTCAAAAATATTATGGAATCTCATTTCTTGCTTCCGTTCCCAACTCTTTATAAGCATATGACAGTCTTTCTCCATTTGTTTATGCCCGTACGTGCAATAGATGTATGGTAAATAGTGATACGCTGAACTTTTTTCTCATGAGCTGATGCTCTCTGAATTTCAAGAAAAATATTTGATCTGAAAGTGAACTAAACTAGTCATCACTGTTACAATCTCTCATGGGTTTTTGTAACATCACATCTGTTAAGAGGAAAACAAACCTGAAATTATAGAAAAAAAGCTTGTATTAAGGGACAAATATTTTTATAACTGACAGAGTGGAGCAAAGAATTGAAAGAATTTGGAGGGGATTTTTATAATTCTATCTGAATACGACAGTAAATTTTCTCTCAAAAATAAGAGTAATGCCTAAAATATATATAGTGCTTTACATTTTTACTAAACTTTTTCCATTTTTGTTATTCCCAGGACACCTATAAAATAAGAAAGGTGGATATTATTATTCCTATTGTACGAATGAAGAAAGACTTGAGTCCAAATCTACTATCTTTAAGTCTATTTATTTTCTATATAAGAAAAAACAGATTGTTGTTGCATGCTCAAGACACTTGTTTGCTAAATATCTCTATTCGTCACCACTTACAAGTTCTGTATGATCAGGTACCTGCCTGTCTTGTGGATGCTAATTCTAGAACCCAGAACAGTGCTGCCACATAATAAGGGCTGAATAAATACTTAATGTATGAATGAAGTTTTAGTCTCTGGAATGGAAGGCTAAGAAAGAAGGCTTGTTAGTGGCTTGGGGTAATGAGTTTGAAGAGGACTCTGAAGTCGTTCCTGGCACTCACAAGGGGATACGTTCCTCTCCCCACCTCCTCACACCCCACCCTGAGGCGGCCTGACCCACACGTGAAGCTCCTTAAAAGCATTTTTACTTGAAGTCTACTTGGCATTTAGAATACTGAATGAAATTTGCTATTTGAGAGCTGTCATAGGAAGAAGACAGTGCTTTAATGTGTGCTCATCTTTTAGTGCTAAGAGCATCAGAATTTACTGGACAACTAAACGAATGAATTCTCCATAATTAACTTTTCTACAAGCCTACAAACATATTTTCAGGATCTGCTATGTGAATGAACACAATTTGGCACTCCAAACCCACAGCATAAACTACTCAGAAATACCACCTGAACTTGGTTCTCATACTTTGAAGAGTGTGGTTACAGGGAAAATTCCTGCTGGGAATTTTCCTGAAGGTCAGGAAACTTTGGTCCAGGGAGGGGAGAGTTGGATGAGTTTTCAGGAGAAGCAACCTGTCTCTTTTGCGGTGGAATTTGATGAGTAAATCAACAGCAGAACTCACCCTGCTCTTACCTGCATGTCTCAGAGGTGGAAAAACAAGTCATAACAAAGCCTCAGATAACGGTCACCATCACTTTAAGTATCGGTGGCAAGGGTGGGTGAGGGTTGAGAGGGCATGTGTGTGGGCGTGCACACGCATATACACACACACACACACCGTCTACACACTAGAGGGTATGCATATTCCCAATGGCATATTGACAGATTATGTTCAATTCCCAGCCTAACTAAGAGTTGTGAGTTTAAGTTTTATTCAGGGTCTTACAGAGGACTGTACTCCGGGAGACAGGTCTAAGGAGCTGCTCCAAAGAGGTAGCAGGCTTATATGGGGTAGCGAGGATAAATTCATATATATATGAATTTTTTGGCTGGGAAGTACATGATGTCAAACATACATCTTGGTAAAAGATTACTGCTAGGCGCAAAGAACAGGTATCTCAAGTTAATGATTTTAGTGTTTCTCTGTGTATAGGAAGATGCAAGAATCTGGGGTCATTGAAATTCTTCCTGAGATATGCATCTTAACTATCTAGGTGCCCATTTATACAAAGCACAGAATGCCTCATCCTGTTTTTTCATCCCTCAGGGCGCACTGTCTGTGGCTGGTCTCAGTGGGTTGCGACTTAACCCTTGTAAACCTGGATGATGAGTAATAAACATTCTTTGTTCTTTTTTCTCCCAAATGTGTATAGACATAATTACATAAATCATTCTTAAACTGCATAAATTGATAGTGACCAGCTTCTTGTGATGTGCCTCACAACCTATTAGAACATAGGCAGGCGGCTGTCTTGATGCGGAAGGACTGAGAACTTCTGCCTTAGAGCAGTGCTTCTCATACTTTAATGTGAATACAGGCTCCCTGGGGATATTGTTAAAATGCAGATTCTGCTTCTCTAGGTCTGGGGTGGGGACCTGAGAGTCTGCATCTCTAACAAGCCTAGTGTCTTGGGATTCCAAGTATGGTCCTAGACCAGCAGCTGCAGCATCACCAGGGAGCTATTTTATAGCCTTGTAGGTGAGTCCAGTGTGCAGCCATAGTTGAGAACCACCACTCCAAAGTGAATGAGATGAAGTCACTAGATGATGGTTATTGACTCTCCCCAGCTGCAAGCCCTCTGAGAGCCTTCGAAAGGTTGATAAGTCAGTGATTGCCAAGAGTCACGTGGAGAGCTCTGTCAAAACCCTTTCCCATCCTGCTAAATTTTGGAATCAGTAAGTGGTAGAATCTGGAATTGGGAATTTTGAGGAGCCCTATTTCATGAAGTGTCTTTTGATTTTCCTATCCTATCTGTACCCTCTCTTCCAGATTTTACCCTACTTATATGATTCTCCTACTTCTCATAAAGTTTATGACCTCGGTCATTTCTATCTGGTAATAATGAGTTTGGCATTTTTGCACTTATCTCAGGGATACTTGGATTTAAGTCATCTATATCTATGATATAAAGAGTCCATCTCTTGTTAATAGAGTGTAAGAGATCAGCAAACAGATAAGAAACATCGCTTGAGATCAACAAACTCTTCTCTACCCACATACAAACATTTCCTCCCACCCCCGCCATCCTGCCTCTGACCCAGCCATTTTCTTCCTGATATTGCCTGAATTTAAGGCAAACTATTGAAGCTTTGTCTATTTCCATTTATTTATAAAGACAGACCATGACGTGTTAATAATAAATGTCTGAAATTAACATATTATTTTTAAGATTCTGTGAAGTACTAAGTATTGCTTTTAAGAATACATTTTGTCGGGCTTCCCTGGTGGCGCAGTGGTTGAGAGTCCGCCTGACGATGCAGGTAATACGGGTTCGTGCCCCGGTCCGCGAAGATCCCACATGCCGCAGAGCGGCTGGGCCCGTGAGCCATGGCCGCTGAGCCTGCGCGTCCGGAGCCTGTGCTCCGCAACGGGAGAGGCCACAACAGTGAGAGGCCCGCGTACCGCAAAAAAAAAAGAATACATTTTGTCGGGACTTCCCTGGTGATCCAGTGGTTAAGACTTTGCCTTCCAATGCAGGGGGTGCAGGTTCAATCTCCGGTTGGGGAGCTAGGATCCCACATGCCTCGGGGCCAAAAAAACAAAACAAACAGCTGAAGCAATATTGTAACAAATTCAATAAAGACTTAAAAATGGTCCACATCAAAAAAAAAAATCTTTAAAAAAAAAAGAATACATTTTGTCTATTCTTGATATGGTTAATGTTATCTGAATAATTTCATTATGCAAACTGATGTCTTATGTAATATATTAGTATAAAACGTATGCAGTTTTACAGATGAGGAAACCCCACTTCTTATCACCTGTGCGTGATAGTAGGTGCTCTGTGATGGACATTTAAAGCTTGATGGATATTTAGTAAAGTGTGCACAGTGCCATCTAGTGTTATACAGCCATCATTGCATGACCTAAATAAATTCCTCGTTTTCTAAAATGACTTGATAGCTCAACAATAAGTAACATACAACTGTCAGACCTTTAAAACAGACCTCTTAATAACTTCCTAATGACTCTCAACTTAGTTCATTTCTTAATGTTCCTATTTAATTAAGCAAAAGGCTTGTGATACTTACCTTTTTCAATAATAATAGGTATTGGGTGCTTGTTATGCACTAAGCACTATGTGAACTGCTTTACATGGATTATCTCATTTGCTTCCCACAATAACCCTGTAATGGAAAAGCTGTTATTGTCCACATTTTACAAATGAGGAAACTGAAACTTAAGGACATTAAGTGGCTTACTCAAGGTCATAATGGATAGCCAGTAGGGAAACCAGGTGGAAACCCAATCAACCACCCAGGAACTTGTACAACTTGTATCACTCTGTGCTGTGATCTGAACCTCTCAAAGTAGTTACCAGTGAAATAAAGCTTCCAAGAAATCTTTATGAAAGCAGGCCTTCCTTACCAGGTCTCTGCTAACAAATACAGTGAAATCAATTCAAACTCCACTAACGCAGAATATTTGACAACCAAACTGAATAGGTATCTGCTTTTGTGGCTGGGATGGTGTTTGTGCTTCTCTATATCACCTACATAATATATGCTCAAAATTGTATGTTAATTAGTTTATTTAATTTGGAGGACTGGGCTAAAGCTTAAGTTTGGATTCATAATAAATCTTGTAAATTAATAATAGCATAGCATGGCTGCAGATCAGAGAGTGTTTAATTATTTTAACACAAAATATTATGTGCCAAGCCCTGTGGTCAGCCCTTGTGTATACCTTTTCTCTTTTATCTTCACTACAACTCCCTCTGGGTGGCATTAGCTTTCTCATTTCTAAAAAGGGAATAATAAACTGTATGGAGGTGAGATAACTTGCCCACAGTTTCACAGTTATTAGTGGAGCCAGGAGTGAAACCTCAGTCTTTGTGATGGCAAAATCTGTACCGTTTCCACTCTGCCACTCCTAGAAAATAACGTGCATAATTATAGTTGTCTGCGTACTGCCACCCCCTATGGAAAAAGGCCACAGTCTCTTACTTGGACTAGAGCCATAGTCTCCAGCGATTTCTGCATGTGTGCCTGTCCACCTCTGTTCCTTTCTTCCCTCACTGTCAGAAATGGTATTATTAAGCTGCATGACTGACCATGTCACTCTGCTGTTCAAAACCCGTGTCTTAGCATAAAGACCAAAATCCTTATAGCGGTTACAGTGCTCCTCCACCTTACCTTGTTCTTCAGGCCCCTTCACGACCATGTCGTAATCCCGTTTTGTACCTGGCACCCTGTCTGTCACAGTAAATCATGATTTCTGATTCTCTGTTTGTGCAATAGTGAGGCATGCCTGTATCCCCACCAGACTGTTAGTCCATGAGGCAGGAACCACACCTGTATGGTTTGCCATCGAGTCCCCAGGACCCACCACAGTGCCCAGCACATAATTATGAAAACTAGTTTTTTTTTAAGTCACTTATTACTATCTATTCTCACAGCCAGAATTAGTATTTTATTTTTCCTTATATTGAGACCTTAGGTGTGTAAAGACACAAATACAGAACAGATTTATTTTTAATAACTTTCATGTGATTTTCAGATGTTTTACTTGTCTATAATCATAGGCCATTATTATTTCCTGTGGTATATGCCTTATTCCAAGCATTTTACCAGCATCATCCCATTTAACCTTCATAGTCATCATCAGAGGGTAAGGACTGTTATCAGCCCCGCTTTTCTAAGATGAAGATCCAGAGAAGTCAAGTAATGTGACTGTTGATATATCTAAGATTCAATCCAAGGCTTGTGTGATTGTTCATGACTACGCCTTGTTGTGTCATTAGCAATTGAATGCATCCTTAGAAGACCCTGTTTCACTGTTGTCATTTCCTTGTCATGCACTCACTTAGCCAACAAATATTCATTAAGCTCCTATGATGTGTGAGGCCCTGTGACAGTGCTAGGGGTGTGAACAATTATCATGACAGGCAGTCTCTTTCTGTGGCATGTGCTATGCAGAGGCGGAAACAGATGACCAGCTGGCGGAAACAGATGACCAGCTGGTCTGTACAGAGAGTCCACAAATACTGTGATGAGGAATAATAGGATTCTAAGGTGACACATAGGAGGGATACAAAACCTAGAGGCAGGGGATCCAGAAGACATCCTTGAAGCAATGGTATTGACACTAAGTTACGGTGGATGAGACATAGATACGAAGTAAATGAGGCCAGATCAAAAAGAACTTTGCAAGACGTGTTGAAGAGTTTGGATTTCAAATTAATGAGAAGCTATTAAAGGACTTTCAGCAGCATACAAGTGACATGTCAGATTTGCAGTTCAGAAATATCACTCTGACTGCAGTGTGTAGGAAGAATTGGAATGGAGAAAGAATAAAGGCGAAAGAACTGATTTAGTCAACCAATAAGAGATCGTGAAGACAGCAATGGAGGATGGAATTGGGTGATGCAAATAAGGGTCCATGGAAATGGAGGCGTTAAAGTGACATTTAAGAGATATATTCATAGGACTTGGTCACTGAGAACATGTGGGATGTGAGGACCCAGGGATGAAATGCAGATTCTGGCTGGACCAGGGGGAGGGACGGGGGCTAGTGCCATTCACTAGAGAAGGGAACCCCAGAGAAAGTGGGTTTGGACGAGAAGAGGTGAGTATAGGCTGGACACGCAGAGGCTAAATTGCCTAAGGAACCTCCCTATGGGTCTGTTGGCCACTCCCATGGACCTGTGTTATTCCGCTTGTGGGAATCCTGAGGGCTTCCCTGTGCTCTACAACGTCTCCTCAGGAGAGACCTAGCCGTCCAGACTATCTCCCTCCACCAGAAGCCATTTCCTGCCATCTCCCTCCTGTGCTCAAGTTCACAGTCCATATTCCTCTTCTCCAGTGCCTGTTTCATGTGATCCGTAGCCAGGATTCAGATCAGAATAGTTCAGTACCCCACTTCCTATGGTTACCTGGGCACAGATACCAACAAGGACGATGGGGGAGATCTCTTCATCACTGCTCTCTTTGTATCCTATACCCAGACATCCCCAAGGACTAGATCCAGAGGATTTGTTGATCAAACATATAGGGAATAATTATAGGAATACCAGCTCTTTCCCTCAAGAAAATTTAATTAATAAATAAATTCAACTTGTAATGCTATCTCCCTTGGAGTACCTCACCTGCTAAATTGAAAAATTGGATAAATAACATCAAGAAATACAAAGAACATCCTTGTTATGTGATATACAGAGAAGGTTGCAAAATTGGAATCACATCTGAATTCATCCAAATCTAATAAATATTTAAGTAATTCAGTTGGAAAGTGATTTGTATTCCTTGGCTCCAAACCAGAGATATGCCAAAAAGTTTTCTTTTGACATGACTCACATTACTCACTTGTTCATGTATAATGTGTTGTACCCATGTACCAGGCACTACCACTTTGGATTTCATGCATTTTTCCATTTAATGAACACAATTCCCACTTTATAGGTGAGGAAAGTGAGGCTGTAAGTCAAGGCTAAAAGGGTATGCACTTGTAATAGAAGAGCTAGATGTGGACCTAGGTCTTTGGACTCCAAGTCCGGTGTTAATTACAACTTCAAGTCCAGGATCTCAATAGATGTTAGTTTTGTTTTTCAAATATAGGATCAGAAGTGAGCAAAGAGATAAGAGACTAAAACTTGAAAGTTGTTGGTGGAAAAGCATATGTGGTGTGTGTAGTTCTCAGGAATTAAAACATAAGTATATACTTCATTGAGAAAATCAACATATTTATTTTCAAGCACCAAAGTGTAATGAAAAGTGAACCTTAAACTTGGTGAGGATGTGGAGAATCTGGAACTCTCACACTCCTGATGGGAGTGTAAAACACTACCACTACTTTGAAAAACACTTTGGAAGTTTCATAATTAAACATACACCTACCATACAATGTAGCCACTTTGTTTCTAAGTATTTACCAAAAGAAATGGAAGTATATGTCTATACAAAGATTTGTACATGATCGTTCATAGCAGCTTTATTCATAATAACCAATAACTGGAGCAACACAAATGTCCGTCAACAGGTGAGTTGATAACCCAATGGTGGCATATCCATTTAACAGAATACCATTCAGCAGTAAAAAAAAAAAAGGAGCAGACTACTATCATGCAACAACATAGATGATTCTCAAAATAGTTACACTACGTAAAAGAATACAGACCAAAAAAAGAGTACATATGGTATGATTCCAGCGATATAGAATTCTAGAAAATCGTGATGGAAAGCAGATCTGTGGTTGCCTGGAGTGGGGAGCAGGATGGATCAGAAGGTGCGCGAGGAGACCTTTGGGGTTGATACATGTGTCCATCGTCTTGATTGTGGTGGTGTTATCTGGGAATGTCATAACAAGACCTCGGGGTGAACAGGAAAGAAATAGAAATGGATTTCTTGACTATCCTAGTGAAAGTAACCATGACTTAGGTTACACGAGCTTACTAACAATGGAACCAAGAAACTGTTCTTGATCAGGTGAGTTAAGTGATCTGTGCCTTAGTTGTACTGCTGCATTGTAGAGATAACTTTTCCTTTTCCCCCGCCTGCCTTCCTGCTTACTTTAACTTTCCCTTTTTTCTTATTTCAAACCTCATACTACTAAAAATACGTAAATAAATGAAAATATTTTAAATGCTCAAATGCAGTTTTGATAGCCTTTCAAACACTAGAATTTAAGTGTTGGTTTTCTCTTTTCTTTGTAAGGGGTCAGTGTGTACAAGTGGGAAAATGCTTTAAAGCCACATAGACTTGTTAATTTTAATCACAAGTACTATATACTTCAGAGTTGCTAAGAAACTAGATCTTAAAAGTTCTCGCCACAAAAAAGAACTGATAATTATGGAACATGATGTGTTAGCTAACGCTATGGTGGTAATCATACTGCAATATAGAAATGTATCAAATCAATATAGAAATGTATCAAATCAACACCTGAAACTTACACAGTGTTATATACCAATTATATCTCAATATTTTAAAAAGCCAACTAGACCTGGATACAAATGCCAGGTGACTTCCCTTGGACCTTTGCATTTGTCGGTTAACTTCTTTGATTCTCACATGTAAGTATTTCAAGGGTCTATTATGAAGAATAGAAATAACTCTCTACTGTGATGTTCAGAAAATCATTTGTTTGCTGTTTACACCTTGTACCTCAGCTCTTTGAGATCCTGCACTATGTGCCTTTACCGATGTCAACTCCTATAGTAGTGGAACACATACCAAAGCCTTGACATCTTGACAAAAGAGGACAGATGGTACATGTATAATAATGAATTTACCTTTCCATGCACTCTGGTCTGATGTGTCCACTCTGCTTTCATTGTATGTAGTGCACCTGGTGGACATTTGGAACGTCATAGAAGCTTTGAGGGAAAATGGTCTGAACAACGTGGACCCAAACATAGAACTCAACGTGGCCCGATTGGAGGCTGTGCTCTCCACCATTTTTTACCAGCTCAACAAAAGGATGCCAACGACTCACCAAATTCAGGTGGAGCAGTCCATCAGCCTCCTGCTAAACTTCCTGCTGGCCGCCTTTGATCCGTAAGCTCCCTCTGCATATCTGTGACTCACTACACGTTCGGTCTCCCCTTCCTCTTGCGCTTCTTGGTCTTTATTCCAAAGAATTTTCTAGAGTAACCAACTGCTTCTTTTTTTTTTGGTCAGATACTTATCTCAATAAAGTTTCTATGTGTTTGATATAAATTTTAAATGCTTTGGAAATGACTTAGAGAGTAAAATAGCTCCATAGGAAGTGGAGGACAATTGTATTTTATGTGCTGACCTTTATTTAACTCATCCCATGCTTCCTAGAAGCTATGGACACTTGGAAGTGTTGCGTGATAGGCCTGTGGAGCGATTTAATGAACCATGATGTGGGAGGATGTTTTTAACGCTCTCCTTTGCAAATTATCTAAGACAGTGCTTCTGAGGTGTCATGACAAGACCCCAGAGCAAACAGATGTTGAAAAGTGTTCCTTTCTTGACCAGCCTAGTAAAAGTGGCCATGACGTGCATTAAATGGACTGGTCGATAATGTACCATGTAAAACAACGTGATGCCATCCACACGCCATGACTGAAACTCAGCCTCATTATCTTATAACTTCCCCTCGCAGACCTAGGGAATTTCAGAACTGTCTGAGATCTTAAAGACCATTCTTCCAAACCTCTCATTTTACAGATGAAGGACCCGAAGTACAGAGAGATTGTCACTTGTCCATTGACAATCGGCAGGTCCAGTGGCTCTCAGCATGATAGTGGCAGAGTGGGGATTTAGAGATTCAGCTTCTATTTTTTTTCCAAGACACATGTGGCAGTGCTGTGAAATGTAAAACCTCCCCTGAATCACATTATCAGCCGAAAATTACAAAGGGGGGTTTGCTGATGGCCCCTAGGCTAGATATAGGATCAGCACCTCCAATTTCACCCCTGGTTTTGAATATTAAGAAGGAAAATTGCTAGCTTGATCTTTCAGCAATCCCATTTTAAGAATCTCAGAAGATTTTGCTTAGTCTCGTTGTCTAGCCAATGCTTGGGAATATTTAAACCCAGCACTGGAGATGTTCCAGCCAGGCTAATGTTATAATGCCGCTCACAAAAGTCACCAGCTGTCACGTTGCGACCTAGCGTGGTGAAAGAATTGTGCATGCTCAGTTTGACCAATATACATTATTGTCTCCATGTTAATATTTTGAGAAATTCCGAAGTTGAAATAAACAAGTAGTCCAGCCTGATAGATTCCATGCTTAGTCTGTGCAGCGTTCAGAAGTGATGTACTGCTTTGGGCTAATCACTGTGGTAGCCAAGCGACAGGGCTGGAAGAGGAAGATGTGGTGCCACATGACAGGTGGCAGAGTGGAACCAAGCCGTGGAATTTCTATAACAGCATTTCTGTCGTGTCCCCTTAACAAGATCATGGCAGCTTTCAGACCTGTTACTGAAGTCTTCAGGAGCTTTATTTGTTATAACAATGGAAAATGTAAATAGAGAGAATTTCCTGCTACATCTTGGGGTATTTCTAGAGGATTCAAAGCTTTGATAAGGAATCAAAGCTAAAAAATAATTTGGGGGCTTCCCTGGTGGCGCAGTGGTTGAGAGTCCGCCTGCCGATGCAGGGGACATGGGTTCATGCCCCAGTCCGGGAAGATCCCACATGCCGCGGAGCGGCTGGGCCCGTGAGCCATGGCCGCTGGGCCTGCGTGTCCGGAGCCTGTGCTCCGCAACGGGAGAGGCCACAGCAGTGAGAGGCCCGCCTACCGCAAAAAAATAATAATTATAATTTGGACCAACTCTGTAAATACAGAAATGGGGCCAAATTAACAATAAGGTTGGGGTATTTTGTGAAACAGATGGGGCTTAACCTAATAGATTTTTCACTTTTGTTTGGAAATATTGGGAAGAGCATTTCAAAAAACAGAGCTGTAAATGTTCTCTAAATAGCTATGATAATGTAGCTGAATCATTGCAAGATTGTTGGATGCTAAGCTTAAGGATTATACCAAGGTAAAGAGTAGTTCACTTTTCTCCACACCTCTCCAGCATTTATTGTTTCTAGATTTTTTGATGACGGCCATTCTGACCGGTGTGAGATGCTATCTCATTGTAGTTTTGATTTGCATTTCTCTAATGATTAATGATGTTGAGCATTCTTTCATGTGTTTGTTGGCAATCTGTATATCTTCTTTGGAGAAATGTCTGTTTAGGTCTTCTGCCCATTTTTGGATTGGCTTGTTTGTTTTTTTGTTATTGAGCTGCATGAGCTGCTTGTAAATCTTGGAGATTAATCCTTTGTCAGTTGCTTCATTTGCAAATATTTTCTCCCATTCTGAGGGTTGTCTTTTGGTCTTGTTTATGGTTTCCTTTGCTGTGCAAAAGCTTGCCCTGTTGGTGGGAATGTAAATTGATACAGCCACTATGGAGAACAGTATGGAGGTTCCTTAAAAAACTAAAAATAGAACTACCATATGACCCAGCAATCTCACTACTGGGCATATACCCTGAGAAAACCATAATTCAAAAAAAGTCATGGGGGCTTCCCTGGTGGCGCAGTGGTTGAGAGTCCGCCTGCCGATGCAGGGGACACGGGTTCGTGCCCCGGTCCGGGAGGATCCCACATGCCGCAGGGCGGCTGGGCCCATGGGCCATGGCCGCTGAGCCTGCGCGTCCGAAGCCTGCGCGTTCAGAGCCTGTGCTCCGCAACGGAGAGGCCACAGCAGTGAGAGGCCCGCGTACCACAAAAAACGAAACAAAAAAAAAAAGAGTCATGTACCAAAATGTTCATTGCAGCTCTATTTACAATAGCCAGGACATGGAAGCAACCTAAGTGTCCATCATCGGATGAATGGATAAAGAAGATGTAGCACATATATACAATGGAATGTTACTCAGCCATAAAAAGAAACGAAATAGAGATATTTGTAGTGAGGTGTATGGACCTAGAGTCTGTCATACATAGTGAAGTAAGTCAGAAAGAGAAAAACAAATACTCTATGCTAACACATATATATGGAATATAAGAAAAAAAATGTCATGAAGAACCTAGGGGTAAGACGGGAATAAAGACACAGACCTACTAGAGAATGGACTTGAGGATATGGGGAGGGGGAGGGGTAAGCTGTGACAAAGTGAGAGAGTGGCATGGACATATATACACTACCAAACGTAAAATAGATAGCTAGTGGGAAGCAGCCACATAGCACAGGGAGATCAGCTCAGTGGTTTCTGACCACCTAGAGGGGTGGGATAGGGAGGGTGGGAGGGAGGGAGACGCAAGAGGGAAGAGATATGGGGATATATGTATATATATAACTGATTCACTTTGTTATAAAGCAGAAACTAACACACCATTGTAAAGCAATTATACTCCAATAAAGATGTTAAAAAAAAAAAAAGTAGTTCACAAAAATGTTCAGAAGAAATGTTTGATTCCTAATCTTCTTACAGATAGGAAGGCCCCTGATGTATTCTTTCAGTAATCTCATTGTAGTAGATTTAGAAACACATCCACCCAAAGAAATCTCATTGTAGATTTCACAGACACATCCACATAGAGACCCCAGTCTGCAGATGCTTCTGCCTGCTCTCCTTTGGCAGAGCAAATGAATACAGGCAGTTCTACTGAAAAACAAATTTTCTGTCTGATGGATTTTAAATTTTAGACAATGTGAGAGGTGAGCCGTCAGGAAGTCCCAGTACCTGGAAATACAATTTAGAAGTGAATATAAGAATAGAAACAAGAATAAAATGACTGTTCAATTCTATCTCTTATAATAGTAAACTTCTAATTATCCAATTGAGATCCAGTATGGAAATCTGATGTCACTTCCTACTACCTATCCCATAATACCCAAATATTTATTTTTTATTGAAGTATAATTGATTTACAATGTTGTGTTAATTTCTGCTGTATAGCAAAGTGATTCAGTTATACATATATATACGTTCCTTTTTCATATTCTTTTCCATTATGGTTTATCATAGGATGCTGAACATAGTTCCCTGTGCTTTACGGTAGGACCTTGTTGTTTATCCATTCTATATATAATAGCTTACATCTGCTGATCCCAACCTCCCACTCCATCCCCCTCCCAACCCCCTCCCCCTTGGCAACCACAAGTCTGTTCTCTATGTCCATGAGTCTGTTTCTGTTTGTAGATAGGTTAATTTGTGTCATATTTTAGATTCCACATATAAAGGATATCATGTGGTATTTGTCTTTCTCCTTCTGACTTACTTCACTTAGTATGATAATCTCTGCTTGTATCCATGTTGCTGCAAATGGCATTAATTTGCAGAACCCAAGTATTTAAGGGAGCCTTCTGTATTTTGGTAGACATGAATGAGCCCGATACTGGTAGATCAATGATGTGCTGTTGCTATTACAAAATCACTGAAACATTTAGGAGATTTTCCCCTCATTTGCTGTATTTTAAATGGACATACTAAAAGAAAAAGAGAGGAAAAATCCAAAATAAAAGAGTTAGAGATGCCTTAACAACCTGGACTCTATAAAGAGGTAATGTAAAAAAAAAAAATTAAAGGAAAGACAGTAATTTAAACCCATGAAGAATAAGAATTTGTATTCAAAGAAATACGTTCATTAGTTTGCTTGTGCCTTAAAGTTCACCAGCCCCAGCCAGTTGAACTCTGCCAAGAAATAGTGACCTGAAATGAGGATCAAGGTCCACGTGACTTGGATGCATCCCTGAGAACCAGACTCACTTTCCCACAACCATAGTTCCCCAAGAGTAGCACCCTTCTGTTCCTCTCCCCGCCAGAATCCCTGGATCTCAGTTCTCACACAGGCATGCTTGCCGCAGGCTCTGGTCAGTTTCCCGGTTGTGAGGTTTCTCTGCTCTTTGGCCAAGTCAGCCTCAAGATACAGTACATCACTACATACATAGGATGATTCATAGACTGTCAAGAGCTAGCATTTGCCTCCAATGGCCTATGCCATGCTTGCCGTCCTGTCACTGAATAGGCAGTCCCTTCAGTCTAGAAGGTTTCTGTCTTGATCACTTTCCTTCTAAAAATGGATACTTGGGGGCTTCCCTGTGGTGGCGCAGTGGTTGAGAATCTGCCTGCTAATGCAGGGGACACGGGTTCGAGCCCTGGTCTGGGAAGATCCCACATGCCGCCGAGCAACTAGGCCCATGAGCCACAACTACTGAGCCTGCGCATCTGGAGCCTGTGCTCTCCAACAAGAGAGGCTGCAATAGTGAGAGGCCCGTGCACCGCGATGAAGAGTGGCCCCCGCTTGCCACAACTGGAGAAAGCCCTCGCACAGAAACGAAGACCCAACACAGCAAAAATAAATTAATTAATTAATTAACTCCTACCCCCAACATCTTCTTAAAAAAAAAAAGGATACTTGGGAGGGATATCACCTAGTGGGCTATTAACCAGCCAACTTCTAAGCAGACCCTTTCTACAGCCAGATGCTTTCTTCTCTAAGTGTCTCTAGGGAAATGGAGGGGTGTGCCTGGGAAGCATGGGAAAGGAGGTCTCAGAAGAAGGGAGCAGGGCTGACAGGGAAGAAGAATACAAGGAAATGACCAGAGCCTTAAGTCAGTCTCCTCCTCTTCTCTCTTTCCTTCCGTGTCCCCCAGGAACTGGCCTGCCTTGCCTCCTTCCCTGTTTGGTGGCAGGAGCCTTCCCCTGAGGCTCTCTCTTTCAGAACCCACTAACTCGGCAGCCCTTTTCCTCTCACTTCTTGTCCATATCCCAGTGGGGGTGAAAATCTCTTTGAAGTGTTCTAAGGACTTTTACTGTTATTACTTTTTAGGGAATTGAAAGTAACAACAACAAAAAAATGGTGGAAACGTACAAGATGAAAATAATTCTTTTAAAAAAAAACAAACATATATACCTTTATTGAGGTATAATGGTTACCTAGAAAATAATTCTTCAAAGTTGATCATGTATGGCCTTTTGGAGAGGTGGGGTCATAGACGCTGATACACTGTGAAGCCCTTCAGCTCTCATGGCCAAGCTGCTCAACCTCTGCCAGGTCCCACTGTTCCTTGAACATGACTCTGATAGTCTCTTGAGATGCCTGTCTCTCTGCTTCTCTGACTGACCCCCACAAGCTACTTTCAAGTGGGACCGTGTCTTTTTCTTTATATGTACAGCACCTGAGCCAATATCCAGCTCATAATGAATCAGTGAGTGAATGAATAAATGAATGAAAATCAGAGGTGGACTTAGCTCTTATCACACTAATTTCTTTTCATTCTTTTTCTGAGATTAAGCCCTCCTTAATCTCCAATCTTTTACTAAATCTAGCGGGTCTAAGTTTGCTCTGTCATCTAGATTCATACCCTCTGTTTTCACTTCTCCTCCACAGACAAGATCACTAGATGTCCATGGTTACTAATGTGGGCGGATCCCATTTTCACAACAGACTTTAACGTGCTTCTCTTTACCCTCTTCCTGCTTCCCCGGGAAACACTAACATCAACTTTCGTCAGTTGACTTAATCTCATTTCAATTCGGGAGCCTCCCTTCTTGGCACAGTTCCTCATAAAGTAGATTATATGACAGGGGCCTCACTTTTAGCAAATATTATTTCCACATATATTCAAAAACTTGAAGTAGGACAATGATATATATTAAACAGTGGTTTTTCTATTTTTGGAGGTCAATTCTTTTTTCTTTTTTTTTTAATGTAGAGTCAGATTTTTTTTTTTAACATCTTTACTGGAGTATAATTGCTTTACAATGGTGAGTTAGTTTCTGCTTTATAACAGCTATACATATACATATATCCCCATATCTCCTCCTTCTTGCGTCTCCCTCCCACCCTCCCTATCCCACCCCTCTAGGTGATCACAAAGCACCGAGCTGATCTCCCTGTGCTACGCGGCTGCTTCCCACTAGCTATCTATTTTACATTTGGTAGTGCATATATATCCATGCCACTCTCTCACTTCGTCTCTGCTTACCCTTCCCCCTCCCCGTGTCCTCAAGTCCATTCTCTATGTCAGTTCTTAATGCAAATTCTCTAATGATGTTAATAATATAATTATGCTAAGATGTACTCAGCATTTACCGTGTGCCAATAATCTTACTGGTTTGGCGTTACATTATTATAATTTTTCAGGTTGAGTAAGTGATGAAGCTGAGACATAAAAAGGTTAGATAATTTGCAGGTCATACAGCTTCCTACTAGGTGAGGCAAGTGGGGGACAATCCTTTTGTTTCAGGCATCAGTTTAAATTCAGCTCTATTCACGCTTTCTGTTTCATCTTTTTATATGAGAATTAATGTGCTTTTTTCCCCCAGACTTACCCTGCTTATTACAGGATATTATTATTATGCTCACATTCCTAACCTTTCCAGTTTGTGATCTTTAGACATATTTGACAGAGTGTATGTGAAAGAGCTATTTGGACTTAACACGTTTTACACTGTAGATTTACAGTCAGTTTTATGACAGCCATCCAGAGCTCCAAATCCATCGTATAATAGTCTTTCGTAGAGAATACAAAATTCTGGAATTTTCCTCTTTGTTTGACATCTTGAACCTTGCTGAGCCATTTGAATATCCCATCCCACTGCTGAGCCCCCGACATGATGAAAGGTACCACAGCACTATTTCAGATGCATGGATACGAAATAATCCTGGAACTCTGCCAAAATCCTTCTGCCTTTTGAGTTGTAAAAATGATTCTGATGTTCAATGGAATATGCACTGCAAAATACACCAACAAAACGTGTTGTTTACATGTGAGGCTCTATGGATGGGTGAGAATGAAGGAAAAAGAGAAGAGTCACACGAAACCAAATGTTCTTCTCTTGGCGTTTTATTATGTAGCTGCCTCCCTCTTTAAAATGTACTTGGCTTGGTGATTTTTTTCTTAGCACATCTTAAATCCAAGATGTCCACATTCTCTACTCACTAAAATTTTGTGCTAGTGGGAAGTACCTTGTTCCAAGATCCCTACATGTTGCTAAAATGGAAGCTCTTTCCAAAGAATTTTCATAATTGTAGATAAATGGAACATCCGTAATGTCACTCGTCTTCCTGTCAGATGTACTTTGGATGAGTGGCAGGTGGGATTTCATGGGAGAGAGGGAGACATGTCAACAGATTTGGCCCCTTCCATTCTCCATTCTAGACAAACTCCTGGCAAACTCACCTGGCCCGGTGCTATGAGGAATTATTTTCCTGGATGTTTTGCTAACATTATGGGGAGCCCAAAGCGATGCCAGGGCCAAATAAGGGATTTATTTCTATGTGTTCACATGTTAACTTTAGTCTCCCCAAAACAAGAGTAATTATGTCTGTGATCCCTTCTAAATTCAACGTCTCACATGACTGCACCATCTAATATGAAGGGCCATTAAGTTAACCTTTGTAGTTTTCCTCAAAACTTAGTATTGCTCAGTATAAAACTTAAGTGGTAAATCAGAACATTTCAACTTGTGCATTCATTAATTTAACTAACATGTATTAAGAACTCGCTATGTTCTAGGTGCTACGATAGACTGGGGATGATAGTTGAGTAAGACATGGACTCTGCCCTTAAAATGTGTTGTATTAAAATTAACTAGTTTTGACTCCTTCTCCCAAGTAGATGATGGGCAAATTTGGAGGGTAGGAGCCACGTCTTATTCATCTTTATATGCCCCACTTCTGAGGCATTGCTAATAAATATTTATTGAGTTAATAAATGTGTGTTCCATATGAACAAAATAATTCCCAGAGGAGAAACGTGTTATGACAGAGGCATGTTGTGGAAGACAGAGGAGGAAGCAGTTCTCCCAGTGAATTAAGCCACCAAAGTGTGTGAGAAACCCAAGTGTGAGTGCTGGGCCTTTGCTTATCATAAATGCTTTCCAAATGCTTTGGTAAAATATGTTGGTAAGAGAAGAACTCCTGGTTTTAGTATTCTTAAATAGAGAAATAATTCCTTGAGCCTGTTCAAAACAGAATCGGTCAGGATTCAATCTCACTTTCAGGGACTTGATATTTGTCCTGGGGTTCTGTAATTTCAAACAGGGAACTCTCTTGGGAACTTGGAGAAATTTTATATTCTGTTTCTGTTGACCTAAAGCAAATAGACTACCAGTTATTTCTCCAGAAAGGGGAGAATAAAGGGTTTATTCGGGATCAACAAGGAATTGCTATTCAGGGTCTGCAATCCTGGAGAGTCCCCACAGGGCAAGGCAAGGAGAGCACTTTTATAGAGGGGGAAAGGAAGTTGGGAGGGCTGTAGTAAACAAGGAGTCCATGGCTTTTCATTGGCTGAGTTCTTCCCAGGAAAGGAGTCTTTCTTTTTCCGGTTGGGCTCTGTTATCATCGCAGGGCAGGAGAGCGCCCCCTGCTGGCCTCCTGACTATTTAATTGAGGTTTCTTGTTTATTAAATTTGTACAGTTCCAACTTCAGCCTACCATCCCAGACCTATTAGTATCTATTTGTTCTTTTTCTTTCTTGTCAAAAGTAGATTTTCCTTCCCAGACAACTTTTCCCTAAAAGTAGTATCTTAGTTAAAAGAAGTCAGTTTGTCTCTTTGTATAGTCATGGAAAAAGCCCAGCGTAAAGCAGTTACTCATTTTCTGTGATGATGAGTCAAACTTTGAAGTAATGCATGTTTTTAAGACAGACACTCTACCAGTCTCCATATATATATATATATATTTAACCAAAGGGTAAGTGCTTTCCTTTTCCCATTTTCAATCAGATATCCTGTAGGAAAATTTGAAATTTTTCAGAATGAGCAAACAAGGTATAAAAGGAAATTAACAATTTAAAGAAACATTGATTAGTGAAGCAATTTTAGTTTCTACCTTTGATAATTTGCTGGTTCTCTTAAATATCCTTTTAGGTGTTAATTAAATACCAAGATAACAATTTAATTGGGTAATTTTGATGTCGAGCTAGAACAGGAAAGTAAAATTTGCCAAGGCAAAAGCTTCAGGATAATTGGCTTAAAAAAAATCTATTTCATGATGCAAAAAAACAAATAGTGAGGGGGAAGTGAGTAAAATATGTATATGCCTTTTGTTCTCTCTCTACACTGAAAGAGAAAACATTAAAATAAGTAAAATTTTGTTTTACTTTAAAAGTAAAATTATTTTTTTAATAAAAATGATAGGCTGGTAGTAAACTTATTTTTAAAGCTTTTACTGTACCTTTTACACTAGCAGCTTTCATTCGCAAATAAAAGCTTATGTGGTCATGTCATTGATCACTGATTCTAAGGCTCACTCTTGCCCTAAAAGTCGATGATTCTAATGGCTACACTGTATGCTGTATCCAGTGTACACTGTACACTGCAGACAGTACTCTCAAACACATTTGGCTCTGTTGCCACTTTCTTTTTTTTTTAATTTACTTTTTTTATTGAAGTATAGTTGATTTACAATGTTGTGTTAGTTTCTGGTGTACAGCAAATTGATTCAGTTTTATATATATATTTCTTTTTCATAATCTTTTCCATATGGTTTATTACAAGATACTGAATATAGTTCCCTGTGCTATACAGTAGGTCCTTGTTGTTTATCTATTTTATATACAGTAGTTTGTATCTGCTAATCCCAAACTCCTACTGTACCCCTCCCCCACCTCCTTCCCCTTTGGTAACCCTAAGTTTGTTTTCTATGTCTGTGAGTCTGTTTCCGCTTTGTAAATAAGTTCCTTTGTATCATTTTTTTAGGTTCCACATAAAAGTGATGTCATATGGTATTTGTCTTTCTCTTTCTGACTTACTTCACTTAGTATGATCATCTCTAGGTCCATCCATGTTGCTGCAAATGGCATTATTTCATTCTTTTTTGTGGCTGAGTAATATTCCATTGTATCTACGTACCATACCTTCTTTATCCATTCCTCTGTTGACAGACATTTATGTTGACTCCATGTCTTGGCTACTGTGAATAGTGCTGCTATGAACATTGGGGTGCATGTATCTTTTCAAATTAAGAGTTTTTCTGGGTACATGTCCAGGAGTGGGATTGCTGGATCATATGGCATCTGTTGTTTCTTGAGGTGGCAATCTGAACTACACATGAAATTGGAGGTGTGCTGTGGCCGTAGCTTTTCATAAAAGCAAGACAAGCGTGGAGACTTTTTCTAGTGCTCCTCTTGGAGCACCATTTGCCCTGCAGCATTAGGGACAATCTACGTTTTTCATCCTCAGCACACTCTGGTGGGTCTACCTCCTGAATTGTGCCGACATTCCATATGTGCCGTTTAACCACTTTACTCCTAGAGGCATTGCATGTACAGAACTCACTTTGGAACAATATGCTGCTTTCCTGCTTGTTTGCCCAAGACTCCTAGGAGCTTCCTGTTATCCATCCTCAAGAGCTTGACTTTTCACTTCTTAGATACTTAGGAGATTTCACTGACTGTTCATGAGTCAAACTGCCCCCACTAAGGAAGATTCCTAATGAGAATAGCTCTTACATTCTCCATTCGGGATGTACCACCTTCTCCCTAATTTTTGCTTCAGGTGTCAATGCCAATTCTTTTTTCACAACAAAATAGGGACCCTGATCCCAAGGTGACTTTGTTTAAGTAATGGCCTTTGGTGTGGAACCTTGTCAAAGACCTTTAGAAAATCTTTCTCTTTCCACCCCTTTTCTTCATCCTGTTATATCTACTGAAAATGTTCTTTTAAAAGATCCCTTTGTATTTAACTCTTTGGTGCCTCCATTCCCCATAGCCAAGTCCACCATCTCCACTCACTCATTCAACTCCTTAAAGGTTTATCCAGTGCCAGGGCTGAGCAAGGTCTGAACTCCGCTGGTACTGGCGTGCTTCCCACGGTGTACATTCCTGCATACCCCTGAATCCTTCTTTGTGACAGGGGTCACATTTGCAATCTGACATAGTAGCTTACATACCAGTAAATTCCAGTGACCTAATTTCACCCTTCAGTTCCTGCAAAACTCTCATTGAGCCGCCCTCCACTGGGTGATTTATCTAGATTTATTATATTGATTTGGCAAAATAGCTCTGATACAACCACTCTTGGGTTTAATAGCAGTAATCTTGCATTTCCAGCAACAATACAGGACTGGTAATCTCCCTAGGACCTTCTGCATTAAAAGCTAAGGTTTAAGAATTCACCCGTGAGCTATCATCATTTCATCCTCTGGAGAGCTCTCTGTCCCAACATCATCTGTGGTCTGTCCTCTTTCTTGAATTAAATTGTCCTCTCTGAGTAACATTGACATATATACACTACCAAATGTAAAATGGATGGCTAGTGGGAAGCTGCTGCATAGAAGAGGGAGATCAACTCGATGCTTTGTGACCACCTAGGGGGTGGGATAGGAAGGGTGGGGGGGAGGCTCAAGAGGGAGGGGATATGGGGATATATGTATACATATAGCTGATTCACTTTGTTGTACAGCAGAAATTAACACAACATTGTAAAGCAATTATACTCCAATAAAGATGTGGAAAAAAATATGGAAATTAATCCTGAAATTAACCCCAGACCATTTCAAAGCACTGGGTTTTACAGATCTTAAACTACTCTAAAGTAAATGTTGAAAATGTGAACTGCATAAAAAATAAAAATAAATTGTTCTCTCTGACTCATTGAAAGAAACTTGCATTTGCTCTTGAGGTCTCACATATAATACTCTTCAATTTCTCTGCATTTTGAAGATTACTTTATCACTATATTACTCCTATTCTTCCACACTTTGTAGACTCTCCTGTTATTACTTGAACCATGTTTCAGCTTAGGAAGAGAAGCTAATTACTTCCTAAAATAAAGTTATTGATACTTCCAGTTATCCGTGCAATTGGGAATGCAGGGGATATGGAATAATTTTGAATGAGGTGGTTTTTACAAAATCATTGCATTTTTATTACAGCTACCTGCCCCAAAATTAGTGAACCACTTAATCAAAATTCTAGGGCACCTATTATAATGATTAATAGTCATTAATTAATATAAGGAATTTATTGTTCACTAACGCTATGTGAGACAAAGTGTGAGGCACTGGGAATTCAGTTAATTGAGAGGACATAATTTCTGCCCCCAAGGATCTCACAGTGTGGAGTCGAAATACATGCAGACACGTAAATAAACAAATCAAGGTCATTCGGTGATAGGTGAGTGACAGATGCCAAATAATAGGTAAAAGTAAAGGGAAGAGGGATTGCTTCCACATCGGGGGAAGAACTGTTTTCGGAGCAGAGTGAATGATGATATTGAGCTGAGACTCCATGAATGTGTGGGAGAGTCCTGAGCAGAGCATAGGGGGAAGGGCACTGACAGGGCACTGTGGTGTGGAGTGCAACAGAAATGGTAGCAGATGAGCCTGGAGAAAACAGATAAGGTTAGAACTATATCCCGCGGGCAAACGGAGGCAACAGGGTTATAAATAATGAAGTACCATCATCCCTCGGTATCTGCAGGGGTTTGGTTCCAGGACCGCCTACTGATACCAAAACCCGGGGATGCTCAAGTCTCCTACAGACAACCCCTAGATCCACCCACGGTTGCTTAAATCCGCAGATGCAGAACCGCGAATACAGGGCTCTGACTGTAACATGGTCAGATCTGTGATATGAGTGTGCAAGCAGAGAGATCATTTAAGAAGTCATTACAGGGCTTCCCTGGTGGCACGCTGGTTAAGGGTCTGCCTGCCAATGCAGAGGACACAGGTTCGAGCCCTGGTCCGGGAGGATCCCACATGCCTTGGAGCAACTGAGCCCGTGTGCCACAGCTGCTGAGCCTGCACTCTGGAGCCCGCGAGCCACAACTACTGAGCCCACATGCCGCAACTACTGAAGCCTGCACACCTGGAGCCCGTGCTCAGCAACAAGAGAAGCCACCGCAATGAGAAGCCCGCACACCGCAAGGAAGAGTAGCCCCCGCTCGCCGCAACTAGAGAAAGCCCGCACACAGCAACGAAGGCCCAACGCAGACAAAAATAAAATAAATACATTTATAAAAAAAAAAAGAAGTTATTACAGTGTTAAAGCAAGAGCTGATAGAAGCCATGGCAGTCGGAAGGGAAAGAAGGAAGTGGGTTTAATATACAGTGAAGTGGGTATATCTGAGTACCTCAAACATTTCTTTGGTTGGTAGTGAATTAAGGAAGAGCAAAAAATCAAGGGTGACTTCTTGCCAAAAATTCATTTCTGGGTAACTAGGTACATGGTGATTCTGACAACCCGAAGAGGGACTGTAGGAGGAAGAGCAGGTTAGTAGTTTAGTTGGTCAGAGTATTGCGAGAGGGCTTTGAAAGATAATGAGTTCTACTTTGAATATACTTGGTTTGATGCAGGGTATCCAAGTGAAGATTTCTAATATGTAATTATGTAAGTCTGCTGCTTAGGCCTAGAAATATAAACAGGATAGTCACTAGCATATAAGACTGGGTCAGTTTTGCATTCTGCCTAGCTGCCTTCTAGGCACTATGCTAAGAATGACAGCAACAAAGATGAATAACAAATGATTCCTCTCTGGAGTCTAGTAAGGAACAAAGACAATAATTTATGATGTCTTATTCTTCTAATATGTCAGATATCTGAATTTATTCATATAAATTACTTATTCTATATACTAAACCCTTGTCAATACAGACTCTACTTACCTTTCAGCTACATTATTATTTTAAATAACTCTTTTGATCATTCTTAAGAGTAGCAACCACCAAAGAAATGAATTACTAATATGATACACTTCTGGTTCCAAGGATATAATAAACAGTTTATTCCAGCTGGAAAAATCATTTAGCAGAAATATTCTACTTCTTATAGAATGCCCTTTATATCACATTTTGTGAAGGACAAGTTAGTTATACCTCTTGAATCAACAAAGATTTGGCTGCTCTCATGTCATTTAGGTAGGAGAACTATTCAAAAGAGCTCTTACTTTTGCCCCTTTAAAATACCAACTCCCTTTGAAAAGTAAATATATCACTTTTAAGGACAGTTGGCTTGTGGGTAGGAAATGATTGTTGAAAAAAAAAGTGTGATGAAAACGTCTCCATATTAACCCTAACCCTTTTAAAATTCAGGAATTACCTGACACACACAACTTAAGATTTTTCTGAAGCCTTGTTTAAATAAATTACAGAAACTGTGGCATCATCACACATAAAATTATTTTATGAAACCCAAAGTGAAAAGAATGTTCTATAATTTTCATCTTCAGGTAAATAGCACATATTTCTATGGCTACCAGTCTATGCTTTGAGCAAGGGGCATAGACAAAGAATAACTTAAAGATTCTGCAATCTCTTGAAAAAAGGAAACATTGACTAGAGGAGTTTTTCAGAAACGTGTTGAAATGTATTCATAACCTTTTTTAAAATGGATATGTTCACGTAATGCATGCAGCTCTGTTGTCCTATGGTTTCTACAGAACAGAAAATGTCAGACTGTGTTATTGGACGTTCTTCACATGACATCTCTTTTTTTCTATCATCATTAAACAGGGAAGGCCATGGTAAAATTTCAGTATTTGCTGTCAAAATGGCTTTAGCCACATTGTGTGGAGGGAAGATCATGGACAAATTAAGATGTAAGTTATTCTCTGCACCTCTGTTTGCTTACCCCTCCTGTATACCACGTTTTCCTCTACCCCATTCCTGCCAGGTCCCCCTGACCATTTGTGACTTTCCTCATTCTATGAGAGTTGTTTGAAATATAATCTTCGTTGATCCTTGGATTTTGTCGTAGAAATGTTTTCATATTAGATTAATGTCAATGAAATGAATGTTTTCCTTCTACGTATGGATTATTATTTTTTATAACCTGTTGAGGATCACCAGTTAGACTGTTCATGATACTAAAGTAAGATATACATTCTTTCACATTCATTTACTGTAGAACTGCCTCACAGGCATAAGTCCATCACCGTAGGGAGACGAAGACCATGTTGGGCAACCTTCCGTTTCTCGATCATCTCAAGCCAAAGTTCCCGGCACAATTCCTCATTCTTCTCCACCAATGCTGTTCAAATCACTGGACACTCCAAAGTTTCCAAAGTAGACATTGCCAGAGTGTAGGCATAGGAATTATGTACAGAAACTATAAACTGAGAATTAACTGATGCCAATAAAGACATGATAGCTAGAGTGTTGAGTGATTATGGGCCTTTTGTGTACATTTTGTCACTAAATGTGGTAGTTTTTTAACCAACAAAAGTGAGAGTTTTCTGATTTGTTCACATGTTTTAGGTAAAGAAGCTGAGACATAGAGAGTTAATCACAGATGGTACCAGGAATTGAACCCTGACTTTTTCCCCGTACACCAGTGGTTTTCAAATTTTAGTGTATATGGAGTCACCTGGAGGGCTTTAAAAAAAAATGGATTTCTGGGTCTCATTTCCAGAATTTTTGGTTCAGTAGGCCTAGAGTGGGTGTATAGCGGGCAAGCATTTTCATTTCTAACTAGTTTAAAATCATGTATAGGTGGCTGTTTTGAAAAGAAGTTGCCATGTAACCCTCTCCCTTCCCCTAAATATTATGAGTCTGAGTTATAATGCCGTATGACAAAGAGCACTGTCGTGGGAATTGGGAGTCCCAGGTTGCAGGCCCAGCTGTGTGACTAATTTGCTGATTATTCTGTGGAAATCACTTCACTTCTTTAGTCCTCAACTTCCTTCTCCATCCTAAACTTGGGGACTTTGTTAGGTACCTGTAGGGTTCCTGTTGGCTGCAGGCCTCCATGACTCACAGCCTTTTGGCTCTTTTGTCACCTGCTGCCTGTCCGCTGCTGAATGTAATCTCTTGCTTCTTGATGCACTAACAGAGGAAGAATAAAGAAGGATACCGGGGTCGGGGTGGAGGGGGACCTTTATTCCTTTGGAATTTCCCCAGACATGTTCCAAGAAGAGTTATGTCATTGGAGCAGTAGATAAGGGGAACCCCACATAACCACACATCTTCCCTCACTCCCAGGAACCTCCTTTCATGGACCAGCCAAGTGCACTCAAGTTTCAGAGAAGCCCAAGCAGACCCTACAAGGTCCAGTTTAGTCTCTCTTCAGTTAGCCTGAAAGATGTAAAACTTTAAAGACATCTACCTCAGTACTTGATTGAGGATAACAGCTAAATTAGAAGGTGGCAGAAACAATGTTCTTTAAAAAAAAATAACTTAGAGTAATCCCTAAAGCATTTCCTTCAGGGTTAGGCTGGGAAGAGAAAGTTTAGCAAAATGAACCAGGGCAGAAGAAGAAACTCCTGAGGGCCTTGCCTACTGACCCCATGTCACCCTTGGCCACTTACGCTGAGGACAGTAGGTAAAGGTTTTTTCCAAAGTCTTAAGAAACATTTCCAAATACTTATTCAATGTTAGGTACTTGGAGAAAAGGGTCCCTTAATAAAATAAGTTTGAGGAAAACTGAGAAAACCAGTTTTCTGCGCTTCACAACTCCTCAGAGCGTTTCACTAACCAGGTTCATGCTGACCATCAAGGCCCCAGGTGCTTTCCATCTTTCCACTCAGCTCTCCTCTGTGTCAGATTTTATCCTTCTCCTGAAGGTAAAAGGGGGTACAGCAATTTCAGGAGTCACACCCACTCCAGAGGCCCCCAGCCCTTACATCTCATGGCCAGGGTGGCATCACAGACCAATTACTACATCAACCACTGCTAACAGGAAAGGAGTGCCCCTGATGGTCAGGGAGTGTTCCAGTCATTCTAACCTCCTGGGCTGAGAAGGGCCACTGCTTTCCCATAGCCCAGGATGAAATTTGGGGCCAGTAAAGCTGAAGGGGATGGTTGTCAGGTAAGCAACAAATGACATCAGCACAGTTACAAAATTCAAGATTTAACTAAGTGTTCGAGCAGATCTTTACCACTTGTCAAATCCCTCAAAGTTCTCCCACAAGTCTGGGATTTCAAAGCAAACAGTGTAACTGCTCCAGTGCTGTTTTCTCACCCCATCCCATCATTCACCAAATACCCACGATCAGTGAGCAAAGCGTGCATGCTTTCCAGGGGCCAAAGTCAATCCTCTGCAGCTCAGTGAAAGAAGTCACAAATGCACGAGTCCCACTGGAAAGAAACTGTTCTCCAGTGTGCAGAAATAAGCTTCAGAGAGTCACAAATTCTGTAGAGAAACAGACTGTGTGATCATGACATTTCACGGTACCTTCTGGCAGAGCAGCAGACCTGAATGTGCCCCAGTTCTCTGAATGAGGAGTCACTATATAGTTAATCCCAGAAAGGTAGTTTTAATGATTTCAAGGTAAGTCAGTTGAAAGCAATTTGGCCCAAAACAATTTAGCTAAAAGCAGTTTGGTTGGAAGAACCTCTCCAAAATGTTAATCAGAAATGAGTATCCTTAGTCACCAATATTTCAGTGATTGAATGAACAAATTGAATTGTTCAAACAGAATGAACAATGTTCATTGGCTGAATGAACAAATAAATATGGGCAAATCCACCCACAGACAGCCATGGTTGACTTTTTTTTTTTTGACTTTTTTTTTAATAGACCTTTATTGGAGTATAATTGCTTCACAATACTGTGTTAGTTTCTGTTGTACAGCAAAGTGAATCAGCCATATGCATACATATATCCCCATATCCCCTCCCTCTTGAGCCTCCTTCCCACCCTCCCTATCCCACCCCTCTAGGTCGTCGCAAAGCACCGAGCTGATCTCCCTGTGCTACGCGGCTGCTTCCCACTAGCTATCTATTTTACATTCGGTAGTGTATATATGTCCATGCCACTCTCTCACTTTGTCCCAGCTTCCCCTCCACAGCAAGCATCATGCTCAATGGTGAAAAACTGAAAGCATTTCCACTAAGATCAGGAACAAGACAAGGATGTCCACTCTCACAACTCGTAGTCAACATAGTTTTGAAACTCCTAGCCGCGGCAATTAGAAGAAAAAGAAATAAAAGGAATACAAATTTAAAAAGAAGTAAAACTGTCACTGTTTGCAGATGACATGATACTATACATAGAAAATCCTAAAGATGACACCAGAAAGCTACTAGAACTAATCAGTGAATTTGGTAAGGTTGCAGGATACAAAATTAATGCACAGAAATCTCTGGCATTCCTATACATCAACAATGAAAAATCAGAAAGAGAAATTAAGGAAACACTCCCATTTACCGTGGTTGACCCTTGGTAAGTGGAATTGTGGGTTTTCTTTCGCCTTCTTTTGCTGGCTTGCATTTAATCATAAAACAGGCGGAGTAATGATTTTATAATAAGCATTGCCTTTATAATAAGAAAAATAAAATGAAAGGATATGGAATGTCCTGGGATTTTCCTTCTTTAAATTCTAATTCACTTTACGCCAATATGCCAACTACGCTTGTTGGCAGTTTTTCTATTTTTGTGCATAGGAATGAAAGAGATTTAGTTCATTCCACCTAGTCCCTTCATGTTGGAGAACACAGGGCAAGAATAGTTGGCTGAAAATAATTTAGAAATTTTAAAAAGCAAAAAAGTAGAAAACAGCAGAAATTTTAAAGCTGAGTTTTAAAAGCTGCTTTAAATACTTTAAAAGGGACAACAACCCCTAGGTTGCATCCCAATTTCCAGTACTCAGGTCCACCAGGAACCAATATGCAGGGTGTTCATCAGGTACCCCAGGCAGCAGAGAGTGTGAGGGCGCACCCTGCAGGTGTGGGACATAGCTACCTGTACATAAACGGACCTAATATAATATATTCTGTTTCTGTCAAACTGGTTTTGGTCTGATTATAGGCTGTTAAGGATCTTAAGGAATTCTGAATCCAGTGCAATAAGCCTGGAAAGTCAGGTGCTATTCTAAAGCTTCTGGGGAGGGCTTGTTCATGGCAAACACCTTGTATTTCCTGAGTTTCTATTACTGAACAGGTTGTTCGGCCTCCAAGCTTACCTCCAGGGTAATATTTCTAACTTGCTGGCCTGTCTTTAATTCTTCAGTACCTCCTTCATTACTGATAGTTCTTTATACTTGGCCTAGAAGTCCCCTTTGTAAGGAAATCTTCCCTGACTCAATCCTCGCTCTAGGAACCCTCTCTCTGAGCTCCTGCTGCACCCTGTACACCCTACCACTCCTGTACTCACACCACCTTGTCACCGTACATGATGTCGTGTCATCCAGGATGCAACCACATCTCTGTCATCCCCAATAGACTGGGACCTCCCAGAGGGCAAGAACTATGTCCTGATTTTTCTGTATAACCATTGCTTAGCACAATTTCATGTTTATTAGGTGCCAAGTTAATTTTAGTTTAATAAATCAATGAATGTAAGTCCTTCTGAAGTATCATTGTAAGGTGCTGCAGGAAACACAAAGGTAATTTAGACTATGATTTAGAACCTTATAGAACAGTCCTATTGGAGAGGCAAAGTCTAAACATACAAGGTAAATGGCAGAAAAGTGTGATATAAAATTAATAATAAAAACAGATAACATTTCTGTACCATATATAGGTGCCAAGTATGCATCTGTGTGCTTTTCATCTAGTAACTAGCTTAATCCTTGAAACAGCCCTCTATATTGTATAGATACACATATATTTCATGTTATAAGAATATTACATATATGTGTATATATATGTGTGTATATATATGAGCGTGTGTGTGTGTGTGTGTGTATATATATATATATATATATATAAAAATATATATAAAACAGAGGGCCCAAGATTAAGGTACAAACACATACCATGTTGAGAGCTTCCTCAGAGTCCCCTCATTTCTTTTTAAAAACCCACATGCCGCGGAGCGGCTGGGCCCGTGAGCCATGGCCGCTGAGCCTGCGCGTCCGGAGCCTGTGCTCCGCGGCGGGAGAGGCCACGACAGTGAGAGGCCCGCGTACCGCAAAAAAAAAAAAAAAAAAAAAAAAAACCTGAGTGGTCATTAACAGCCACTTCCCTTTAATCCCAGGGACTTAGCCCTAGTCTGGCTGTTGCTTAGTAGAACTTTATCAGTACAAATGAATTTAAAATTAGCTTCAAGTTTGTGAAAGGGCACTGTTGGTACCCCTTCTGCTTTTACTCCAGTTAGAGATGTTGTTTAAATTATTTCAGTGGAAGATTTGAAAAGCCTAAGCTACTTTTCAAAATGTGCCCTGGCCTAGAAAATCCAAATGTAGAAGTTCAGCAGGATGGCCAAATGATAGTTAACCACCCGGCCCCCAAACAAACAACATGGCAGCTTTAATGAGAAAGTACACTTACCTCTTCAAGGTTTCTTGTTCCTCCTTTTGATTGGAATTCTTGAGTTTCTATATGTGGAATTGTACAAGAGTTTTTGTTTTTGGTTTTTTGGGGGGTTTTTTTGCTGTTGGCAACTTCTTTTTTTGACTAGTTATAATGAAACATGAGAGATGAAATTCACTAAGTAAACAATATTGTGAAAGTGAATGAGAACAACATTAATTTTTGTTGCTCATGTAGAATTGCTGTAGCTTCATAATTGATTAACTATTTTAAACACAATAGAAACCCTTTGTAAGTGGACTATTTAAAGAAAATGAGAGCCAATTCACATCCTCAAAACATAATCCAATAAAAGCCTATAATATGCTTAACATCTGGCTGCGGTGTAAAACAATGCCCCCAGATTACATTTTGACCTTGAAAAATTAAGTCCAAAATGAGCAGAGGTAGCATATTGACTTTACAACAGTTTATCCCAGCAGCTGTGCTGGCCTAGTTACAATCTAGCATGGTGACAAACCATATAATAGCCAACCCTTTCCTTCCAGTAGTGATCTCCACAGAGGAATTATAGAGTACCTTGGGAAATTATGCCAGTAATATTCATTAAGTGCCCACAGTGGCAGAAACTGAAGAAAAGAGGCTCAGTGAAGCCAGTGGCTCTGCTGAGAATAACCTGGAACCCTGACTTTACCTCACTGATCGTTGGCAAGGCCAGGCTTCCTCTCGACTGCATGAGGCAAAAGACCCTTCCCCGTAAATCAATTGCCTTCCACCCAGAACACTGTGATTTATAGGAAGTTTTCTGCTTCTGTGGGAAGTTAATCAAGTGTTTTCATTGCATCCTTATCCCCATTATGTCTTTCATTTTTCAATATCTTAAACCAAAACCCAAACGTTTTAGTGACAATATAGACGGGTAAATAGCTCACTTGCTAGATACACACACACCCTAACATTGTCGTAATATTTTCATTGTGTATTTCAAAAGAGGTAAGCATATTTCTCACATGTACAAAAATGCCTCCCGTCGAGTTATATATGAGTTGATAATTGACCTCAAACTAAAAATGTGATGTTCTCTGTCTTATCAAAATATGCTATTTTTATCCAAATTACTAGTTAATGCTGTTTGCCAGAATCATCTACAGAAAGACACCAGAGAAAACACCATGCCAGGAGTATCTCAGCAGAAAAACTAGTTTTCATATTATTCTTTCATAATAAATTAAATATTTAGTTTCTGCCACGTTTTTTGTTATTTGCGGTAGATATATTGAACTAAAACAGTGGGGAATCTTTATGTGATGAATAAAGATCTTTCCTTTTCCATCCATCAGATATTTTCTCAATGATTTCTGACTCCAGTGGGGTGATGGTTTATGGACGATACGATCAGTTCCTGCGGGAAGTTCTCAAACTACCCACAGCAGTGTTTGAAGGGCCTTCATTTGGTTACACAGAACAGTCAGCTAGATCCTGTTTCTCTCAACAGGTAGGAGAAAACTTGTTTAAGGAAGTGTCTCTCAGTGGCTGCTCTCCTGTGTGTCACTCCAAGTCACTACTTCTTCATGGTAACTTGTAGTGTATCTTCCAGCTTCTGACAAATGACCTCTGAGTCAGTAACTGAACTCAACACATTTGGATAATAATAATAGGTGGTGTTTCCTGACCATGAACCAGGCATCCTGCTAAGTTCTTTATTTGCATTGTCTAATTTAACCCCTACAGCAACGCTATACCCTCGGAAACATCATTACCACCACACTATCAAAAGGGTTGAATTGTTACTCAGCCTCACATGAAGCATGAGTCTGACCCAGCACCGAGCTTCACCAATTTAGCAAAGGAGACAAGAAAGGAATCACAGCACATGCCCCATGCCATCTGGGAGGCCCTAAATCGTCCACTACATTGGGGCTCAGAGCAACATGTTTTAACTGGGGGTGGTACAAGTCAGCCAAGGGAAGCTGCTTAGTTTGGGGGACTCTCCGTGTTTATATCTCTCCAGTCATGTGGAAAATCTACATGTCTAGAACTATTCTTCAGCACAGCATAGTGGAGATTTAGAAATCCATAAACTGAAGATTTGTTTACAATTTTTAAAAATCTGAACTAACCAAGTATGTCCTCTAAAAGGATCCGTTAAATAAGAAATCAGTGCTTAGCAGCCACTGAAAAGCTGCATTTACCTCCAGCTAGTAAACCTCATCTGTCTGTTTACTTGGTGATCTAAGAGGTCCAAGGTGGTGCCTTGGGCATCCCCGTAGGTCATGGATTTATATAGAATTATAAATGTATCCATACACTCAATAAGAGAAGGGATGGCTTGATACTTTAAGTATCAAACTCTACTGCCGCTGGGCGGGGCGGGGGTGGGGCGGTGAGGAGGATGGGTTCTCACCCAGGAAGCCTTTCTGGCCTTTCCCACGCCCTCACCCCCAGGCTGGCTTAGATACCTGGCCTCTGTCCCCAGCTAAAGCATACTCCTCTTTGGAGTTCCCTTTCCCTTTCGAGTTGGTGACCTCAGAATGGATCCATTCACCTAAGCCTCCTTCTATACAACTTCTTCACCCAGAACTTCTCATCAATCACCAAGTCCTACTGATTTCACCTTCTAGAATTTTCTCAGATCTCTCTCCTCATCATCCTCGATTGCCTGGCCTATTGCATTAAAACCCAAACTGCTCTCTCTGCCCCTGGATTTACTTGTTTGTTTGTACATTTGTTGATTTTAGGTAGTGCATTGTAGAATCCTCAGGAAATATACTAATGCCTCAGAATATTTCTCATTAAAAGTCAGCCAGAATAATAGGACTTTTTTAATCTCATAGAATTTATCTATTCAAAAAAATTTATAGGATGTTGCCATTGCTCAAAATTCCTTTTGAAATATCCTAGAGACTGCCCATTATATAATCTTTTATATACCCTCAATGATGAGAAATTTATATATGTGGAAATCATAGTAGCATTTCTTGACATCCAGTAGTGATTTTTAGCCAGTATGATGAATGGTCAAAATAGATAAAATCATGTAAAGTACAAAAAGAGGCAACACTAATAAAAATAATAAGACCAGTTTATTTTTGTGCTTCATAAACTGGCTATAGCAGCAGTTCGAATGATGAAATTCCAAAATTGCTTTAATTGCTTCATTGCAAAGCTGCCCCAAGTGATTGGTTTGAAACACAGTATTATTTTAGACATATGAATTGTAGTAGCTTTTGAAAAACTACTGTCTCATTACTTATACTTTACATAATTTATCTTTTAATTATAATGCTAATAACAACCCTATAAAAAGCATATTTAGTATTATGAGGTAAAGCTAGAACTGTAAATATCTGCCAATAAGAAAACATTAATAGAAGGCTACCAAGACAGTTGTTTTGTGAATTACAAGGACAAGTGTAAGGTTTAAGCCTTGAAAAGGCACTGTAGCTCTTCAGGGCTGATTTCTTATCTAAAAATATAAAACTATCCCATCCACCTTGATATTCTAATTCAAAAATTTAAATAAAGTAGTGATCTTTGCATGTAGATTTTTTTGTCATTCATACTATGAAAATGTCATATATTAATATAACTTCTTATTTTTTCATTTTGAAAGAAACTTATAGATAAAATACATTTCTTTTCTGCATCAGAAAAGCCCAGGATAATGACACAGAATCCGACTGAATTGTAAGAAAAGATACATAAAGAAAGTAGAGAAGAGAATTTTTTTTTAATTTAGAGTGTTCTTTTCTAACAGGGAAGGATAGCTCCCTCCGAACAGGATTCACTCCTAATCTTGTATAGCAGAACCATTCACATTAACCACAAAATATTTAGTCCTTATGGAAGTTGAGGAGCTTTGAAAGGGAAGCTGTTCTACAAATTTAGAAGACTGATACGGGAATTGTCGAGTGTGCTGTGATGTACTATTGGGTAAAATTTTATGGAGAATGTCTACTCTCCATCTTTCCTCACCATTTTCATACTGTCCCTCATGTATGAAAATGATCCCCTCAGAATTGTTTTATTCCTTGTGATGATATTGACTCAGCCTCAGTGGAGATAATCCAGTCTTATGTGGGCTTAAATATAAAAAGCAATTAATGTTTTAAATTCAGAACTAGTTTCAAGCTGTTTATTTATTAGAGGTTAATTGAATGTCTTGTTTCTTCTATCTCAAATGATATTTACATAGCAGGTAAATTAAGATTATTCTTGATTCTAAATTTTTATGGGTTTTTTGATGCAGAAAAAAGTCACCTTAAATGGTTTCTTGGACACACTCATGTCAGATCCTCCCCCGCAGTGCCTGGTCTGGCTGCCCCTTCTGCATCGACTGGCAAATGTAGAAAACGGTGAGTAGTTACTACTGAGGCAATTTTTTTAGCCTTTTTTTTAAATTGAAGTATAATTGACTTAAAATGTTGCATTAGTTTCATGTGTACAGCAAAGTGATTCAGTTTTTTATATATATATATATATATATATGTAAAATAAAATATATATTATTTTCCCTTATAGGTTATTACAAAATATTGAGTATAATTCCCTGTGGTATACAGTAGGTCCTTGATGGTTATCTATTTTAGATATGGGAATGTGTATATGTTAATATACATATAAATAACATATATGTATATGTTAATCCCAAACTCCTAAGGCAATTTTTTCATTACCGAAATTAGGCCATCAAATCTATAATTATTAAGCCAAGGTCATTGTTGTAGGGAGGTCTGTTTAGTAGTTCTGAATTTTAATAGAACTAACCTGTCTCCCTCATCAGTAAGGCCTTATAAGTGCACTGCACAATTAGGACTGTCCATTCTAAAAATTTATTAAATCTCACAGTCCACCTCTCAGTTACAAATCAGGTGTGGCTTAAAAACTTCCTGTAATGGAAAGAGAACCTCAGTAAGGAATGTGACATTTTCTAGTATTTGTTTTAGGTATGAACTTCTACTCTTGGTATACCTGGCATTAACTATTTCTTCCTAGACACTCCATCAGGAATAGGTGGAGGAGATAGAAAAAAATTGGATGGTTGCACCTTGCTAATCTTTAGTCATATGCTCCGAATTGTAAGCTTTCAGTGGTTGTAGTTATATAAAAGAAATGAGTAATGTAACTTTTGTCATGTGCTTTTGTTTTTATAAAAGCAAGTATTTCTATGTTAAAATTAATTACTCTTGGCATATCCAAACTTAAATATAAAATACAGTTCAGCAAGGTTTAAAGAAATTTAAACATGGAACAATCCATTGCCTCCCTCTGATCTTTAGATGTTCTTATTTTCTGTTTAATCTAACTCTGGGAATTCTCTAGCCTTAAATAGAAAATAAGTTATCTCCTATCTCTTACTATAATCTTAACTTCTACACATATCTTTAATATACATTGGGGTTAAAGTTAGCTTATTTTAAATTCCCATTTAGAACATCTGGCATCTGCCCTAATTATCTCCCTTAGTTAAAGTTATAAATCTATCCTGTTCTGCTCATGGAGAAGATTTAAAGAATGAACTTACTAGTTTCTCTGTAAGCACTACCAGTCACAGATTTTTTTTTTATGCTACTTACTCATCTGCTAGAGCAAAGAGCAATCAAGGTCCAGATCATGCACGATGAGTTCATATTACTGTGTTGCAGTTTAAGAACTAGTCATTTTCCAATTATAAACTTGTCATTTCATGGCTTCTCTCTCAGCATTTCCTGTTGCAGGAAATGAGTTCCTTAGGCCCTGTCCCAGAACAGTTGTCCCTAGATTCAAGTCTCACTTCAGCCTTTCCCAGGAGGCAGAAAAAGGGAATGTGATGCTGGTTCAGAAGACAGTGTGTTCAAAACTGGTTATGTCTTTGTTTTTACAATTTACTTTTCATCTTTATTTATTTTTATTTGCAATATTTTCCCTGGCTGGTTAGCCAGAGAAAAAGTTTACCAAAAGCATGAGTTGTTCTTATTGTTGTTGATATCTTTAGCTCATAACATGCAGTTACTTGGATTCAAATCTCAAATATTTTACCTTGCCTGCTTTATAATTCAAATTTTCTGCCAAAGGAAGTTGTGTCTCTTGAGCTATCTGACTTAGAACTGTATTCAGACAACTTATTCATCTCTTTGGGCCCTATCCATCTGCCTCTCGGGGAAATTAAAAAAAAAAATCTGTTAAACAAAAGCAGTGTCACTCATTAAATAAGCCCATTAGCTACTCCATTTTTTAAAAAGTAACTCAATTCTCCCATCCAGTTTTTCTACTCTTCTTCCATTTGCCTTTCTTTCTTCCTCCTCTCCTCTTCCATTTCTCTCATATTTGCTCTCAACCCACTGGGCAATCAGCTGTGTTCATCCGTTGTGTTTCTGAGTCTTCCGTGAGCTGTGCTGATCTCCTGGAGACAGAGAACATTTGGGGGAAAGGCGAGCCAGTTTGGGTAATTTATAGTCTCGTAGTATAAGGGACGGGAGTAAGAAGAGCAAATGGAATTACAGAGATTTGCCCTTAAAAGAACCCCTATCCTCCATCCCCTTCTGTTTCTCCCACCTCCACACACATTCTGGAAAAGGGTAGTGAGAGTCTAGGAATAAACTTAATGCTTCTCTCGGCGAAAACTGACGATCATCGGAAATCATGGCGCACAGCAGAAAAATGCAATTCTTGTCGGACTGTATTTTTCCTTCTTCTGGCTCATACTTTTGTTTTCTTGTTTTTTTCTTCATTAACTTGTCCCTCAGTCTTCCATCCAGTTGAGTGTTCGTACTGCCACAGTGAGAGTATGATGGGATTTCGCTACCGATGCCAACAGTGTCACAATTACCAGCTCTGTCAGGACTGCTTCTGGAGGGGACATGCCGGTGGTTCCCATAGCAACCAGCACCAAATGAAAGAGTACACGTCCTGGGTAAGGCAAGGTCCAGGCAATACTTACAGTTGGATGTGTGAGTGTCGTCCAGAATGCAAGGGAACGGCAAGCATGGTGACTGAATCAAGCGACACGCTTACCTTCTCCTCTCACATTCCCTCCTTCCCCTCCCACTCCCCACCTTACTGGGACCTCTTACTTATTGTGTCTGAACCCAGTGTAGCTTCCTAAGGCTTAAAATATAGGAAGACTCAAATGATATTACTTCTTGGAATACAGATAATTCAGTATCGATTTAGGTAACAGCCAAACAGCAAGCACCTTCTGGAACATAATCTCATTTTCACAGTAAGTTAAGGTTCTTTTCAAGTTTGGGGGTGGTTTGTGGGAATCGCCTAAAAATTATTGTTAGTTAGATTCTGGAGTTGTCTTAACTGCATGACTGGAACATGAAGGAAAGACCTGCGAGCGTGTGGGCTTAAGGATGCTGTTTCATTCTACTTTTTTAGAGGAGGGGGAGATATTAGAAAATCATCTTTTCATGAGTAGTGCAAGTGACTAACTTGCTGGAGGTGACCTGTGATACTGACCTGCGAAAGGTGACCTGTCCATGTGATGAAAGTGTTCTCAGGAGCACATGGCCCTGAGTCTATGGGAGGAATTTGCCCCCGTGAGCTTGCTGTTCAGGTGGTTTACAGTTTGCTGACCTCTGTCTCAGTTCAACTCAAAGACCAGGTCCAGTGATGTTGTTCTGGTGCTTCTGTGAAAGTATTGCTCTATGTACAGATTCTTTTTCGTGGAATGTGCCATCAGTCCTGCCAACTCCTCTTGGAATAGTTGTATCACAAGAAAATGCAGACTTTTTAAAAGCATTTTTTCTATATTTTAATGTGTCTCAAATCAACCTATAGTCTTTACTTAAAGAGTAACTCATTTTATTTTTACAAAGGTCTTCAGATATGCATTTTAATTGCAGTATAGTTTATTTACAATGTTGTGTTAGTTTCAGGTATACAGCAAAGTGATTGTTATACATATATGTATAATACATATAATATATTTATTCTTTTTCAGATTCTTTCCCATATAGGTTATTACAAAATATTGAGTATAGTTCCCTGTGCTATACAGTACGTCTTTGTTGTTTATCTATTTTATATATAGTAGTGTGTATATGTTAATCCCAAATTCTTAATTTATCCCTCCCTGCCCACCTTTCCCCTTTGGTAACAATAGTTTATTTTCTATGTCTGTGAGTGTGTTTCTGTTTTGTAAATAAGTTCATTTGTATCATTTTTTGTAGGTTCCACATAGAATTGATATCATATGATATTTGTCTTTCTCTGTCTGACTTACTTCACTTAGTATGATAATCCCCAGGTCCATCCATGTTACTGCAAATGGCATTATTTCATTCTTTATGGCTGAGTAGTGAGAATATACATTTTAAATCAGAGTGTTCTTTCTAGGAATTATTATTGGGAACTGATATTCAGTGCAAATATATTAATTGTTTAGCACGTGTCAGATTCTGAGTTCAAGTAAGAGTTCTTCACTAAGGCATTGTATACTGAGGGCTTGATGCCAGTTCAAATGCCACCCATCACTACTGGCACCCATCACATGTTGAGAATAGATATACTAGCACAGATCATGAGATACAATTTCGTATAGAACGCTGGAGGAAATACTTTCTATTTTCTTATTGTCAGCGTATTACCAATTTTCAAATATGTTCTATTCCAAGTCCTAGAGGGTTGGTGATTATAGACTAATCGTTTGTAATTGTTGCTTTATGTAAAGTCAGATAAGGAGCCTTTTCTTAGGGGTTTTGAACTCTGCAATTATATGGCAGGACAATGTCTTTACAGAGTAGGATCAGACTCCTCACGAGGACAAAGGAGCCCCAACGTTTATGGGGTGAAGAGCTGTTGTTACTGCTGTTTTAAGTGTTCGAAGAATTAAACCTCCTAGCAAAAGCCAAAGAGGGACTTCTTGGACAATGTTCCCATTACTTAGCTTTTAAAAATGAGGACAAAAGTCACTTCGTTATGTTGCCAGTTATGGACTCTGTGTGTCAAAGAAAGTGACAAAATGAGAAATCGCTTCTCACAGAAAGGAAAAATTGGGGTAAAGATTTATTATATGTGGTAGGCTATTTTTGATCATCTTGGCTGTGAAATTTTAAAATAAACATTCCACTGGTCCAAATGAAAAAGATGTAGCATGATGCTCTGGAAAGAACATAAATTCTAGAGACTCAGATTGAAGTTCCACTTTTCCTTCTAACCGGATGTATCCAGCCGCACCTGAAACATCTTGCCCCTGGATTCCCACAAAACCTCCTACCCATCTCCTTACTTCCATTCCTATCCCCTCTCAAACCTTTTTCTGTTCTTAACGAGAAGCAGTCCTTCTAGAATCAGGTCACCTCTGAGATTTAACCTGTTCATTGTCTCCCTCTGCATTTGAGGTAAAGACCACAGTCTTGGACGCGGCATATAAGACTTCAGTGGTCTCCCTCCTGCTTTCCTCTCCAGAACAGGGTCTCCTGTTCTTCCTCCATCTGGAATGACCTTCCAGTCCCCTGAGTTTTGTCAGAAGGACCCCTGCTGTTCATTAAGTCCCAGCTCAGACGTCCTGAGCACAATGACTGCTTCCATTTATCACAGCATTTGCTGACACTGTGCAGCCCGAGGCAGTTACCCTGATGGCTAATTCCAAGCATTCTGGTCCCAGCAAAGAGCAAAATCCTTGACTTAGAGTAGATTATCAAAGAAGATTTCCTGAATGAATGAATGGATATCTACTATGAAAACAAATCATCTGATGAAATGTTACATAAATGTTGATGGTTATCACTTGAACGTTTCTTCTTCCTTCCAGAAATCACCCGCTAAGAAGCTCACCAATGCATTAAGCAAGTCTCTGAGCTGTGCTTCCAGCCGTGAACCTTTGCACCCCATGTTCCCTGACCAGCCTGAGAAACCACTCAACTTGGCCCACATCGTGTGAGTATCTCTACCCGCCAGACTGAGGGACAGCTTTCTTCACTGATGCGTGTGCAGATCCATACAAAGACAATTAATTTCCTGTTAGTTGTCAGGGACCAAGTTTTAAATTTTATTGTCTTAAAAAAAAAGAGTGAAAGTCATGTTATTATAATTTTTTTCATGGAGAGGTATATAGTACTTCTGCCCAGATGTACAAATATGCCCCACTGTGTAATTTACCTTGAAGTGGAAAATATTCAAAAATTTTATAATTGTAAAATAACGATGTTATTGGAGTTTGCACAATTGGACGTTAATAATCAACGGAATTACCGTGGTCAGGAAATTTTAAAGCACGCCATACCTTAATGTCTTGTGTGCTTTGAGTCCCAAATAGAGAAGCCCTCTGTTTCCTTTCTCTGCACAGCCAGTCATCTTAAAGATGCCAGCAAGCCTAGGAATCATTGCTGTTGCTGTTGTTTTATCCCAAGTTATATAACTTTAGAAGAATCATGGCCTGTGCAAGGGAGGGTTGAAGAAGGGGTATTGGAGGGGAAGTTCATCCAAAGTATGTGTGAGTTTGGGGGGCAAAGGGAATTGGCCCAAGGAACGGTGCTACCACCCACCCCTTCCACTTCCCAAAAGCCTCATGTCGGGGGGCCTGTCTCAGGCCTGCCTGGCTCAGAAAACAGAGGAGGCTTAGGTAGAAGAAAGTATTTCTTTCTTGGGTGTTATCTTGGGCTCAGAAGAAGAAAGAAGTTCATTACCTACTTTGGGGCACAGTTAGGAGTTACGTAGTCACAAGTGTCTCAGGAAGCCTCTAGAACAGGCTTTCCCCCTCCTTCTGAACTGCCTTTCATCGTGCACACTTCAGCACTACCACGTGCACTGCAGGGCCTGTGTTTGCCTGTTGACCTCGAGAGGTTGGCTGATGGGACACATGGGTGTTAGGAATCCACCAAAGCAAGGTTCACGCTTCAGGCAGATGAGAACATAACCCATTAGCGGCACTGTGGTGCATCTCAGAGCCTTAGGAAAGCAGCCACTCTTTCCCCTAATGGACATGAACAGATCCCATCAAACCACTGTGCTGCAGCATGTCTGTGGACTTTGTATAAATCCCACAGGGCTTTGTTTGGTTTACTCTGGGTGTGTGCTGAGGGTTCATTGCCCCCAGCAATCCACACAAGTCTGGAAGCATCCACAAACTAATGTAAACTGATCCTGTAGAATGTGGTTGACTTATTTTTGGAAATTTTGCTCCCAAAAATAAGCCTTAAAGTAAACCAGGGGTAAAGAAATCTGGGAAGTGTCCCAAAGGACCAATCACCTGCAGAAAGCGAGCTCATACGAGCTGTTCTCCTGAAGTCTTGACTTACTTCCCCATAGCCAGGGACGATCACTTAGTTGCTTGTGAATGAACAAAACATAAGTGAGAGTAGGTCTGGGCTCTCTGAGCTTGGCCACGGAGTGACTGTCTACCAGCCCCCTTAGGGGCTGGTAGAACCCCTTAGGGGTTCCCCCCCAAGAGAACAGCGTTCAATCCGAGATGATGGGTGTGGGGAAGGTAGGGAGAGGATGGGGGTAAACAGCCTGGCTCTAAGAGCTTTGCAGCAAAACGGAGTTAGGATGGGGCCTCGCACTTGGAGACAGAATTAAGAAGCAAGGCCAGGGAATTCCCTGGTGGTGCAGTGGTTAAGAATCCATCTGCCAATACAGGGAACATGGGTTTGAGCCCTGGTCCAGGAAGATCCCACCTGCTGTAGAGCAAATAAACAGCCAAAAATAACTAAATTTAAAAAAAAAAATGAGAAAGAAGTGAAGCCATGCCACACAACTTGGGTTCCGTGGAGAGTTTCAGGATTCCCCCAAAATTCTACACAAAATGTGCCTTTTTCTGGTAAAAGTTCCATGTTTAACCAGATTCTTAAAATAGTCCTTGAATCAAAACACTGATCTGTACTCACGGATAATATATTTTTCCAGGGTGAATGTCAGTTTTAAAAGACAAATTATACAAAATATTTAATTGTTGAAATAGCACGCAAGAAATTCCGGATGCAGAGTGGCCAATCTCTATTAGAACAGATTTTTTACTAATTTTTAGCTTTAGACATTTTTCTATTTGTTATTCTGATGTTATTGCCCTGAACAGATATTTATGTTCCTTTTTTTTCTTTTTTTTTGGATGGGGATATCTAAGACTTCTAATCTTAAAGTATGCTGTTCATTTAGCTATTCTAAATTATCATAGGCACATAAAAGCCACTTAAGTAGTGGCATTTTGGTGTTTTGGCATTTGTTCTTAGCTATTACATTGCTTGTAAATGTTACCATGATTAACTGTCTCTATTCTATTCAATTTTTTGCTGCCAAAAGGGATACTTGGTAAGTCAATAGTCTTTAGTGTGCTTATAAAGACTTATAAGTGGTTATGAGACACAAAACAGGTGAGAGATATGAGGCTAGCTTAAAACTAATTCTGCCTTTAAGCTGAGTGCTTTCAGTTTATGAAAAGAATGCCAATTTTATAAAAATGTCCTTTGCAGACATCTTGTCCAGAAAGAAAACTTTGCACTAGGCCTCTGTGACCTTATCTTCTGGAGCTATTTCTTTTTCCTAAGACTAAATATGTTTAAAATTCCCAATGTGACCTATTTATTAGATGAGGTACCTTGCCATTTGATTGTGGAGGAAATAGGTCCCTTTGAAAACTGCTCTTTGGTGCCAAGGTTAGCCATTCTGTGTCCCAAGTTCAACATTTTCGTGATGAACGTTAAATGTGAAGCCATTTACTAAGGAACTGCAATTTCAGCTTTGGGGTGACCAGGTTCAATAGAGTAAATTTACCAGACTAGTTAAAAAGCATTCCAAATCCACTTGTTTTCTCATTTCCTAGAGATAGAGCAAGAGGAGAATATTAATAAAAAGACAAAAGAAAACCAGAAATGTTGTCAAGTTGATTTTTTTCCACTTTTTTCAAAGTTAAAATGAAGATATTTCATTCTGCCCACTGTTTTAAAATCTGATACACCTCACTTTTCAAAATTCACAGAACAATTTGTTTAAAATTAGCATCCTTCTTATAAAGTGAAAGTGTCCTGCTCAAAGCAGAATTAGCTTTAAACTAGTCTCATGTATCACGCATATCCTAGATAAGTAATATAAAACACTAAGCTAGTTTTCAGAACTTCGGCTAATATGTTCAGAGTAGATTAAATACTGAACCTGCTATTTTGACCTCACCCAACAAAGAATGTGTCTTTAAAAAATCTGAGAAATCAGTTTAGCATTAGGTTCTGAGAACCAAAAGTGTCAATGAATTTTTGCATGTAGTGCTGACATTTCATAACCTGCCTTGCATCATGTCCATTCCCATAAATACATTGGAACAAACAAGTCTACCTTTTTCTCTTCATTGTAGAATCCAAACTAACTCTGGTTTCCTAAGATAAAAATTAAACCTTTAAAACTTTTTGCTCTTAGTCAAGTTGACACAAATAGATTCTATAGGCTACTGTATTCATGTTTCGTCTTCAAAAAATTCTGTACTGTCAGACTCACTTCTGAACTCTAAATTCCACCTCATTGTACCGCGGAACATCTTACAGTGAACCTAAAATAAGACTAAAAACAGCTTGGAGATGAGATGGGGATCTTAGCGCTATCATTTTACCTGAACTAAGACATCAGTTATAGGAATGAAAATTGAGACAGTGGAGGACAGACATGATGCAGTTGGTGTTTAAGGTTGTGGACAATTCCAGGGAATATTGAACCCTATTTTCCTTCTCTAATCATATGAAAAAAAGTGAAGTTTTTGGGATGCCTTGCACTCTATGTCCTATCCTATAGATCATCCAGATAACAGAAAGTCAGTAAATCCCTGTGGTGCTTAATTGTGTCTTCACTTAGAGCAAAGAGCGAAGAAGGCATGATACGATTTTGCAGCTGGGTCCTTACAGGCCCGGGTATCCTGGAAGAGGGCCATCGTCATGGGGAACACAGGAAGTTTCCAAAGCCTCAGGATCTTCCTCTTTCCAAGAGGATGTAGATTCTGATTGTCATCAAGTTTTCTGAGCTTCTCTCTTTAGAAGTTAGTAGGCTGCCTCAAAATCCTCATTCTATCTGAGAATATGACTCTGAATCACCAAGGCTCAAAGCTCATGAATAAACATTCCTGTGGTTTCTGGAGCTCTTCCCCGCAATGCTTAAACAGACATTCTATCTTCTCAAGGAAATGTAACTTCCCAAAACACTTCAAGAATTGAATTGGAAAATGTAAAGTTCTGCGTTGATCCTGGGTAAGATAAGAACTCTGATCTTACCAACTCCTTTCCTTGAGAGATCGTATCGTTGTCAACTTGTGACTTTTATTTAACTTTCCATCCATTTTCCATTTAACTGTACTTTGTTTTAGGCCGCCCAGACCTGTAACCAGCATGAATGACAGCATGTTTTCCCACTCTGTCCCCTCCTCAGGAAGTCCTTTTATTACCAGGAGGTAAGTCCCAACCCTATTATAAAATAAACCTTTGGTAATGAGCCTTGATTTTGTGGCAAGAAAAATATTCTCCTTTAAGCCAAATGTGGAAGATTACTGTTAGAAACTAGTTTGTAAATATCTGTCACAGGTTGTTAATTTCATTCATTTGGATGTGTTTGAAGAGGGCTAGGATGGCTTTGGGAATGAATGTCACTTCTGGAAACTTGCATTTACAATCTATCCACAGTAAGAATGCAGGGTACATTTAAGTTTTACTGCTGACACACACGCATTCTGGCTCATTGAGAAAGTCACTTTTATAGCACTTGGAATGGCCCATTTAAGCCGGGGAATTGGAATTTCAAGATGCAACGGGGAATTACGATGGACATTCTGAAACATCTCGTAATATAAAGCTCCAGATATAAAAGAATCTTCTTCTTAGTGAACTCTAGAGTTCCTGAGGCTAGAGGCTCAAGACCAAATTTGGAAATATAGTTTCTACATAAGTAATTCATGGATTAGAACAAGAAATTTTAGAAAAAGAGGGTGGATGCATGTCTCATCTTTTTGCACAAAGATCCACTGCGCTGTAAGCAAACAGGTGAAGCAGATACTTCTCCTAAAACTAGCACAATGAACAGGCAGGGGTCAAGAGGTACGCCAAGTCATTTGATCAAATATCACAAATAAAGCACCAGAGAATTATTTTAAGGAATACATGGAGAAGGCTCACAGGAAGGCAGAAACAAAGGTAAGGACAATTGGAGTGAGTAATTGAATGTAAGATTTCAAATGCCTTTTGGTAGGAAACAAATGGCCTCATGTTTCAAAAACAAACATAATCAATCTTTTCCCTGAAGAGTTGCTGAGGTACCAATTTCCCTGTAATATCCTGGTACGTTCTAGTGAAGATTTGCAGACAGTGAGACTCAGAACACTGTTGATTTTTTCTCCGAGTTCCTGGATTTGTCCATCAGCAGGAACCTGAGATGAAGGTGTTCCCCATAATTGTAATCAGGGGAATAAACAGAATGGTGTTTCCCGCTATAAATTAAGCAAGTCTGTCACAGATAGAAATGGGAAGGCAATAGAACTGCATAACATCCACAGCGAAATCCTATGGTTGAAGCCCAGTTTGTTCCTTTCAGCACTCCGTTTCAGAGCCACCAGCAGATTAAACCACATTTTCTAAGACAAAATCATAAACTGTAAAGTCTATTAGAAACATGGGCCTGTGCCTCTATCTTGGGACGATCTGGCGTGATGTTAACAAAGATATGCTTTTATTAGGAAGCTCTGCATTCTGCAAATGTCAAGCAGAGGTAGACCCCATCCTTACTGAAGGTCATTTTATATCATTTCAGCTTGGACGGTGCTTTATGATGGATGCGTCTAGATGGATAACATGGCTTCTTCTACTCTAAAATATTCCTATAATATTTTGAGCTGTTCTGGTTCCTCCAGGGGGCATGGTGCCCCAAAATATGATCATTTCCCTTTCTTCCCATTTTCAGTCCTTCTGGAATGTTCCCTCTGAACCTCAAGCACGTTGTTTAAAGTTCGCAGTTCTTCCTATCGTCACGGAGGTTGGCCTCTGGTTTCTGTTTTAAGGGTGCCGTTCAATAAAGCTGTGTACACAGAACGTCTTTCCTCTCTGAGTGGGCCTTGCTCTGTCCATGGGAGGTTTTAACGGGGTCTCATTGTTTGCATCCCTCAGGTTACCTGAGGGGATAAGTGCATCCAGCCCTGTGGCTGAGGAGCATTCGCTCATAAAGCTGTATGTAAATCAGCTTGACCACAGCGCACGGTCAGTATCCCAGCCCTGAAGCACTAATCATAGTAGTAGTTCCGTAGCTAGACCGCTAGTCCTACTTCATCACTAAAATCCTCTTGTAGTATGCTTTGGTGGAGATACAGGTCTTCTGGGGTTTCATGAGATTCCTTTGAGAATTTCCAACTTGAGCTGGACTGGTCAGCTCTTTTTCTCTTTTCCACTTTTCCACTTCTTTTATTGATTTTATGTCTTCATGCCAGTATGTATGAGATGAGTAAATATGAAGAGTACCATGTTGGATCTCCTTCTTTGGACGATTCTCTGCTTTGGTACAGTTTGCAAGACCCCAGATGGTGATTCCTTAGACTCTTGTATTAAAGAGCCTCTTGGAATGATTTTAGCACTAACTGTGTGAGATCAGGACAACATCACATGGTTGGACCATATTACAGTAAAAGACTTGAGGATTTACATCTTTCTGTCCTCCTGGGCTTGGGCCATTTTCCCCCAGGTAGGGCAGTCTGATTCCTATTAAAGTAGCAATTTCACAACCAATTTCATGCTCTTAGTGTTTAATTTCTACCAGTTGATAATGCTGGTGGTGATCCCCTGTTTATTTCTTAGCCACGTCCATATGCTAAGGTTGATGGAAACCATCAAGCCAAATGTAGGCATAAGTTAAAGCCCCTAATCTTCCTACAGTTGGAACTTAACCAAAGAAATAGGACCTAGAGCTCTGCCCTCACTCCTACCCCACCCCAACTGCCCCTGTTAAAACCGGATAAAAACTAAAACCTAAACAAGCCAAGAGTGGTGCTGGTCAGTGTTGAGGCTGCATTAAAAAAGTAAGGAAGTTTACCGTGCAGATACTTTATTTAGCCTGAGTTTTTGGTCTTTGGTATTGTGACAGATCTTACAGAGATAAAGCAGAATAAGGATGAATTGAAATCACTACTCCAGAATCCTCGCTACAAACTCCTGGCATTCCTCACATAGAGTCCTTTGCAAGCATACACTTTGATCTTCAAAAGGCACTAGGGCCTATCTTTGAAGTCTTTTGACATCCTGGTAACCTAACTCACACAGATTTATGAGGGTATACTACCACCATCTGCCCCATCCCCTGTTCTGATATCCGTTTCTAGCTATATCCTTGAGTCACTTTTCCCTTAACTTAAAAGAGGGAATTCTCAAAGGCACTCTCCCTTAACCCTTTGAAGTCGTTGTGTGTGTGTGTGTGTGTGTGTGTGTGTGTGTGTGTGTGTGTGTGTACTCAATGCTGATTAGCAGTTAGGCACAGTATGGATCAAATGACACAATTCATGGACAAATTCACTTCATTCATTTTCTTGATCATAACTATATCCCTAAACCTAGATTGTTTTCTTATAAATGCATGAATTTATAGGAAAAGAACAACTAGATCAATGGAAATTTATCATTACCACTAGGAAGAGAATGCCAATATATGATGTATGATTGGGCAGCCAACATTAAGCTTATGAAAGATAGCCTGCCATTATGGCAAATATTATCGCAAGAGCTGACCACAAAGGCCTTCTCCCCCTCACTGCACACAGCATTATGCCTTTGAGCTTCTGCTGTTGGCATCAGGCCCCCTTTGTAAAATCTTAATTATCTTGCCAAAATCCTCACCTCATTTACGTGAGAGAGCTAACCAGTCCTTTCCATTTGGAAAATATTTCATTAGTTATGGCTATTATGGCCATTTCTTCATTAGCTACAATAAGGACATTCTAAAAATTTGAATGGCTAGATACTTTTACCTCCAGTTTTAGAAACTTCTCTTAAAGATTTTACAGATATTTTTATAAATGCAACCTCTCAAGTCTTAACCACTCACAAAAAGAATCACTTTGGCTATTATATCTAGCCAGAACTGATCACTCTCCCAAATATGAGAACATTGCTTATGATTCATAGAGTGTGTTGAACACAATCTAATATGCTATTTTCTGGTTTGTCTGAAAAGCATTTGGTTAATCACTAATACTGTATTAGGTCCAGGGGTGCATATGGGGAAGATACACTGCCTTCCCCACGCACTTTCAAAATCCTGATTCCTCCCAATGGAACAGCCTTTGTGAGTTATTTTTGTGGGTTGACTGGTTGTTCAGTTGGTTGATTTGTTTGGGTTTTCAACCACAGAAAGGCTAATTCATGTGTCTTTTTCAGTTTTTTCAAATACTTTGCTTTCCCTAATCCAGATTTTTAATCTGACATGTAATGTTCAAACTAAATTTTAAACATTTGTGTTTTGGTAATCAAAAGTGAATAGAAATAAAATTGAGGTACTGAATTCAGACTTTGCTTCTGAAAATCAGTTTTATCCATGCTCAGTATTTTCTAAGATTAAAGTCCATCCCTTTTCAGTCAGGAAAGAAGGTAAATTTATAAATCAGCGTCATAAAATAGATGCATTTATAAATCAACCTCAACTGAAGATTTCTTCATTCTTTCCACACTTTCTGGGCATGTTGTATGAAATTTGAAATAAACACTCTCTGCAAGTAATTATTTATTCCATGTAGCCCCAGAGCTCCACTAACATGCTAGATTTTTTTCGAACCTGAATTAAACTGGTCTTCGCACTCAACTCTATTTCCTATACTAAAATGTTAGTGTGTACTTAAATCTGCTGTCACCTCTTCTTCACTTTGATAACCTTTATTCTCTTACTAGAGTTGCTTTAGCTGCTGTCTGTGTGTGCTCTGTACCCAGCAAACTTTTCTAGAGCATCTTTTGGCAAAAACACAATTGATACAGCTTGATACTATCTGAGGGACAGCATAGTAAATGTAGTGAATCAAATATGACCTAAGAATTATTATTTCTTCCACGGTATCTGCTTAAGGAGGTTTGACTTTCATGCCAGCCTGAATTGATGACAACTCATTTTCCCACTGAGACACTAAGCTATTTTTTAATGCTTGTTTGCTGATTTGCGTGTGGCAGGTATTTTATGTTTCAGATCAATGATGTTGAAAGCTAGAAAACGAAAGGGGAAAAAGAGTTTTTCAAGAAATTATCTCTTGGTGAAACTGACTTCTGGACTCTTTTTTATTTAAAACTAATTTATTTAAATTAGTTTGATGACCTCGGTATAGATTGTTTTAATTACATTGAGAAGCAAAATGTTATTCCCAATTGACAGTCAGCTAAGGAGGGAGCCAAGTTTACAAGTCATTCTTCACAAAGCCCAAACACCAACAAGTTTATCAATCATTTAAGAATCAATAAAAAAGTAAATCTCTCTTCTTAATTTGCCATGGTTCAAATATCATTTTCCATTTAACCATTGTGATGATAATCATGCCACATGACATAATTTGTTTATATTATATTGTTGCTCTGTGCAGGACTTTTATTTAAATCCTTTTATTTTCCTGTTCAATAAAAGAAAAAAATATTTGGCCAGAGCTAATATAACAACACAGCATAAGTAGAAGTGGTTTTCAAAACCATATGGCAGGTTTAAGCAAAAATCCAGGGAGCATTTGTGTGTGATTTTGTTAGCTTAGAGTACCCCCAAAATGTTTGCACTTAAGCAAAATCCTGGCATCAGTTGTCATTCTCCAAAACGAAAGGGTGAATTTAAATAAATAAATATGAAATATTTTGAAATTGTACTAATCTTCCAGAACGCATTATGCCAGTGTGTGTGTGTGTGTGTGTGTGTGTGTGTGTGTGTGTGTGTGTGTATGAAAATTTTTGGAAGAAGGCCATTTATCTTTACATATGTTCTTTTCCAGAGTATAAAAAGGAATTGGTGAGAAAATAAGAGAATTGTTTTTTTAGAAAAGAATAATCTAAAGGAATATTTCCAGCCTCTTTTCTTTCAGCAGAACACATGAAATTCAAATTTCACCTTGTCATACCCTCCAGGTATGATTGTCAACCACACCCAATAATGAAAATATGTGTGCTGAAGGAGGTGTTTATACAATGGCAGGGCCTGGTGAAAAGAAAATAATGACAATAAGAAAAAGAGACGTGTATACACACAATTTTAGGGATGGTAGCATTGCTTCTCCTTGGGACTCAGATTAGAAAAGATTTATCACCCACAGTCAAGAAGAGCCCCAGGTAATTAGCAGTTTCCGAGGTTAAAAGGAGGAATGCATTTAAATTTGAAGACGGGGCATGCAGAAGATGGAGAAGTTTCCAGAGCTAGAGCTGCAGGAAAGCCATTGGCACGTTTGGATGCACTGACATACTGGAAGCAGTCACTTCTTGATAAGGCCCTAGGTTCCAGTGTTGCCTGATCCCAAAGCCCACAACGAATTGGAAATATCACCAAACTTCTCCAAGCAGACTGCCAGAGCTACAAAATGAAAGTTTAAACATCCAAATTATTCTATAAAATATCGTGAGTGTACCTTGCTTTGAAGAGATTATCAAAAATTACCTGATGTCACCACCGTTGCAACAACTCAGGAGAAAATTATTTTCACTTTGCTTCCCTTCTTCAAGCTCCTTGGGAGCTGCAGAAGAAATTCTGGTGAAGATACTTCATGAGAACAGTCTTTATAGACCCAAGTTTTAAGTGAAACCTGCCTCCTGGTCTGCTCTCTAAGTTCTTGATCCATTTCATTTAGAAAGAGTGCTTTTTTTAATTCTTGTTTTCATCATGCACTTGGCTTCCTCTATACATGGTCATGTTTTCTGCTTCCCAGAAATAAATGATTAGGAGGAGAATTCAAGGCTAGTTCTAGTACAGAAACTATGTGGGCACTGAGTACCAAAAGTCAGAAATGCTCTTGGCACTAGGTGCTAACAGCTTTAGCAAAATGAGATAAATGCAGAGAATATCATCCCCATATATTCCGAGAACTGGTTTTCCCAAGGATTCATGTGGGAAAGGAAAGGAACATGAAAGGATTTAAATGATGCCTTCGAACCAGCACTGGCAAGGGCCAAGGCAAAGAAAATGGCAACGAAAGGACAAGACGTGTATACGGAGACATCTGCTCATCCCTTTGCGGAAAGAAGGGACTTGGAGAGAGCAGGGGAGACAGGCAAGTGGCGTAGAGGAAGGAGAGAGGGGCCCAGAGAATTGGAGAGAAAGAAAGAATGAGCCACCAGAGGAAAATCGGGGCAACTGCTCACTTCCTGCTACCAACCCTGCCCATGCTGACGTCAGCAGGGTTCCTCCAGTGCCAGTGCTCATTAGTAAGTGGTGAGACACACTTCTGCAGCTTTATTGACACATCACCTTCTTCCCATAAGACGTCACCAGAGTAACTTATAACAAGCATATCCTCGTGTTTGATCCTCCCGTGTTTCTTTTTTTTCCTTCTTGCACATTCATCATCAGAGGTTGTAACTGTATAATTATTAGGCCTTTGATTTAAGGAAATAACACAATTTCTGGGATTCAAGGGGAAAAGTAGCATATGTAACAAGGCAGAGAAACGGTTTCATTTGGAGGGAAGAATTCTTAATATTTCACACAGTGTTTTGAGTGGTTTTACAGGCATCTGAAATCAGTTATAGAGTGGGTAGATCTATCTTGTATTATCAAAAAAAAAAAGTTGGGGGAGGTGATTGGGCAGCAGTGAGACCGTAGTTACTGGATAATGAGCTGTACTTCAGGAGACAAGGTTTGGAATGCTGTCTTGGTGGGATGGTGGGAAAACATCAACTCCAGTGGCTTAAGATGCTTATTTGCTCCTGATGGGCAGGTTTCATAGTCTTTGAAGGTGCAGATCAATATGCTTTAAAAAAGAGTTAACTTCATCAGGAAAGCAAATTCTCCTAGAACATTGATTTCATTGTTAAAGTCAATTTTGTTTGTGTGCAGTTGTACTTTTTGAGTAATGGGTGCATTCCTGAAAAGCTGAGTAAAGTCATAATATTCAACAAACATTAATGCCTACTCTATACTAGATGTTTTCTTTATAGATCAAATTTGATTTTAAATTTACCAGAAGCCTCACGATTTAAGGAATCTTGTAGTGTATACTATTATAAAACAAGAATTCCAATTATACCGTGCCTAATTCTAATGTGATATTCATTTATAAGTTGCTATATTTTGTGCTTTGTGGTCTGAAAAAGTGGTACTTTGTAGAAAACTTTTAAAGTTTTTAAGATTTTTAACTGCTTTATTAAGCATTCTTATATATATATATATATATATATATATATAGATTTATAACTTCTTGAAAAGTTACGGAAGTTTGTGGTAAAAATCTAATAATTTCAATGCAAGTAATTAAAAACTTGGTATTCAAACAAAGTCAGTCACTTAATTTTTGTATTCTCCATGAAGGGAGAAAGGAGTAGTTTTAAGTACACCAGTGTTGCAGGGCAAATTGTTAACCTACAAAAGAACAAGCTCTCTTTAAGCACATTACAAGTACAGTTATAGAACTAAGAATCAATATCATGTTTCCCAATGAACATGCCTATTCATTATAGTTATAAATTCATTTATATTATATAAATTTTGGGTGCCTTTGGCTTGGCCACACTTTATTATTATTTATATTTCTATTTTCCTTTAATAAAACTACATTAAACTTTTTAATTTTTCATTAAAATTGCCAGTTAAAGTGAGTGTTCTTCCTAATCTAAAATGATAAGAATTTGCCCTATTGATTGGACTCTTCTTCACCAGTTATAGACACAAGGAGGATGAATATATGTTTATAAGGCTCAAAGGTTTATTTCTCTGTTTCTCTGAAAGTTTTCTTCACAGCTTCACAGCCAAGGTCAGGTGACTTGTGCCTAAAGCAGAAAACACTTTTAATATGACACCAATCTCTAGGTAATTTTCAATTCTCTGTTCAACACAGGAAGTCGGAGAATAGAGGGCAGGCTGGAGAAATAAGCTTCTTGTGTGGGATCTGAAGGCTGGCAGGACTTAGTGAACTATTGGACTGTGTACAGTCTGTCATGAACGCTGGATGAATTGTCATTGTGTCTGGGCATATGCAATCTATTTGTTTAGCAAATAGCAGAGGTCAAATCTGGGATCATAGCGGCTTGTGTAATTGTAATTGTGGTTCTCAGGCCAGGTTGCTACTCCTAGTTCAGCTATGTGGAAATCTGAAAACATGTTGAACATTTCAAAGTAATGAAAGAGCTGTCCAAATGGAGCTTGGAAGTAGTCTTGGGAGTTTCTGTTGCCAGTTTCTATTCTTGAATGCATTGCCGAGTTTACGCTCTTCTTGGCTTTCCCATCTTATTAACCAGCTCTCCTCCCAAGGACAGTGAAGTCGAGCAGAGCAAACTGCTGGCTAGGGCTGCTCCAGCTTTGCTGAAGGGCAAAGGGTAAGTTAAAGCCAGAGTGTTCTGGAACCCTGAATTAACTAAACTAAAAATGCTGATTTCTTGTGTCAAAGATGCTTTGTGTTTGAAAGACCGTCTTTGATTTAGTCAAAGCAGCTCTGTTATAACCCCATTAACAGCACCAAGTAGTTATTTTGAGTAGACACATCTGTGTTCTTACTCGCTTTCCCTGATTTCCTTTTCCTTTTTTGAAATGACTAAGCTTCAGATTTGATTTTCCAAAGGATAATCTTTGCTTGCAACCTATTTCAGTGTATTTACTGTACAAATGAATTTCTTGGCCTTAGTGGTTTGAAGAATGCAATTCTGTTTTCTTAAAAGTTACTTTGACCTAAGTGAAAATCTATTTTTAAAGAGTGAAATGGCATTGTGAATTTCATTGCTTGGATTTTGCTTGTGTTTCTTCATAGAACATCGCTTAGTTTTCCTTTACTTGCTTGGTTTTCTAGATGCCTTTTCGACCACAAACTCACTCCTACCTGCCCTGCTTATTTCTGTCCACCTGTCCTAACAACACCCTTTCTTTCCTCCTGCCCTGTTTCAGGATACAGTACAGTCTGAATGTGGCAGACAGGCTAGCTGATGAACATGTTCTCATCGGGTTGTATGTCAACATGCTCCGGAACAACCCATCATGGTTAGTGCAGGTTTGGCTGCTTGACTGTCCTGCGAGAGGGAAACAGTCTGATCTCTTGACAAGCAGTCTCAGCAAGGGGCAAAGTCACTGGATGCCAGAGGTGTCACTAAAGCATTTTTTTAACTGATCCAATTAAAATGTCTTGTGATATTACTTTGGACACTGCCCATTAATGTACCATAGAATTCACATTTTTGTTTATATCTTAGCTAAAGGGACAACTCATGTAAGCGGGTGCTGTGCTAAATATTAGCATCTAGGGAGATGCAAGACTCTGGGTCCCACCGGTCAGTTCTGTGTTACATGTGCCATGTCAAATTACTACATGACAGTGATGCAGGAATTTGTCTTATTCCAAGGACTTGTGTGTTTCTACTGATTTGGAGAACAATCCTGCATTCCCTTAAGATAGAAGTGAAGAAGAGGAAAAGTGATAGGATGGGATTATACCATGGAAATCATTTCATCAACAATGATAACAGTGGGAGAAATTGTCTTTCGACTCTTCTCTTACAAATGTTTCAGGGTAGCCATCCTGATACAGCCTGCTTTCAAGTCCCACAGTATTCAAAGCTTACTTTCCAATGTGCTAAATGTGTGAATTCAGATAGCCTTATGTAATAGAATAAAGGCATTCCTAGAGTTTTTCCCTTTCTATTTTAGTTGTGACATAGTAGATTCCTCCCATTGGTTCAAGTTAGTTAATAATAAATATACATTTTCAATTTGAATGAAAATAAATGCACAAACTGTATAATTATCACATTTCATCCTAGTTTAGACAACTGTTTTACAAATATGTTTAGCAAACCAGTTCCTTAGAAATATTCGATTTTACTTAATAACCCTAATACATTTTCTCTGAACTGAGAGCCTATGGATTTTTTTGCCATTATAACTATTAAGTGAGCCAATGGGTTAAATTGCCTTTAAAATTGGTCCCCTTTCTTCTACTGTGTCACAGAAAGCATCCCTCAAACGTTTGACATTCATCACCCTCACCACTTGGTATTGTTAACCACTTCTTTGTTTCTAGAACTTTCCTCCCTTGATGGCTTAGAACTATTTTTTGCAAGATTAGTACAAGAGATGACTTTAGGTGATACACTGATGAACACTTATTTGTTTTAATAGTTATATATTTATCTTAATTTGAACTTTTAAAAATATATGTATATAACCAGTGTACTGGTTTAATTTTATACTATATGCTACTCTTTCAGGAGATAAAAATGCACTCTTCAGCTAAGCCCATCTCTTTGTTCAAATTTTCCCGGCTTGTAGATCAAACAGTTCCTCTTCTTTCTTACATCTCACCCTCTCAAAACTACGAGTGGAGTGATGGTTTTCATCTTATTCCCAGTGAATTTGGTTCCCCAATGTTATATGGTAGCTGAAACAATAAAACTAAATACTAAATTAACGCCCCCCCAAAATTTGTGTTGGTAATCTTCAAAGCAGGATATAGTCGATAAAGATTCAATCATGTCTGAATGCAATGATGTGATCTCACACCCTGTCCTCTCCTGTCCTTTGGAGTGTGTGTCCAAAATTCTAGCACACTCTGGTTATTTCCACCACTCTTCTTTGACCTTTTCTTAATTAAAGTTGTAACAGAGAAATCTCCAAAGAGGAAAGTGCAGAGTTTGTCACTCCCAGCCCTTTTCCCTCCTCAAGTGGTTAATCATATTGACTTGATGGTCACTTAAGACTGTAAAACAAAATTTGTGTTGGTAATCTTCAAAGCAGGATATAGTCGATAAAGATTCAATCATGTCTGAATGCAATGATGTGATCTCACACCCTGTCCTCTCCTGTCCTTTGGAGTGTGTGTCCAAAATTCTAGCACACTCTGGTTATTTCCACCACTCTTCTTTGACCTTTTCTTAATTAAAGTTGTAACAGAGAAATCTCCAAAGAGGAAAGTGCAGAGTTTGTCACTCCCAGCCCTTTTCCCTCCTCAAGTGGTTAATCATATTGACTTGATGGTCACTTAAGACTGTAAAACGGTCTCAGTAGAGACACCTTACATCGACTTGATGAAAGATAGATGTGACTTGTATTTTGAAAACAAAGCAGAATTTAAGACTGATCAATGAAGCTGACTCGGTTTTAAAAGCTACTGCCCTCCATAATTCTCATCACTTTGTTCCATCCTTAAAAAATTCCAACTTCTCTTTTCTCAGTTTGCTCCTTCCCTTTCCTTGCTGTTTAATTAGATCCTAACCATTCCCCACATCTGCCAGGATTCTGTAAGCGATGCAGTGATGTCTCCCCTCCTTTATCATCATTATAGCTCTGATGCTTAACCGTCATTCAACTGTGGTGAGATCTATAATGGTAGTAATTACAAGAGCCACCATTTTTTAAAGCATTTGCCTCATGATAAGCACTGTGTTTAAAACTTTATTTACATAATTTCCCCTGGTCCTTAGATAAGCCGGTAAATACTCTCATCCCCATTTTATCGATCAGTAAAGGTATCAGTTTAGAGAGTTTACATGACTCTCCCACAGGCACATAGCTACTACACAGTGGGGCCGGGATTTCAACTTTTATCTAGCTGATCCCAAACTCATAACCACTGTGATACATTGCATCTTATAAAACCTACATAAATGCATGCCCTCCAGAAAGCTCTTCTGGACATTCCACAGCTGCATCCACCACATCTCTATTTACTGAAATTGCATATCCCATTGTATTATTTGTATTTCATTTTAACAAATATTTTGAGCACATACTAGTAATAGAAATAGTGGTTGTTCATAAGTTACCAATTATGTATTTAGTTCTGTGCCTTGTGATTTCTCATTTTAGTTGTAAGCTTCAAAAAGACAAAAATTTTCTCTTCAGCCTCTTGGACCTCATCACAGCAGCCAGAATATGAATAATAAATTTTACATTTATGAAGTGCTTCAAAAATGACAAAGCCCTTTCCCACACATTATTTAATCTGCTTGTCAAAGCCCTGTAGGTTTAGATATTATTATTGCCATTTCACTGATAAGAAAATGCCCGGTTACAAGACATCAAGTGACTTATCCAAGGTCACCTGCCAGCAAGGTCTTCTGATATTGAGTCTCATCTGTTTTCCACCTCATACCTCGGCCTTCCTGTCTGTGCACCCTTCATGAGATGGTCTATAAAGAGAAATTTAATAGTTGTTCTTGCTTGAAAGGTGTGTTTTTGTAAGTATTCATATATGCTCCTAATTCACTCAGTGTAGGGGCCTTCTCCCCTATATCAACTGCTTAGCACAATGGGAAACTGACTCATCTGTAAATAGTTTGCTGCTAAATTAAAGATATTCTTAGGTGCCCTTGCTGGTTCTGATGTCAGATAAGCCAAATAAATAAACTGTAGATCAAGGGCAAAGTCCTCCTGTCTTCCTAATTCCTAAGTGAAGTTTTAAAAGCCTTAATGGTTTTCAAGCACCTTCTTCACTGGGGGAGGAGAGGTCTCAGAATTATCCAGTGAGGGCTTTTTCTGGCCTCTCCTAAAGCTTATCAAGTGCCCAGGCTTGCTAGTGGTTTATGGGACAGATGGTGGCAGGCAGACCAAAGGAGGTTGCAAACCAGCCCAGAACTTCCAACTCTAACCATAGTTTTAAGCCTTGATACTTACCAGTCAGAAGCTTCTGGCACGTTTCTCTCAACTCTGAAAAGGCCCCTTGTGTAAGGGAGGGAAGCAGTACCATGAAAGGGTACAGTCTATACTTTGACGTCATGATCGATTGCTGTCACTTTGTTAGACCCCTGATCTCATATAATTAGGTTGATATCTGTCCTGCTTATGTTTTTCTCAAGTACAAGAAATGGGACATTTTGACGCCTATTTCCGGGTTTCACGTACGAGGTCTAAGTTGTTACTTGCTCACTTGCTTCCTTTACTAGAGTCCTATGGCACTTAGTTCACAGCCCAGACCCATCACCGGGGCTGCAAGCCTGTGTGTGATCTAGCCCTCGCCTACCCCTCTCCCAGCCCCAGCTCTCATGGGGTTCTCCCACTCAACCACAATATTTAGTCACATCAGCTTTTCATCAGTTCCTAAAAAAAATTCCTAAAACTGCCTCAAAGACCATGATACTAGTTCTTCCCCTATGCCTAGAACATTCTTCCCCATTTTCCTCCTGCCCTTTCCTTCCACACACACATGAACTGGCTCCTTCTCTGGCTTCCAGACCCTGATTAAAGGCAGCTACCTACTCAGGTAGGTCTCCCATATTAGTCTGATCATGGAATACTATTTATTTCATTCTTGTCATAACTGTTATCATTGGTTCCTTGGTTGGTTGGTTCACTCCTACCTTCCTCTTGTGGGGCAGACCTTCTCGGACTTGTTTGCCACCATCTCTCTGGCACCTAGCACAGTGCCTGGCACACAGTAAGTGTCCAATAAATGTCCATTGATGTTGGAGAATATTGATAGTGCCACAGGTATAAAATTCCCGCTCACCCTAAACAAAATTGTTAGGAGTCCTCAGAAAATCTTTTTTACTAGAAAAATACTTTTTGCTATTAAAAAAATCACCTATTATAAATTAACCCTGAAATTGAACATTTAGTGTAAGAGTATGAAATAGGTGAAAAAGTAAAGTATTAAACTTGACTTGGGTAGAAGTGATAAATGTGGATAAAGACGAGAAGCAGCAATTCACTGATGTGACAAAAGCAACTAATAAGGGGCAAAAAAAAACCTAAAAGTGATGTTGGGCAAAAAAATTTTTTTTTAATTTTTTAATGTTCTCTGACCTTTTCCACTTTGTATCAGTTCACTATGGCTACTGTAACAAAGTACAACAGACTGCATGGCTTGGACAACAGAAGTTTATTTTCTCACAGTTCTGGAGGCTAGAAGTCTAAGACCATGGAGCCTGCAGGGCTGCTTCTGCTGAGGCCTCTCTCCTTGGCCTGCAGATGGCTGCCTTCTTGCTATGTCCTCACGTGGCCTTTTCTCTGTGCACATACATCCTTGTTGTCTCTTCCTCTTCTCATAAGGACACCAGTCATATTGGATTAGGCCCCCACCCTTATGACCTCATTTAACCTTAATTACCTCTTTAAATTCCCATCTCCAAACACAGCCACATTCTAAGGCACTGGGGATTAGGGCTTCAACACATGAATGTGAGGAGAGACAATTCAGTCCATAGCATGCTTCTACACTGAATCCACTGAATTGTATGCCTTTAATATTTTTAATGTGTAGGCTAAGATTTGACTGACTCTTTTCAGTAAATGTTGTGATTTTGAAAAGTATAAGTTTATTGCAAGCTGCAGAAAGGAAAAGAAATTATTATCCACACATATTGAAAAGTATCTTCTTTTATGAGTTTTCATTTCCTTGTTAACACTACTCCTTCTCTTTTGTAAAATGTTTAGAACCTTCAGTTATAGAACTAGACTTCTGAGAAAAACATTTCCTTAGAATCCTAAAAATGTAAACCTTCTAAAGAATGTCAGAAGTGAGCCAACCTTTATTTGTTCTTTTGTCCAACTAATTCTTGGGTAGTTCCTGCTATGTTCTAAGCACTGTGCAAAACACTCAAGTTCCAAGGGTGAAGAGATTGAACCATTCTGTCCTCAGAGAAGTTACAGTTTAGTGAAGGATAAAGACAAGTGAAAAGGGCAATTAAAATGCAAGGAGAAGAATGCAACATCATTTATAAAGTAGTCTTGCTTTTTTTTTTTTTTAGCAATAGAGACGCAGACATAGAGAACGGACTTGTGGACATGGGGGGAAGGGGAGGTGGGATGAATTGGGAGATTAGGATTGACATATATACACTGCCATGTGTAAAATAGAAAGCTAGTGGGAACCTGCTGTATAGCACAGGGAGCTCAGCTCGGTGCTCTGTGGTGACCTAGATGGGTGGGAATTGGTGGGGGGAGAGGTCCAAGAGGGAGGCTATATATGTATACATATAGCTGATTCATTTTGTTGTACAGCAGAAACTAACACAACATTGTAAAGCAACTATACCCCAATTTTTAAAAAAGCAAAGAGATAACAGCTATAACAAGGGCAGCAAAGTGCAGAGGGCTATAGAATATATAAGGAGCAATGGACCTGAATTTGGAGGTCGGACATGAGGGCAGGAAATGGAAGCCAAAGCCAATACCAGAATGAAGAGGAATTAGCCAAGCAGAAGTGAGTGGAGGAGACAGAGAGACCATTCAGGACAGAGAGAATATGGTTCATTTGAGGAAATTAAGTGTGTAAAGGCCACGGGGGTAAAGGATGAAGCTAGACTATGCAGGACCTTATAAGTCTTATTTAGGAATTTGAAAAATGAGAACCTATTGAGAATTTTATGCATAAGAATGTTACAGCCAACTTCACTTTTAAAAGATCGATGACTTGAGGACAGGAAATGAATTGGAGGAAAGAATAACTCTCAAGTCATAGTGACCTATTGAGAGGACTTTACACTCATTCAGGATGAGATGGTGGTGGCCTGGGCCACATTGGTGACAGCTGGAATGGAAGGAAATGGAGGAATTTGTGAATTTGTAGAGGTAGAAGGCATGGCCTTGGTGGAGGATTGTAACATAGTGGGTTATCAAAGTCAGGGTCTTGATAAAGGAGTTTGAAGGCACCTCTATAGAGAAGCCATTGTTATGGTAAGTTGTTTTATTATTATTATTATCCATGAAGATTCCTGTGGCATTTTGCTCTCAACCAACTGTGAAAGACAGGACATACCCTGAGAAAGTCATCCTCCACTTAAGTAATAACTAATAATGCCTTCTCAGGCAGTAATCCTCCTAATAGCTATTTGCATTTTAATAAAGAGCAGTGACACTTAATGACCTTAAAAAGTAATCTCTAAAGTTCCTGTCACCATTCAGACAAATGGAAAAAATATGAAGGAGAAATGAAGAAGTATTTCTGGTGCCCTTTAGATCACATTATTATTTGTGTTTTTTGTTTTTTTTTTAAACATAGGTGAATCTCTTCATGACTCAAGTATAGACAAATACTTTTTTTTTTACATTTATTCTGATTTTTTTTTCTTTTTTTTTTTTTTTGGCCGCACAGCTTGTAGGATTTTACTTCCCTAACCAGGGCTTGAACCCTGGCCCTTGGCAGTAAGAGCACAGAGTCCTAACCCCTGGACTGCCAGGGAAACAGGCCTGCAGAGAAACCAGAGAAATGTGAACAAACCTTGAGTTCCCAGAAATTCCTGCTAAATCACAATTTAGGAAGCCCTAGCTCAGCTGGGGACCACTTGAGTTTCCTAGATGCCGTTTTGAAATCACTAGCAACAGACGCTGGCCATGTATTTAAGGCAGAAAGTGGAGAGCTTTCAACGTAGTAGTTTTCCCTATTCTGAAATGCAGTCTACACAGCAGACCCTTTTAAATTCATCATGGTCTTGTAATAAGATTACTGATTATAAAGTCTGGAAATGAATAGGCAGGGATAGAGACAATGTTGGAATTGGTATTTCTTTAATGATTTAGGGAATTATTGGCCATTCATTTCTGACTATTTGTAATTGAAGTCTTGAAATAATGGAATTTATTAGGTGAACGCCTCATTCACCCTTGTATAATGCGAACGTACTGAAATGGCACATGTGGACTTATAAATCGTTTGTGTGCACAGAGGGGCAATACATCACTCCACCCCTCATTCACTAGGTGCTGGAGGAAGGAGAAACAGGGGAAGTATGAGTTATAGCTTACTAGATGAAACCCCATAACTTCCCTTCTTACATTTCCAGGAGGCTTTTTTTTGATATAACCTTCATATTATTTATACTTGCTGGTCATTCATGATAAAAGGCACTTTTATCGTGAGGTTTTTTATCAAGGTTTTTTTATTATTTATTTATCAAAACACAAATGTTTTTGACAAAGTCACTTTCAGGCATTCAAACAGATCATCGTCCTGGGCTTGGAGCTTTGGGCCTTGTTGTCTACACAAACTGTGTTGAGTTAGGCATATGGTCTCTAATACAGCAGCCAGAAAATGACCAATGTGTTAAAATCAAATTAAATTGTTTCTTTCTTGGGTGGTTTTATGTTTAAAGTAAGGACAGCGTAAACTTTCACTTTCTCATTGAAGCTGTAACAAGAAATTCAGTTATTATTTTTAACCACTGCAGAGGGCAGATGTGTTTTACAACACATCTGCTTTTCTTTTTATTTATTTATTTATTTATTTTTGGCTGCGTTGGGTCTTCGTTGCTGTGCTCGGGCTTTCTCTAGTTGCGGTGATTGGGGGCTACTCTTCGTTGCGGTACACGGGCTTCTCATTGCAGTGGCTTCTCATTGCGGAGCACAGGCTCTAGGTGTGCAGGCTCAGTAGTTGTGGCGCACGGGCTTAGTTGTTCTGAGGCATGGGGGATCTTCCTGGACCAGGGCTCAAACCTGTGTCCCCTGCATTGGCAGGTGGATTCTTAACCACTGCGCCACCAGGGAAGTCCTAACACATCTGCTTTAGACATCTGTTTTAAAGCATCCATTGTCCAGAACTAATTCGGCCTTTTGCTAGTAAAAATAGTTTCTTATTCCAACTTTAAATTTGTATGCTGGTTGAAATCTCAATCCACTGGGATTAATACTACACATAGGTGAGCCCTGAATCCTAGAATATCTGTCTTAAGGGAATTTGTGTGAAAATATCACAATGCTATATGGATATGAAAAATGATGTCTTTTATATGGCTTACATTTGGGGTTCATTTCATGTGTTTAACTTTTCCATTTTATTTTCAAGATCTTCTAGATCCTTGCTACTCAAAGTGTTGTCCTTGGACCAGCAATACCAACGTATCTTGAGAGTTTGTTGGAAATGCAGATTCTGGGGTCCCATCCTACCCCCCCACCCCACCCCCACTCCAGAATCAGAGACTGCATTTTCACAAGATCCCTACGTGATATGTATACACACTAATGTTTGAGAAGCCCTGCTCTAGATAGCTGTTGGATTGTAGATGACATTTTGAAGGAGCCAAGAATCATTAATGAATCCGAACAGGTTACTCAAGAGGCAAAATAATAATAAAATTGTATTACCTAATATTTTTGAGCATTTAATGTGTTCTAGGCATCACACCAGCTTGACGTTTTTTACATGCATTGTCTCATTTAGGCAGCAGGAAAGTGAAGGCTCTTTTTCTGAGGATGAAGAAGTGACTTGGTAAATGGAGAAATTCAGGAATATTCTAGGTAGGGTACGGTAACTTAGAGAAAAGGGCTAAATCTAGTGGAAGAATTCAGGATAAGAACAGGTACAGTTTACATATGTGAGGAATATAGACTAGCACATAGATAAGGGAAACAGGAATATCTTCCAAATGACCAGAAAAAAATGTTACAGTAACAGATTCCACCAAGCAGAGAAGAGCTACTTGGAAGTGACATAGCTAATATGCTGCAATTTTCATTCATCTTCTCACTTTAGAACAAAGGTTGAAAGACTATGTTGCATGTTTACTTTTTATGTAAGTGTACAAATAAATAATATAAATGTATATTACTTTATATGGATCCAAGTCTTTCAGTGGATAATTTTTACAACCTTAACATTGGCATAGAAGTGTGTCATTTTTCACGTATAACCATGAGTATTGACTTTTTTTCTTTAAGGAACAGGCTTAAATATAAGCCAGTGGAGAATATAAGTATATTTGGGGATTGAGAGGAACTGGTTTCTAATCTTGATCCTGGCCTGATACTCACCATAATAACTGATAAACTAAACTATGACCAACTAGTCTATTAACAGGATTAGTGTTACTGGTATGTTTCACAGAATTTTTTTTTTAGTGGCATCCAAAACTTAGTCTTACATGAAGGGCTTTCTGAAATATCAACTCTCTAGGAGAGTTGAAAATGCTTCTATTTGCATTAGTTTTTTTAAGGGGTCAGATTATTCTTATTCTAATAGGAAGAATTTTTATAATTTTATAGGAGACACTAAATGATTCCCACTCATGTCATTAGAAGCCACTACCATAATTCTACTTCTCTGGAAGTAAATATAAAATGGCAAGTTACCTGGGTAGTAGTACTGTAGATGAGAATTATATTCATTGTATATTGCTGCATAACAAATTACCCAAGAGCTCAGCAGCTTAAAAGAACAAACACCGTGGGTGAGGAATCCATGTTTGGCTCAGGACTTTCTCGAGGTTGTAATCAAGCTGTGGGTGGGCTGTGATCTTATCTAAAGGCTCTACGGAAGGGGATCCAGTCCCATGGTTACTGGCTGGCTTCAGTTCCTCCTCATGTGGGCCTTTCCACAGAGCCGCCTGTGCATGGCATCCAGCTTCCCACAGGGCAAGCAATCCAGAAGGGCTCGAGAGAGAGAAAACATGCCCAAGACAGAAGCCAGGGTCTTTTTATAACCTAATCTTGGAAGTTACCTTCCATTACTTCCACCACATTCTATGCATTAGAATTAAGTCTGTTAAGTCCAGCCGTACTACAATAAATGAAGAGGATTACACAATACCAGGAGTGGGGGATCACTGGAGGCTGAACAAATTGGTTTCTTCTTCCTTCTTGCTTTCATATTGTCTATGATGTTGGTTTCAGACGTGTTTTACTTTGTCATAAGGAAATTAAATTGTTAAAGGCAATATAACTAAATTAAAGAGAAAGTATTCTTTCATCAGAAATGTTGATCAGGAAAGTCACTCCTCTTTGGAGATTTCTTTGTAAGGTAGGATTTATTAAGGACCTTCCTGGCCACATATTAGATCACATCATGAATCCAGGTCTGATGTCATTAACCTAATAGGATTTTGTATAACGATCAAATTTTTTGCACTGAAACATTGAAATAGCCAACCCACTCCAGGTGGTAGTATGAATATTCCCGTCTTTTCTCAGTTGCCTGACTGACTCTTGCTCTGTTCTCAATAGTATGCTTGAGAGCTCCACCCGGCTTGATGAAGAGCACCGGCTGATCGCCAGATACGCGGCAAGACTGGCAGCAGAGTCCACTTCGTCTGTAAGTACTCTGAACGAGCGGATGTCACGTTGATTGTTACCCTAATAGCTGACGCCACAACAGCAGAGCTGAGTAGTTGCTACTGTGCCATCTGCAAGACCTAAAAAACGATCTGGCCTTCCACTGCTTCCATTTTCACTTTCCAGCTATCATTCTGGTCTAGCATGAGTCAGAGCTCGAGGTATTCCTGTTACAATAGTGCTGAACCAGACCAATACCCAATTTCTCTGGATAATTCCTAATCAGTTAATATAAAGAACAAGCAATGATTCAAATCCACAACTGGCTCAGATAAGTTTCTACTTTTATCAATATATCAAGAAATATATATCAAAAGTTGGTTCTACTTTTCTCAATATAGCAAGAAAGAGAAAATTATGTCATAAAATCAAAAGAAAACTCTGCATCACATGTCAAAGTTCCCATATGCCAGCTATAGAAGACCATTTAGGATATAAAATATAGGACCTCACACTTCTTCATTAGCAACACAAATCGTTTCTTTGTTAAAAGAAATGCTAATTAAAAATGATAGAAAAGCTTTATAAAAGCCAGACCTTTACCAAGTTTAAACCCTTCCCTATCGTTAGTTTTCTAGAAATGAAAAATCAGGCTGAGTTTCACCATGTCTTTGGGCTTAGGCAATGGGTGTTATTTTTTAAAGCTTGGCATTCTTTGGTAGAAAGATTAGTTGTAATTTTTTTTAATTTGCTTTAAAAGCACTAAAGACTGACATTGAGGAATTTCTATAATGTACGGTAGAGCAAAGAAGGCAAGGCACAGGGAAGTCTACATAATCTGACCCTGCTTTTACAAAACAATATCAAATAAGCCCTTGACTAAATACACATACACATAAATACATATATAAATATGGTACATGAGGTATATATACATATATATTCTTATATAATCATATTCTTATATATATGTGATTATGTAAGAATGGAGAGGGACTTCCCTGGTGGTGCAGTGGTTAAGAATCCGCCTGCCAATGCAGGGGACACGGGTTCGAGCCCTGATCCGGGAAGATCCCACGTGCTGCGGAGCAACTAAGCCCGTGCGCCACAACTACTGAGCCTGTGCTCTAGAGCCCACATGCCACAACTACTGAAGCCCACGTGCCTAGAGCCCATGCTCCGCAACAAGAGAAGCCACCGCAATGAGAAGCCCATGCACTGCAATGAAGAGTAGCCTGCTTGCCTCAACTAGAGAAAGGCCAAGTGCAGCAATGATGACCCAACGCAGGCAAAAATAAATAACTTTATTAAAAAAAACAAAAGAATGGAGAAAGTTATGACTGCGTATACACCAGTTGTTAAAACTGGTTGCAATCCATCAGTGTAAAATTACATATATGAATACAGAAATGCTAAAAGTATGTTGACCAAAAGAAAAGAAAGTCATATTAACTATGACTTTAAAGCTATACAATTTTTAATTGCATATTACAGTGGTTAAACAGTAACTCTAGAGAAAGAGATACTTCAGCAGTGATATATTTCTTTAACCCCACCTTTACTGAAAGAATAGTTGCGATGGGAACAGCATGGCAAGAATGAACTAGTTCCCCAAAGATTTCAAGTCAGAAAGCTAAAAACCAATTTTTCCCATGTTTTGTATATTTGCCTGCCAAAGGATTCTATTCTGCTTTCCACTGCATAGATGTGCTCCAGATCCCCAAAAAAGCTGGTCCTTAGGAGAGGAATGGCCATTTAATTTTACGTTTTGCTTTTTTTGTTTTGATAGAAATAGTTTTTTCTTTCTTGTGCATATCTCACGACTCCTGTCTTTTCAAACACAGGTCGGTTCCCCTTCCCAGTACTAAATAGTATAAACCACATATTTTCCAGCAGCCAGCGCAGCAGAGGAGTGCCCCTGACATCTCCTTCACCATTGATGCAAATAAGCAACAAAGGCAGCTGATCGCAGAACTAGAAAACAAGAACAGGTAAGGTTTTTGGGACACTCCTGCTTCTTTCTTTCTTTACAGCCTTTAAAGTATCGGTTGTTTTCGCAGCTTAGAAAGCTCTTCCTCGGGGTCTCTGCAGAGATGGCTCCTTCCCATCATTCAGATCTCAGCTCAAATGCCACCTCCTAAAAGATCACCTCTCTGATCTCTCCCACTACCTCCTATTCCAGGAACCACTCTCTGTTACATCCGTGTGTGTGTGTGTGTGTGTGTGTGTGTGTGTGTGTGTGTGTGTATGACATCTCTCTCTGAAAAAAAGTCGCATTTAAGTGTTTGTTTCCTTTTTATTGTCTGTCTTCCCTGACTGATATGGAAGTTCTTTGAGAACAGAGGCTGTGACAAATGGCCCCTGAGCTCCAGGACCATGCCTGGTACATTGTAACAGTGTAGAAACTCAGTCAATATATACTGAGTGAGAAAGTAATAAATATCTGAGTCAGATCTCAAACTCAATGCTGAGTAAGCCTCATATAAGAACAACTTGTACATTCTGTATTTCTTAGAACAACACCAAGCTGTCTTAATACTTAATCTCATCTTTAAACACTGATGTCCCTTCTGAGATCAGACCGGTAAAGGAGGAGGTTTTGATCATTGTTGCATACCTGTAGAGTTTGACCTGAAATTTTTGGGATAAATAGTCATGCTATTCTTTTTTTTTTTTTTTTTTTTTTTTGCGGTACCCGGGCCTCTCACTGTTGCGGTCTCTCCTGTTGCGGAGCACAGGCTCCGGACGCGCAGGCTCAGCAGCCATGGCTCAGGGGCCCAGCCACTCTGCAGCATGTGGGACCCTCCCGGACCAGGGCACGAACCCGTGTCCCCTGCATCGGCAGGCTGACTCTCAACCACTGCGCCACCAGGGAAGCCTGGTCATGCTATTCTTTAAAATTCTATAGTAAAAAAAAAATTAAAAGGAAGGTACAAACTCACTTGGCACATTTTCATATTCTTAGAAAGAAAACAAGACTAAAGTGAAAATTTACAATCCCACAAATATCTTGGTTGCAATTTTAATCTACTCTCCCATCTCTCCAAAGCACTTTGTTTTCCCTTCCGATTCTCTGCTTCCACTCAGCATGGGGATAGCACACTTGAGGGGAAATGGGGACTTCCTTTAAGGAAATACCCCAGGGATATCTACCTCCATGTGGGATTCCAGAATCAGCAAGAAACCCCATGAATGTGCTGGCTGTACCATGCTACCACTCTTACTGCTTGCTTCTAGGGCATTTTGGGATTGCAATCTCTGAATACATGTTTTTAGGATGAGAGGGAATAAAGGAATGGAAATGAGAAGAGATGGCAGAAAGAGAGCTTCATCCTTTCCCTGAGTTCTTTCCCCACCCCGTGCCTGAAGAGCATCTAGTCCCTCCTGAACTCATCTCTCTAAGCCAACGGCCTCATGCCTTCCAAAGGCCCCAGAACCACATCCCAGAAGCTTATCCAGGTCACAGTTCCTGCACCACGGAAATTCACCCAGGGATCCCATGGTCTCCAAAGTGACAGTTAACCCAATAATCAGATCTCTGGGCTTCAAGGAAGGATAGAATTCCTCACCTGACTCCATGACTACCCTACGTAGTCATTTAGACATTTCAGAAATGATCTTTAGAAGATAATGCTTTCTTAGAGCCTCCTTAGAGGAGCCAGTTAGAGTTAGTATTAGGAGTAGCTGGACTCTTCAGATTACATTGTGGAAGTCACAGCCTGCCTAGGCTAGACCTGTCCAAGCAAGTACCAAAGACTGAAGGAGTCGAACACATATGGGCTTTGGGGCAAACCTGCCTGAGTTCAAATGACTGCTACCACCTACTTATTGAAATTGGGCAAGACTTTTAACTGGTATGTGCTTGATTCCCTCATTCATAAAACAGATAATTGCAGTACCAATAGAACTATACTATACTAGTCTATATACAATAGAACTGTTATGAGGATTAAATAAGACTAAAGAAGACAGCACAGTCCCTGGGTGTAGTCTAAGCACCTCATGCTCCTTACCTATCTTACCTTTATTCTCATCTGATCAGAGCTGCTTCTCTCTTTTTCTTCCTTGGGCTAAATGGCTGTGTCATGGTTCTGTCCTGAGAACCAACAAGGAGAACTAGTGGAAGTCACAGGATGTCAGGATGTTAGCCCTCAAGATCTTGGAAATCTCAGTTCACTGATGTTCAGGCTGGGCTCTCTGGGAGTTCAGGGGCCCTGTAGGGGTGTATGAAGAGGAAAAAGAGCTAGTAGCACAGGGCACCTCCCTTTCTTTAACCAGAAAAGTTCCTTCTTAACTGTGTGACATGTTGGGTTTCCATGGAAGATTTCTTTTAAAGAAAATTTTCCACTATAGAACACCAAGGGGGACAAAAAAACAAGTTGAAAACCACTGAATTATGGTCCAAGCTCCCACCATACCCATGAGAGGTGTAGTGACTCACTGGTAATTAGCTTCTTGATTCTGGCCTGTTTGTGAAGCAGGAGGTTGTAAATCAGCCTCTCAGATGGAAAGCCACCCATCCCCCTTGCTCACCAAGTTCACCTTCCATTCTTGGTGCTTCCTTCTATCTTATGGGCTCTTCTGCGTTTTGCTGGATGGGAGACTGACCCCTCCCCCAAGAACCTGTGACTTCTAACCTTGCTTAATAGCTTCTAACTCACTTAGGGATAATTTGTCTTACATCGGTCACCCATCCCTTATGGCTGGCCTAATGTTTACCTCAATGCAGGGCAGCCCCGGCCCCAACATCAATAATAGACTGACATGTCTCACCCCTGATAGGGGTCACACCAATAGCACTCTTATGTCACAGACTCAACTACAGTGAATCCTTTTAAAAGCACTTTCCTTCACAAGGCTACCCTTATTCAGATACATTGTTAAGGCTGAAAATATTAAAGAAAAGAGAAAGAATTTTGCCTACCTGGGGGCTTCTCAGATAAATTCAGTGAGAAGAATTTCATTCCTGGTGAGAGAACGGGGTTATTTAGTTTTGCAAAATGAGCACCATTTATCCTTATTTTTTCCAAGCATCTCTTACTTGGTAGCTGCAGGTACTTTATGGTGTCAGACTGAGATCATAAATAAGTGGAAGATTCATTTTTGTCTCTTAAGCAGTGCACTTTGCAAAGTTGAACACATTACCACAGCATTATATTACTGACTAGAGAGAGTGGTAGGTCCTGGGGAGAACACTCAGCTTGAAGGCTCCAATGACATATTGCAGAGTCTTCCTAGTTTGGATGTACTGGAGATGAAGGCAGTATCCCCTCACCCAGAGCACCCAACTGTTGCAGGAAGGGGCAACAATGTTCCAGGGCCGGAGAGTGGGCTCTTGTCTAACACTCAGAAATGAATTGTCCAAGGAGACACATATTGACAAAGCAAAGAGTTTATTGGGAATGAACGGGCACCCAGGGTCAGAGCAGCAGGGTAAGGGAACGCAGGAGATCTGCTCTGCCACGTGGCTCGCGGTCTCAGGTTTTATGGTAACGGGGTTAGTTTCCGGGTTGTCTCTGGCCAATCATCTTGCTTGGCCCATATTTGGTCTGACTCAGGGTCCTTCTTGGTGGCGCACGCATCTCTCATCCAAGATGGATTCCACCACGAAGGATTCTGGGAGATTGGTCGTCTCCTCCCTGTCTTGGCCCCTCCCAAATTCTCCTGGTTAGTTTTTAGTGGGAGCACCATGTTCCTTATCGGAACCTCCTGTTGTGAGACAACTCAGGCAAGCAGTCATCAGTTATCATCGTACCTGGCCAAGGCGGGAGGTTTCGGTCAATGGTTCCCTAACCCAACTAGCTACAGCCAACACCTCGTAAACACAGTCAGGTAATGAGGGTTGGTTCTGCTCCAACACATAGGATGACCCCTTCTTTCTTTGTTCTGGTGGCCCTGATCTACTCAGATGTTAGATCCTGGACATCCTGGAAGTTAACTGACCTGGGTTTCTTACCTTCCTCCTCTCTCCCAAGAGAAATCTTACAGGAGATCCAGAGGCTGCGGCTAGAGCATGAACAAGCTTCTCAGCCCACTCCAGAGAAGGCGCAGCAAAACCCCACTCTGCTGGCAGAGCTCCGCCTCCTCAGGTAAGAAAAGGAGCCCAAGGCGTCTCAGGAAATACAGGTGTCTGAGATCATCAATAAAGTCTAACAGTGTCCACCAGAAAACGGTCCTCAGCCACCATAGCTGCTAACATCTGTTTGGTTTTTTTTTAATAGCACACATCTAATTGCTGGAATTTGCAGGTTTGGGAAAGAGGCTGTTTATTTATTTATTTTTTTCTTTGACACAGAGAAAAGGAAACAGTGTTCTTTAGATCCAAAACAAAATGTTTCACCGGAAAATAGAATTTTTTATAGTACACTCTCTTTATTTAATTAAAGTATAGTTGATGTATAGTATTATATAAGTTACAGGTATACAACATAGTGATGCCCCAATTTTTAAACGTTATACCTCATTTATAGTTTTTATAAAATCTTGGCTGTATTCTGTGTTGTACACTATATCCTTATAGCTTATTTTATACATAATAGTTTGTACCTGTTAATGTCCTACCCCTATATTGCCACTCCTCCCTTCCCTTTCCCCATTGGTAACCACTTGTTTGTTCTCTATATCTGTCTTACTGGAAAAAATTTGAACTCAACTCTCTTTAGTTATTTGCGCTATCAACAATAGGTTTATGATAAAAGTGATCAACAAAACAAACATGTAAACAACTAAAGAATCATCACAGTTTTTTAAATTTAAAAATTTACCTGTGACCCATAAATTATCTCTAAATCTTGGTCCCTAATAGCTTTGCATACAGATTTTCATACCTTCTTGTTCTACAAATGAATTTAAAGGCCTGGTGTTACCTAGTCTGTCATCATGAAATATTTGAGTTGGGAAGGACCTAAGAAGGTCATTTGGTTCAAGCCCTGAATTTCAGGGCACTTCTCAGGGTCAGGCCGGTAGAGAGTAGTAAGACGTGGATGAGGACTGTGACCACGTGCAAAAGGGGAGTCACACCATGGGCTCCAATCAGACTTAACCACCATACCTTGAATACGGCACTTACCCAAACCTGTCTGTGTAATAAACAACACAAACATAAACTCAAAGACATTCCCTCATGAAAATGTCATATGGATATTTCACAAGGCACTTGAAGTTAGCAAGTATAACATTCTTTCCATCTTTCAATTTGGATGCCAAGTATATTTCAGGTAAATCTAACTCTGAGGCATAATTTTTATAATAAGTACAGATGCCTCTTCTCAGAAACTCTTGTCAGAGTTAGAGTGCCACTTACTTCCTCCATACAAAGAGACTAAATTAAGCAGATTCTCTATGGCTATATTTGGATTTTATCAAGTCCCTATTGATTGTAGTCATGGATGTTTCCGGGGGTTCCACTCTAACCCTGCCCTTTGGCCATATTAACATCTGGGCACTCAGCACATCTGGCCAGGGGGCAGGCCCTGCCTCACAGCTGGGATCCAGTCTCCCCAGGTTTGTGCACCTGGCTAGAGGGGCAAACCCACCAAAGGCCTGAGTTATGGAAAGGAGACCTACAGAACTTGCATCTCGTGGGGGCTGCTTGATGTGAAGAGATCACGTCATACTTTGGAAGAACAAAATAATTTAATGGAAGAAACAGAAATTCTTCCTTTTCAACGTATGGGATTTCTGGTCCTACTTTCACAGAGATGTATTAGAAATTCTTGCACATTCTACTACCATCACCCAGAAGGGATGAAAATGAAAAGAAGGAAAAAGGGATGTTCTACATTCTCCTCCTCAAAGGCATATGAAAGTAAAGTCACTGCTTGAAAGCATCTTTTGCCAAATAGGATCATGTAGGCCCTCGAGACTTACAAGAAAGTTAAGTCTAGTGTACACAGAAATATAACGGAATAAACCAACTTAGAAATAGAATAGTCATTCATCTACACCTCAGGGCACCCTGTCTCTGCCTGGAATGTTCTTTATACCTCTTCACTGGCCATCCCATTCTCTAGTGGAAGGGTGGTGACTAGGAATTTTCATAAGCATTTTCACTGGTTCCCCCCAGTTAGCATTTGCTTCCCAAAGTAGTTGGTTCCATTAGGATGATACCATCTGGGAAGGCATCTTTATGTGCCTGGTTCACTGATGATGACTTTTCCAACTGATATTTCTTCCCTCTTTGATGTTGCTATCTTGGAACAGACGAATAATTTTAACCATCCTCTGGCCCTGACTCGTGGGCATTCCCATGACCCCAGCCTAGCTCAAAGCTACACTAAGGAGTCTGGTTCTGTGGGGAACTTCTAGACTTTCGGCCCTCACTGTCAGCTGGTGGCCCACACATAAGGCTTGAGGCTTGAGACACCTAAATCCTAGCTGATTAACTTGCCTGCTTCCATATTCTCCACATTTCTTCTGCCTGGAAGAAGAAGTACACTCCCTTGACGTATATTTCTTTAGATGCTTATGAACCATTTATACTGTGCTAAGCACTTTTTAACAATTTGGGGATTTCAAAGATACCCTGACATCCCAGGTTAAGAAAACCTGCTGTGGGTGTTTTATCTTTTAGTCATTTCAGACTTTCAAAGAGTTCCAAAACAATGACTTCTCGCCAGTTACTTTGGCCTTGAGTTCCCATTGAGGGGCGACCATGTGAAGCCGCCAAAGGGACTCCTTATTGTAGCTTTGACAGAGGTCTTCTCCACCTGTTACATCCTTTCTGGGCCTCTTACTGAGAAGCCAACAGGAGAAATGTATTTAGTAGGGGAATGGGGGCAGCAAGATCAGAGCTTTGCTTTTCATGAACGCATAGTTTATTTTTATCTTAAGGGCATCATGACCTTTCTAAATGATCATATTTCCCTTTTTACTTTAGCCACAAGAAAGTGGAAAGCCAGGTTTGCAACCGAGATCTGGCAACTGAATAGGATTATAGGATAGACATTTCTGCGTGCTAATCTGACACTTTCTATGCACTAAGCTCTACATACACTGTTCCATACAGTAGCTGTAAAAAACAAAATCCTGGGAGCTGGACATTACTATTATAGTCTTTTTATAGATAAAGAAACTGAGATTCACAGAAGTTAAATAACTTGCCCAGGATCCTGCACAATGAGCATCACAGGTATATTCTACCTCTGTTCCTTGGGTCTTAATTATCTCCTGCCTGTACTATTATAATAAACACTTTCCTAATTCCCAGCCTCCGGTCCATCTTCACTGCTATTACATTTATCATCCTCCATTTTATTGTTCATTTAGTTCATTCATCTTGAGGATATTGCTATCAATCCTACAATAGGAAGCCATTAGAGGATGAGTTACGTATCAGGTTAACACAGTGGATTAGATTGTCAAGTCAGATTCACATGATCTTACTCTAGTATTGAGCTTTACTCATAATTTCAAGAATACAGGCAATCAAGAGGCACAGATGAAGCAGAGAAAGGGCTGGAACATTCCATGTGGTTCCCTAGGTCTTTCCTTCCCATATTGGATGGAGTATCTGAGGGAAATTTTGCAAGGTGATCTAGTGAGGCTTCCCACTACAGAACCATTAAAAGACAGCTAAAGAACTATGTTTGCAAAGACAATACCATGTTCTATAATGAAGAAAACATTAATGAAAACTGCAGAAGCAACTTGACACTACAAATCTTAAGAAAAACAAGTATAAATTTTCATATCTATCCCTTGCCTAAAAAATAAGCATCATATTATACACGTGGCATTCTTTTCAAAGTATATAAAATTATCCTTCGAGAAAACTTATTAATATAAAGAGACGTTTTTTTGTTTTTACCAATTAAAAATGGAATCATAATCTCTGATGCACGTCTGTGGTTTCCAGACTTGAATTTCATTAGACCAGCTTAATTTTTTTATTATTTTGGGGAAACAACATAAAGTTGAGTACTTTTTGTTTTACCATATAATGACATTTTTAAACTACCATCATCTGTTATTGCAAGTTTCATAAATGACAGTATATTTTTCAACTTTTTATTTTGAAAAAAAATGTAAGAAGTGTTGTAAGAATATCACAATGAATTTCCTTCTACGCTTCACCTAGAGGTTGCAAACATTTTGCCACACCCTTCTGCATCTCCCTATATATGCTTATATATGTAAATTACATATGCATTTTTGATGAGCCATTTGAGAGTAAATTGCAGACATTATAACACTTTACCCCTAAATACTTATGTATATATTTTCTAAGAAAAAAGAAGACATTCTCTTGTATAACCATGGTATCATCATCAAATTCAGGAAAGTTAATATTGTTATTTATTATTGTCTAATATACAGTTCATATTAAAATTTTGCCTATTGTTCCAACACTGTCCTAAAGAAAGTAGGTTTTAACGCACACACAAAGCTAGAAATAATCTGACAGAATAAAAGGCATTCGTTCAGACGTGAATATTTTTAGCTCAATGAAAATAAAATCACTACTTAGTCCTTGTTTTCTCATTTTTCCTTGGAACAGTGGAGGCTACACCACAGATGTGCTACCCACATTTGGTAACCACTGGTATAAACACTTATAGAGAAGACATTATTAAATGATTTTTTAAAAATTATTATTATCATTATTAAATGATTTTTAAAAATGTAATTCAATCAAATGCATGAAAGAGTAAATGTCATGTTTTGAAAGAGTACTACTGTAAGATAAATGTACAAGTAAGGTTTTTTCAATGTTGGTTAATTATAGATTACTATAAGCTAACTTTTTCTGATAGTTTTTGGATGCTTCTCTTAATATTTCTTACCTATAATATTAGAAGTTTGCTTCAACCTTCTTCTCAAAGTGCTCTTATGATCAAAAGGCCAAAATTTATAGAACAGTATCTAGAAGAGAACTGGAAATAAATCAGAAACATTATCTACTCTTCTGCCAAGCCCTTCTGAGGATGTAGTTGGAACACCATGTGCAGACAAGGTCAAAGAAAAACCAGCTAATGGGTTTGTCATTGAAGAATATTTTCGAATTGGGCAAGACTTTCAAAATTAGAACGCTACAGACCAGGAAGACCAAAGACTAAAATAAGATAGAATTAAAGTCTATAAAATTATGATGTGCCTTGTCCTCGGGATTCAGAAAAGAGGCAATTGTAAAGAAAATCAAAGGAAGGATTGCTCTGGAATAAGCTTTAAATGGCAATAAAAGCCAAAAGTATAAATATTTTCAAAAAGAATGATGTGTTTATAAGTTTTAAATTCATAATTCATTACAGAGAAGGCCTACATGAAAGCAAATTAAAAATGTCTCCTTTATATCCATAACCTGTCCTCCCACAAAATATCTTTTAATTGGATGAGTCATTGACCTAACTCAGTGTGACATTTTTATATTGTCAGTTTTTCATTTCAGAGTCCCTGCTATAGCTCCACTTAATATTGTGTCTGTGCCATTGAGATTAGGCATACTTAGTCATACATTAACACATACGTGGTTAAAGCATCCACACACTTTTTAAAATATAATTTCCAATATTTCAAAATCAGACAGGAGCCTTTGGGGCAAGGAAAAAATGTATATATTACTTTTTCACTAATGGTCATGAAATAATAGATTTGAAATAGATTTGGAAAATATACTTCAGAAATGTGAATCATTAATATTCGTGTCCTTCATTGTTTTCATTCTTGCTGACAGCTGATAGAAGTTCTGCAAAACAAACCAAAATTAAGCAAACACAAACCTTGTAGATTGTTAGAACAATTGTGTAGGAACTCCTTTTTTTCTGACCTCACTCTATGCAGCCAAACCGAAGCCAGAAGATTTATATCGACTATAAAAACTATACCACGAATATTTCTCCTCTGAAAGGCACCACACTGCATACTAAGAATTGAAGAGATGAAAAATGTACTTTTCTAAATCTGATTTCCACATACTAAGGTAATCAGTGTTTTCTGTGAGATTTACAAAAAGGTCCTTGGTTTTGGAGGATCTGAGGGATTGGCCTTTTTCAGTGACAATTTGGTTTTTGTTTATTACCTCAAGGGGACCCAATGGCACAGCACAGGGCCCATGACGTAATAAGCATTCAGAAAAGATTTCATTAAATAGTTAATTCAGGGTAGATGGGGGTAAATATCCAATAAGAGTTTAATTCTGTTTTAGTATGACTTTTAACAAATAAACATACACCCAAGCTATAATTGTTCATTCATTTGACATTTCCCTGCCTGGTAACCTATGTCAAAGACCCAGAGATGCCCTTTTTCTAGTGGTCCACAAGACTGGCAAATGTGATTAGCTCAGTGAATTGAATGCTGTTTCTGATGACAACTGCTTCTTTCTTAGACAGCGCAAGGATGAGCTGGAACAGAGAATGTCTGCTCTCCAGGAGAGCCGGAGAGAGCTAATGGTCCAGTTAGAAGGTCTCATGAAGCTACTAAAGGTAAGATGTTTCAAATAAATGTTTCCTAGACCTACAACTATGGCATTTGTAAAAAAAATTTTTAATTAAAAAAATAAAAGAAATCTGCACATAATGTGCAATGGTTTTTTCAATTACTATATGTGAGTTCCTCCAAAATGTGCTTTCAAACTCAGTTTTAGTATCTCTTCTTAGGCACATCAAATGATAGCAGTCAACTATAGGGCTCATTCTTGTCCATTTCCTGGAACCAGACTACTGAGGACCTTCGTGGCACAACTTATTTCCAGTTGGCTCATTTACAGTTCCTTTTGTCCTTGGAAGTAGTAAAACTGGATTTATTTAGAAATATTTTACATTTCATAGCCTTCAGAAATTCTGACTAATCTAAACAGAAGCTAATATCTAATTCAGAAAATGAAGATACAGCCATTAAATAATTTTGGTGATTATAGTTTTATTAAGGGGAGTAACTTTGTTAATTTCAGTAAATGTTGTCAAATCTGTGTGGCTTTAGCAGCAAGTCACATAACTTCTCTGGGTTTCAAATGCAAATTGTAAATGGGAATATCTCCTTAACTTTTCTGCAGGTAGAGCATTTAATAAGATGATCTATAGAAGTCCTCTGCAGAGCGTTATAATAATAATTCTCATTGGGAAGTGGCATTCTTTCTTTCATAAATCTTATTCCCTTCTTCAGTATGCTCTAAATTGCATTTCAACCCAAAAGTAGACTAATTATGGCCTCATGTCCATGATTGCCCCAGCAGAGGTTTCAGTGCTCTGTTGTCATCCTGCCTGATGTAAATAAGCATGAACCAGTATGGACTGGAACTGTGACATGCCAAAGGCAGGAACTAAAACTTCTGATAAAAGGACATAGGCAAAGTCTCTGGGACAACTCACTTGTGAGATAAGATGTCCTGCCTTTCAGTCCCTGGATCTCCCATATTCCTGACACCCCATCATTTATTGTTTCTGTATTGTTTTCTTTCTTTCTTTCTTTCCCTTCCTTTCCTTTCCTCCCCTTTCCTTTTCTTACTTTTCTTTCTCTCTCCCTTCCTTCCTTTCTTTATTTATTTTTTAATTAAAAAAAATTAAATAGTTAACAAATATTTGTTGGCACCTACTGTGTCCCAGGCACTGATGTAAGTGTAACACTTTTTTCTTTTGTTTTCTTTATTCTTTTATATTCCTTAGTCGACTTTTCCTGCCATCCGTGTCAGGAATGCTTTATCTTTACTAAACAAAATTTACTTTTCATTGTATTAGACATATAAAGCGCAGAATTCAGTTTTTGTTGTACTATGTTAAGACAGGAGTAGATAACTAATAACCTCTTGCTGTTTCTGCCCTATTATCTCATTTGATGATATAAAAAAGCTCTTTCTGGTTTTTGTTTTTCCAAGTCTACCAAATGAAGTGGGCCCATCCCATCTTTCCCTTCACTGAATGACAGGAAACTGAAAACAGCCCCCTGGTTCTACTTCTGTAGCTTCTGTCACTGTAGCAATGGGATAGGAGTCTATTTACCACCAGCTATCTTGGCATCAACGTAGCCTAATTAAGCATAGTCTATGGTATCAGGATGTACCAACAGCAGGATAGAGAGAGGAATCATGTTGAAGGATGGTTGGATGCATGGAGGAAAGAGATGGGTCTGTAGTCTCAGATATCCAAATAGACTTGGAACTAAAGTCACCAGGAGAAGAGGCTTGACCTGCCATCAGAGCCCCATTGAGGTTTCCCCCACCTTCATTCCTTCACACTGTGTACCTGCTCTTATTGGAACCCTGGGTAATCTAACTATTATTGATTCGATCTTTCTGTAGGAAGAAGAATTGAAGCAGGGAGTAAGTTATGTCCCCTACTGCAGGTCTTAACTAACAGTGGAGGGGCCTGCCGTCCTGCCGTTTTTCTCATTGCTTTCGCCTCTAATGTATGTTCATGCTTCAGTTTGGAAAGAGAAAAAAAAATTATACTAATTTGCTTCCTTTTCAATGTAGTGCTTGATTGGAGACATACAAAATTTAGCATTTTTTATAACTATTACTACCGTCAACATCAAAAGAAGAGCTATTATGTCTTTTAGAACAGGGAACACGCTTTAACTTGTTGGAAACTTTTTAGACCTCCAGGGGTCTAAGTTTCAAACCAGTCTCATGCTCTTCTGGGTTGTTGATCAGACCCTTCTCTTCACAGAAAGACACTCACCACAATCACTAACATTACACTAGGGAGAATCCACAGCATCAGAAGCTAACCTCAACACCCTCTCATGCTGTGAATATTCAGTTCAGTTTCCATTTTACTGAAAAGATGTGGAACTTCTTTTTGTAAAAACCAGCCAATTACATCTCCTTTCATTGCATAATGTTTAAGCCCTGCTCCCCACTGCTCACCGTTACGTGCTCAGTCTAATAAGAGAAAGACTGTACTCCGTAACTGTTCACTTCCCAAACCAGAATCCCTACCACTGGTTGACAGTCATCTCCAAAGAATAGGTAACTTTCAGCCTTTCTCGTACCACCAAGCACCTTTCTGCTGTAGGAGTTCACAAGGTGTTACATACATCTTCCCTGGAAATAGGAGCCTTGTGACTGACTGTCTAACTGTAGCCTGAACTGAAGCCCCCTGTCTGGCCATGTAGCCAGTTGCAGAAGCCAGCAGAGGGAGCAGCGTACTCAAAATACAATAATAATAAAACAATGGCAAAATAAAAGCAGCTTTCATTTCAAGTGCATGTACCAAGCTGTGTATAACAATATATCCCACTTACTGGTCTTATCAAAAAGTTATATGGTATTTCCATGGATCCATTAGAACCGCAGCCTATCTGATTTCAACGTACCTTTTCATTCTTCTGTATTCTCTTTCCTATTATTCACTGTGCGTGTTTGTGTGTAACAAAAAATGTTTGCAAAATGCTGGACACATTTTTACCCTTCATTACCAAGGTCTGTAAAGAAGGAAAGTGTAAAACAAATCTGTAATGTCAGACAATAAAGACAATGTATTACATTATTTGTATTTTGTGAAAAAAATTACTTCACTAAACTGAAGTCAAATTTTAATGAGAGACAGTCCCCCTGGGTAAAAGACACACATTTGCTGCCTGTATTATTGCCCATAAATGCGTACATGGGGTATTGCTGTTGTACGTACAACACACTTAGATCATGGTAAAGAAAAATGCCATCTCATGGTGCTTCTCTGCAAACAGCCTCTTTTCTTTCCTGTCTCTTACTCAGTGTGTGCATAGAAAAAGGAAATAAGACTCACATATAACCTTCCTTCTCCTAGTGGAGAGAGTAGGCAACCATCCTGCAGCCAGTCAGCCCTGCTTTAGCCATTTCCCTCGGGGACCCTCTCTCTACCATTTCCAAGGCAGCACATTCTTGAAAGGCTCAGTGGACCAGGAAGTTCATAAACAGATGAATGCATAGAGCCAAACCATGGCAGCGCCCATAAGAGCATTACTGCCTTCTTTCCCTCCAGCTCCTCCCCACTGGGCCCTCAACAGCTGCCACATCTTTGAAAGTCAGCCAGCAGTGGGTACTGCTGCCTAGGTACTTAAGGACCATTATTGGCAACACCCAGATGTCAGCAATGCGTTGTCTGGGTGGGGAGAGTGTTTGCGGGTCTTACTCATTTCTTTGCTTACATAGTCAAGCCTCTCTTCAAAAAGGACCCAAGGCAGCTTACAACTAGAGACATAAACCAGTGACTTCATAAAACGGAAATAGAAAAATCGAAAACTGAAGAAGATGCAAATGTGCTAATCATAAGGGACAGGGTGTCACTCTGACCTTTCTAGCAGTGAGGCAAAAAAAAAGGAAAACATAATTGGTGGTTTTATCAGAACAGAAATGCCAGTTCTCAAGGGACCAAAATTTCTGTTGGCATAAAATATAAAATGAAGTTTTCACTCAGAGCTTTATAGAAGTAGTGAATAATAAAACAGACACACGCAGTAGATTTCGTGTGGCTGATTCTTATACTGACCTTCAGTGAAAATTAAAGACAGAACCCCATATGTCCCAATCCTGCAGAGGCAGTTCTACAAGGAAATAAACAAATGCCATCCAAATTTATAGACTTCTCATGGTATAACATGATCTAAGGAGAGAATTTAGAAGTTTTAGTCTGGCATCTGCTTCTAAATTCTGTTTTTATTTATGAGCCTTTCCCCTTTGGCGACATTCTCTTTGTAAAATCAGATTTAAGACACCACACACAACAAATTGTGCTTGATTTAATAACCTCTACTTGCTTTATCATAAGTCTGTGTGGTTCAATGTATTTTATTATACTGGTATATATAGTTCCTACTTATGCTGTTTCTTGTTAGAGGTAATGCATGAATTTATTCCCCTTGAGGAGAGAACATGAATTTTTTTTTTAAAATGGTGCCTGTAATATAATATGATGATTATGGTATCATAAGCAATAAATTTTTTTTACAAACTTGAATCGAAATTATCCTACCCTCTTTCTTCTTTGTGTATTTGTAAGATTTATTGAAGGAACCATAAAAAGAACACTCATAAAAAGTTTAATAACAAAGGCGGCTGGGATATAATAACAGTGACAGCATATTCCAGAGTTTCTGGTATCCTTCCAGTGCCAAATACTATGACCTGGTCTAAAACCAAGTATCCTTTAGTTCAGAAGGTAGGGTCTCAATAATAATTTTCTAAGAAACACTACTGGAGCTAGACCTGAGTTATGGTGGTCCCAGTTCCTCACTTACAACTATAAGATCTTGAATAAGTCAGTTAACTTCCTAGCAGTTTATTTCAAACATACCGATAATACATGGCTCACAGGGTTGTTGTATAGATTTTAAAAGATAACAAATGTGGAACCACTTTGTGAAATACTATATGCAAGTCAGATATAAGCATAAATGTATGTATATATGTATACATATACACAGGAGAAGGTATAAACTTTTCTAATTTGACGCACATTTTACACGCATGCGCACATACACACACTCGCTTCTCTTCCTTACATTAACTTGTTAGTTAATCGTCTCAGTCAAGGGAAGAAAGTCACACATCATTTCAAATTCCATCTCCTGCTCCCATTCTCTTCTCTATTTACTACTGGATGGCCCAATTAACTCGGGAAATCATAGTCATTCAGGTTCCTACTTCTTCCAGATATATTATGGAACATGAACAGGCCAGAAATGACAGATTTTAACAGTTTAGGTTCACCTTCCATTATTTCCCCTGCTCATCCTCTCTTATGGGTATTGTATGGAGTAGTGAAGCGATCAAAAATGAGGGCAGGTGGGGATCAGTCACATCATAAATAATCAACTGCAATATTAGGACTAACATCTGTGTTCAAAAGCATACCTTCCTAGCCTCTGTCTCTCTTTCTCTTTCTCTCTCTCTCTCATACTTCTTTTAAATTAGGAGCTGTTTAATTAATTCTAGAAAAGTAAAAATTGCTTCTGTGCTTAAAAGCCTTAGAAAATGACGCTTTATTTCACGATAAAGACTAAGCCCCTTTTATGACACTGGAGGCCCCCAAACCTGACTCCACCCCTTCTCAGCCTCATCCCACTCCACTCCCCACAGAGAACCTGCTGCATCAACCCCACTGGCTTCCCATTGTGTCTTCAGTGCCCCTCACAATCCCCACGCCTTGCCCTTGATACTCCAAGCCCTGGAATGCTCTTCCCCCACCCCCACCCCAGTACTTGCTCTTTTCTGCCTGGAAATCTCTGCTATAAGACCCAGGGCAAATGGTGCCTCCTGTCTGACCAATCATAATTAGTCATCTCATCTGTGTCCCCACAAGAAGCCCTATGATGATAGTCAGTCAGTGTGTACTGGAAGAAAGGATGAAAAGAGGGTTGAATGTTGCTAAACAGGCTGCTACGTAAAACCAGGCCTGACTACACTGCATTCTCCCCCAAACCTGAGAGGCTGACTTTCGGGGGTGGGGTACCTGGGTGGGGGAGGGTCCATAGTACCGCCTCCTCCTGTCTCATGGTCATCTGCTCTGCCATTTCTCCAGACAGTGCTGGCTCCACAGTTAGACAATAGGCACTTTCCTTGAAGCATCCCTCCTTTCTGGTGCTGAGTGGAAACCCAAATACTTCCTGGAAAAAAATCGGAAAATGTATGGATCTTGTCAGACTTTTTAATAATTGATACAACAGCAGGTTGAGTGGACTCAGAGAATGGAGGGTAGAAATGAATTTTTCATTTATTCTCTAGGAAGAGAACAATTTAAAATTTGCCAAGTATGATGTATGTTTTCCTTCTTCCATAAATCACCCCTCTTCTCGGGAATTTGAGATCTATATATTGATCTGCATGGACCATTGTCCCTTAAGTCTTTGCTCCATTAATCACCGGATAATTTCCAGGAAAGGATGTTCACAGAGATTATTCATTCTAACTCTTCTAAAGTTGTTAGCCGACAGCCATGCTTCATGACCAGACCAGAGGCCACCATTCCATAGGGGCCACACCTGTGAAAATGAAACTCTGTGACATCTTCACTGATCTACCCCAAAGCCAAGAGGCAACTACCATTCCCTAGTGGTCCTGCAAGAACAGCAGAAAGGAAGAACAGAGATGGTGTTCCCAGCAATAAGTCTACTATGCATCAAACTGGCCAGTGTCCTGACAAAGGGTGATGGGGCCCTGATCACCTAGGGAGCCAGGGTTCTACCCCCAAGTCTGGGTAAAGACTGGTCATGACTGGGGAGTTACAAATTGTAGGAAAGATGCAGTGAATCTTTACTTCAGCGTAGAATCTTCCACCTAAATTCTTCATATAATCAGACTGCTTGAAGTTGCACCAGTTGGAGATTCACTTAGGAGTTGGTGGCTATTAGCCATTCACACATTGGTGTAATTTAGACTCCATCAATTGTTTTTCCCTTAACGTGTAACCACAGTCCATTATTTTTCTCTTAACACAAGACCACTGATGGGAGTTTTGAAGACAGGAAACAGGCAGAAAGGTGTAGGAAAAGTTGCCTTTGGAGACAAGGTGTTAAGCAAGAAGAGGTGGGGCTGGTGCGGTACCCAAAGGGGAGGGGGGAACCCCACAAGCACCCTATGCTGCAGAGCCTGGTGGCACAGGTATGAGCAGGGCTGGCCTATACTACAGCCCCAGCACAGCCATCAAACATTGAAAAGCAGGCCCACAGCCTCATATCTGAAATCACTGGGTCCAGAGATCCTCTGAAACTCAGAATCTTTGAGGTTTTAGAAATGCAGTACAGTGCAGACACCACATAAGTAGCCTCACATTAATTATGAAACAACATGTGTTGCCCATTGGATTTCACATTTGCAGATAAGAGACTGTGGACCTGTATTTCTGTACTGGCTGATTAGCAGCCTGAAGGTTGCTTGCTCCACCCTGGGCACTCACGCTGCTCTCCATGACCCAGTAACTAGAAGGTACTGCCTGGCCCAGCAGAAAGCCCTAGGCCACTGCTCCATCACCACTCCCTACTGAGTCTGTGTCCTATGCCTTCTGAGTCTTCAGGTTGTTAGTGAAAGTATGTTATGAAACATAGATGGAAATATGTGATGGTTGGTCACAGTGCCCACAGTTCTGAGGAGCAGCCTGGGAAAGCCCTGGCCTTGTAGCCTAAGGTCTGGGGATCCATTTTATCTCTGTCCTTCACTAGCTCAGAGACCTTGGGTAATTATCACCTCTGATCCTAGCTTGCTAACCTGAAAAATGAGAGTAATAATACCTCATATGGTTGTTGAGAGGATTAAGTGAAGTAGATGGGATTAAAATGCTTTCTAGACTGACAATTGCTATTCAGATATAAGCTACTATCATTCCTAGCACTGATTAGTGGGAGAATAAAACAAAACTAGGTATGTAAATGTGCTTTAGAGACTGTAAATTACATACAAAAATGGAGTTTTATCATTATTGTGAATCTCCTATCACAGAAGAGGATCTGGCTTCCAGGGTTGAGAAGGTAAGCCACCCTGTGTAGCCAAGAGGAGCCTTCTTCCTTCAACCCCTCTGTCCAACTTCCCATCATCACCAGTCCCTCCTCCCAGCTGCACCTGGTTCCTTGGTAAAAAGATCAGATGAGAAAGGGCAAGGAGCTCTGCTGAGGACCCTGTCTTGAAAAGGATGTGCAGGACGGGTTGCCAGGGAGAGGCACTTGATCTCAGGGTACCTAACCAACACCTGTCTCCTTTGAAGGATCCGTCACCAGCCATAGCCCATCCAGGTCCCCCCACTCCAGGGCAGGCAGACCACCTGGGCTCAGGCCCCAGCTCGGACACTCTAGCTCCATCTCCTGGGCAATTCTTTTCACCTCTCTGAGCATTGTGGTCCATAACCGCACATTTAGCATAATGGGACCTACTTCAGTGGGTCATGGAGAGAAACCCATGAGGATGTACATGAGAACCTTGTGTACATGGCAAAGCATGACTCAAACATGAGGTCACTTATTGGTGTGGGAAGCAAGGAAACGCCCAGGTACCTCAGAAGCAGAGGTTTCGTGGTAATGACATTGAGCTGCCCAAGTTTGCTGGGGGAAACCAGACCCGTCCTGGAGCAGGCTGGGGCAAGGGGCTGCAAAACATCACAAGCAGGCAAACTTCTCTTCCTTGGGCCCGAAAGGCCACTCCAAGGTACTGTTGCGAGTGAGAGTGGAATCCTCAGCACCTCGAGCATCACACGAGTTATTTTCTGTTTTGCTTCGTTTTTAATTCGGGATTTTCCTCAATTTATAGATTTGACTTTTCTGTGTGATGCTGAGCCCTGGAAAGCTAACAGCATGGCATTTTACAAGATTGATGTTGTGTGTTTTAACTGCAAGTAGCTGAACCCACAGCAAAGACCTAAATCGAACATTCCAGAGCACGGCTCTGGTGGTGCATGTCTGGGGTTTGAATGGGGTGATGATGAATCTCTGGGCCTTGCTGTGGAAGAGTCCTCACTCTCCCTGGCCAGACCCAGTGGACTGGAGTGGAATTTATGTGAATACCTAATCTGTTGTATATGCACTTCTTACATTTTCTTATTCGTGCTGACTTTACTTCCTTTGTAAACTAATTATTAAAACAGGAAATGTTTTCAAGAGACCTCATTGTAGAACCAAGACTGCGAAAGTCAAGGTTTGACAGCCTCAGAATTATTTCATGCCAAGGGCTGAAATGAGATAAATGGCTTTGAAGTTGTGTTCTCCTTTTTTCTTTACTCATTTTAAAATCCCACTGTTCTTCCTGCTAGAATACTGCTTTTTCATAGGCAAAGAGGACAATTCCTACAGGAAACATTACCCAAAAATTAGAAACCAGTATTTCTTTTTTCTCTTCCCCATTTGAATCCCTGAATCACAGAGCAATTCGACAAAGACAACTTTTACTGTAAAACAGGGATTAAACAATTTACACTTCATTTGATTCTTTATTTGAGACTTAACATATGCAATATGGCATGACATGATTGGAACTATAAATTATCCTCTACAGATGATGCCAGGACAAGACAGGTTGAAAGTTTAGGAAGAATGTAAACCACATCCATCCCTAACAGTCTCCGAGTTTATATTTAAAACTTTCTCCTAATGTCTTTTTATTCTATATAGAGCTTCCTTCAAGGAGAACATAAACATACCTTGTAATTATCACTGCTTAACAGTAGCTTCATTACATGGGCAAACATCTCCTATATTACAGAACAATGAATGCAGTACTAATATTCTTAGCTTTCAGTTTGTAACCAAAACTTCAGATCATGTACAGTAAGGTCCTAAATTATCTGCACCTGCAACTCAGGTTGAGAATTACCATCTTAATTACCTAGGATTTCCACCTATTTTGGAATTTCATTGTCACTGTCTTTAACATTTGACTGAGACACTGGGAAGGGCATTTGGCATCTTCTTGCGAAAACAATTAATGACTTGCATTGTCTCTCCAGACCCAGGGGGCAGGCTCTCCTCGCTCCTCCCCCAGCCACACCATCAGCAGGCCCATCCCCATGCCCGTCCGGTCAGCTTCCGCCTGCTCCACCCCAACCCACACGCCTCAGGACTCTCTCACAGGGGTAGGGGGAGACGTACAGGAGGCGTTTGCACAAAGTAAGTGGCTTTATTTGTGTGTGTGTGTTCTGCTTTTCTGTTGCAAATAAGTCGCCAAGGACTGCATGATCTAGAGTTATCAGAGCCTCACCGTGGATGCTCTAGTGTATTCCACAGTTCGTGTCAAAGCCGGGCCTGCAAGACTTTTTAGAAACTCCCTACACTAATCTGTTCTTCCCTTCACCATCTTATCTTCTTTTGGCTTCTCTTGCCCTGCCCCGTTTTTTTATGAGCCTTTGCTCATTAAGGGAAGGGAAATCCTTTCAGCAATATTCCAGGAAATCTTATAAATGTAATCCGTTTTAAAATTCCGAAAGATATTTCCTCCTTTCGTCTCTTTACATGAAAGCAAACTCAAGATTGAGAGTAAACAATCCCAGCTCTTTAGCACTGAGGCGATCAAGAAGGATGCTTAGTCATTTTCCAGATGGCTTAAAGAGTTGAATCATTGCCTCTGTGTTATGGGGCTGCGAGGCTAGCTCTCCATAGTCAATAGAAGAGGGCAAAGAGGGATGTGAGATGACAAACAGCAACAAACAGCATTCTCCCACCGCTGCCTCTTCTGCTTATGTACTGCGGAGTGTCGGGGTGGGAGTGGGGTCCCAAAGCAAGTGATCTTATTCATTTGGAAATATTTTAACACTTTATAAAACTTTTTTTTGTCATCACTTTTTAAATTTGTAGAAAATTACAAAAAAAGAAATCCTCCTGCCGACCCTCAGCCTGCCAGTCTCATTCCTAGAAGTAAACACTATTAACAGCTTGGCCCTTCTCAACGTTTCACTTATATATAAATATCTATGTTTAAGTTTGCTTTTATGGACATATACTCTTCTTTTTCCACACAAATTCGATCATGCATTGCATTTTGGTCTGCAATTTGCATCTCCCTTGAATTAGCGGTATATGGTGGACATCCTCCCAGGTCCTCACGTGTAGATCTAAGGAAAAGAGCGACATATTCGACTACTAGTTTTAAGACAAAAAGAAACATAAACAGTTAAAAGGCAAAAGAATAGACTTGAGGAAACATTTCCAGCATATGTAGCAATCAAGTTTCATAATTTCAGTTATACATTAAAGCACACACAGCTCAGTCAGAAAAAGACACTCCCAAAACAAAAATAGGTGAAGGATAGGAACTGACAGAAGAACAAATAGCCCATAAAGATGTTCAATCTCACAAAGAGTTGTAGAAATACAAATTTTAATCAAAATCACCTTTTGCCTAGCAGATTCAAAAAAAATTGTTTAACATCAGTAATATCCAGAGAGACTGAGGAAAAAGATGCTCTCATCCACTGTTTATAGGGGATAAAAGCTTACTTTTTTTTTTTTTTTTTTGCGGTACGCGGGCCTCTCACCCTTGTGTCCTCCGTTGCGGAGCACAGGTTCCAGACGCGCAGGCTCAGCGGCCATGGCTCACGGGCCCAGCCACTCCGTGGCATGTGGGATCCTCCCGGACCGGGACACGAACCTGTGTCCCCTGCATCGGCAGGTGGACTCCCAACCACTGCGCCACCAGGGAAGCCCAAAAGCTTACATTTTGAAGGGAGAGCATGATGTACTTTCTGTTCTGAGGGAAAAAGGAAGATCTATTACAGGGCGTTTTTTCCTGAAAAAGAAAATGATTAAAGTTGTACAAATATAATTTAAGTTATGCAAAATAATTTCCTTTTTTTAATTTTTAGAGGGAAAACTGCCCTTTCCCTAAATCTTAAAGAAATTTACAGTATACTAAATCAATTTGAGTTTCCTGTAATAATTATTGTTTTACCTACTTTGATTTCTTAAATTTACATGTGTTTATTATTTTACTTATTTAGTTTTACTTACTAAGAAATCACAATGAAATGTGACCTATCTAAGCAGCCCCAGCTCATCCTGCATAAATTCATCTGTAAGTCAGATATTTGGAATCTTGAGTCTTTTTTCCAAAGATATTATGAATTTGGCCCTCTGTTCTACATCCACCTTGCCCCACTCCCAGTCCAGCCCACAAATACCCTTTAACCCTTAGTGGGATGGAAACCTCATAATAATCTTCCTCTACCATAGAGAAACATGCTGTAAGTTCCAGTTCAGGGTACCAGGCATACATCTGCCCACGTCTTGGCAGCAGGAGCAAGAATCCTCACCCCTTTTCCAAACTCTGGGGACATACAGTGCACAGGGTTCCCATTCCCAAGGGGTACCTGAAATGACAGGGGAAGCTCGGGGAGCCCTGATGGGAGACAGAGGCTATGGTGACGGAGATCAGAATCTGATGTGCTCAGCCACCAGGTAAGAGCTGAAACAGTAGCAGCTGCCGGGAAGGCACAGCTCTCGTGGCAAAACCAGGCTTTTCATCTGTGAGGTGATTCTGAAGGATGACCACACGTGCTGGCTTACCTGGGATCATCCCAGTTTGTGCCAGGTCACCCAGTCTTGTTATTAATACCTTCCCTTTCACTTGTAAAATTGTCCCAATTTGGACAATAAAGTATATGAATCCCCATCCGTTGCCGTGTCTTCTTATATCAAAGGCCACTGGCCTGAGTACAATGTTTTTTTTTCAGGAAATGAACCAAAGCACTTCTGAAAAGGAGAAGTCTTGGACGTTTTCTTGCTTTAGGATATCAATGGAAATGATAAACAGCATAGAAATTGGGGGAAAAGGAGAGCTTTGATTTTTTTTCATTATCATTCTTTCTTAAGGTTCAAGAAGAAATTTACGGAATGACTTACTAGTAGCAGCGGATTCGATCACTAACACCATGTCCTCTCTCGTGAAAGAGTTGAATTCCGGTGAGTCCCTGGTCCCCTCCCATTTGTCGTCTCATTGCAGAAGGACCCATAACTTCTGTTAGAGAGCTGCTCATTGTCAAGTATAAAAAGATTTTTTAAAGGTCTATGTGATATTTTGTTGGGATATTAGATTGTTTTAGTACCGTTTATACTTTGCTAATGAGAAGATCATGAATACATGCTCAATGCACAAAGTTTGAAAAATGCAGAAAAGAATAAATATTAAAATTGACTTGTAAATACAGAATCCCAAGTTAGCCACTGTTAAATATATCATGACCCAAAGTGACATGATGCTAAAGTTATTTTATAGGGTCAAATGTCTTATTTACTAATTAAGACTTGTTCATTTGGAATGCATGGCTATTTGAAAGAGGCGAAACTGAAATTTACCTTTGCAATATCACTAAAGAAAGATCTGCGAAGAAAATAAATAGCATAAAATTGCAGCACTCTTCATCCTAATACTACTACACAGAGTTTTAAAAACTTTTACAGCGTGAATATGCAAATAAATATCTTATCAGTTACTAATACATCTCGTCTATTCCTTAAAGCCCTCCTAGCAAGATATCTGTTTGAAAGGACTGTGGTCATATAGTTGAGATTACAACAACTATAAGAAAGAAAACTTTAATGTTAAAAAAAATCTGGATTTAAATTTCTTAAAACCTCTATAATTAGAATTAAAGTAATGAAAAGTGTTGCTATTATTTTAGATTAAGATTACCAAATAGGATAAAAATGACAGTAGTTAATACATCATGATTAATGGCATGTACTCACTGCCCTAGCAAATGATGACTAAAAATGTGATTCTCATTGTAGGCGTTTCAAGGACTATTAGTTTATACTCTTATAAGTTTTTGAAATATTAAGTGAATGTAGTATTTTAGGTCTGTGTTTCCTAAATTAAAGTAATATTAAGCAAAAGTAACAACAGTTTTAATAAAGACTTTTTATATTTTTATTTTATTGTATTGTATTTTTTTTTTTTTTTTTTTTTTTTTGCGGTACGCGGGCCTCCTCACCGTTGTGGCCTCTCCCGTTGCGGAGCACAGGCTCCGGACGCGCAGGCTCAGCGGTCTTGGCTCACGGGCCCAGCCGCTCCGCGGCACGTGGGATCTTCCCGGACCGGGGCACGAACCCGTGTCCCCTGCATTGGCAGGCGGACTCCCAACCACTGCGCCACCAGGGAAGCCCAATAAAGACTTTTATAGAGGGAAAAAACAGATGGCTTCAAGAATTAAGTCAGTTATTAAGACAAAGATTCCTTATAATATTATTGAGATAAAAAGACAATACTGTATACTAACTGATTTTGTGGTAATTCATGTCAGTATCAATTCTCATTTTGAGAAAAAACGAACACATACTTGACTTACGTAAAATAACTGGTCAGTGTTTTAATCAGCATAGGTTGGTTAATGTTAAGCCTAGACCTTTATTTGCCGACCGATCATAAAAAAGTCTAGGTCATTCTTCACTTCTTCAATTGTACCTAATAGAGGCGGGGAGTGAAACTGAGAGTAACGTGGATTCTGAACTTGCACGGACTCAGTTTGAAGATCTGGTCCCATCACCAACCTCTGAAAAGGCTTTTCTAGCGCAAATCCATGCCCGAAAACCCGGGTACCTTCACAGTGGAGCTACCCCAAGTGCTATGCGTGGCGACATGTAAGTATTTTCTGCTTGGGGGTATTTTCTCAGTAACGGAACACTCTGCAGGGAGCATAGGAAAATTAAAACATGGTTGCTTACTTCTTTATTTTGGAAAGGAATGGTTCAGTTTCCTTTTCTGCCAGAAGAGGTAGAAGGGTGCTACATTTCAATTTGTCATTGTGACTTTTCCCCCTAACAATTTCCAGAGTATCAGTAACAAAAACCAACCAGTACTTATTGAGAGCCTGGCTTGCCCAAGGCACTGTGCTAATTGGTTACAAAATAGTGTCAAAAATCTCTCCCACCCTCCCAGGACTCATAGACTAGTTCAGGAGATAAATCATCCTATCTTCTGAATTTAATAGATTTGCTCTTAAAGGACCTGGTGATACTAGAGAGGTCTCTGTTCAAAGTGGGTGTAAACAGCATCATATACGCACTTGTGATTGAAATAACTAAATGTATAAAGTCTCATTATAAAGAAGTCCAATTCGCTTGAATTATTGGATATGTATAAACCTGACCTTCAAAAGACATTTTGCAAAGATTTTTCACCCAATTAGGCATCTGTAGCTTGACAGGAGCCAGCAGAATCACTCACGTAGCCACTAGAACTTCTGTGACGTTGGATCAGCTCAAAGCAGTCAGGCAGGGAAAACCAAAGCTGAGAAACAAAGGCAAAAAGCTAGGACAGACCTGTGGAGCCCAGCTTGGGAGGGAAAAGGGTAAAATGAAGGAAGTGAAGTAAGCGGAGTTCTGAGAAATGTGGGCAGGGGCTCACCGAAATTCTGGAAAAGAGAATTGATGAATAGTTCAAAAAAAAACTACAGAAGGGTGATGGTGCTTAATGTGAGAAGAACTGCAGATGAGTCTACAAAAATAAACTACCTGTTTTAAAGACCCAGAGAAGAAACTAACCAGAGGCCTTTCTGGTGTTTTGGCTGTCCATCCAAGCAGTGAGTAAAAGGCCAGTAATAATGGGGAATTATAAATAGACATGGCTTGAAAGCCAGCTGTGAAAAGGCAGAGCGTAAGATCAAAACAAAACAGTTATAATTTTACGTAGCAGGAAGCTGCTGCTTTTAGTTTCAGTTTGCTTTCTTGAACTTTCCTCTATAATTTAGAATTATATGATTTGTTTGTTATTCAAACTGGTGAATTAATTATCAGTTTAGTCTGATAAATACAAATCCATTTGATTTTTTTTATAATTAAGCATTTACATGGTGGTTACCTAAAATTTTCTTGATCCGATCCTAAGGTCCAAAGCTGTAACTAAGGCCACCCCATCTGCTGTCCCTGGTACACTGGTGGCAGGACCAGCTACAAACATGGCTGTGGGGCTTGGGAAGGGAAAGTTCATAGAGGTCTCGTAGACCTATTTAGGCTGACCCCAAACCTCTAAAAATAACGAGGACACGTCGTACAAATATAAATAAACATGAACATTGGCATTTAAGTTCCAACCCAGAAACTTCTACTTGACCACTCTTTTCATTTTAGGGGATATTTTAATATCTGTACTATCTAAACATGCACTGTGTTTTAGCGTGAGAATATTTTAGTCATATGATTTAGGTTGTGAATTTATGTTCAGTCCCAGGAAGAGCTTTATATATACTGGGATGAATAGATGGAGAGAGTCACACATTTAGTGAATGAGATCATTCTTATCTATTTATTTCATAGTAGAATTGGACAATTTAAATGGATTTCTTTTTTTTTTTTTTTTTTTTTTTTTTTTTTTTGCGGTACGCGGGCCTCTCACTGTTGTGGCCTCTCCCCTTGCGGAGCACAGGCTCCCGACGCGCAGGCTCAGCGGCCACGGCTCACGGGCCCAGCCGCTCCGCGGCATGTGGGATCTTCCCGGACTGGGGCACGAGCCCGTGTCCCCTGCATTGGCAGGCGGACTCTCAACCACTGCGCCACCAGGGAAGCCCGGATTTCTTAAGTTCAGAGCTAGTATAAATTTTGAAGATCAAGAGCTATGGGTTAGAGTATTAGTCTTCCTGACATCGATTAGCTGATCAGTGAGAGAGACTTGACTCTACCACAGGAATAAAGCAGATGCGTGCGCGATTCCTCTATACGTGCATAAGACAAAGAGCGTTAAATTATGAACAAATGTCCTAATCATTATTTCACTAGAGGGCTTACTTCCCTTATAGAAAGTGTTCTTGGATTCCATTTTTTTTAAGCCCCCAAACTGGAAAAACTATGTCCTCTCAAAGGATAAGCCCACCCTTTTTAAGAACGACAGACATTTAAAGGTCAGCTCATTCCTGTTAACCCTAGGAAAACATAGAGGACACCAGATTGCCATAGAAAAATTGTCTGTGAGACACCTTGATCATATATTTCTCCAAACTTCCAAAGCTTTTTTAAAGTTTTTTCATTCTGTCAAAGAAGAGACAGAATTGAAGTGAATTGAAGCAAAGAAGTGAATTGAAGGACTAAATAAATGTGTGCCCAGAACTACAGCTAACACGGGAATTCCACTCATACTTTCCTTTAAGATTTGCTCCGAAACTCCCACTGTGGTTGATTCCCAGGGTTACAGAAGATGGGGACCCATATGTGCGGCCAGAGGATGAGAACTATGAAGATGACTCTGTCCGGCAGCTGGAGAATGAGCTGAAGATGGAGGAATACCTGAAACAGAAGCTACAGGACGAAGCCTACCAGGTACCAAGAGCTGGCCCACATCCTTTAGCACTCCTGCCCCAGTCCCTCAGTAGCTGGGTCTCTTACATTACTCCAAAATTCGGTGCCTTCTCCTTCCTTCCACACTCCCTTTCTGGAATATTCTGACTGAACTCCTCAGTCCATGAATTCTAGACAGGAAAAATGTTAAATACTTCTTATAGCTGTCACTCACCATGAATTCCTGTGAATTCTGAGTTGGAAAGTAAAAGAGGCCTTCCACCTTAGTGGAAACATGGTGACTAACAGTCCATGATCCTCCAAAATCATTAGGAAAATACTTTTTAAGAAAAGATACAGTCGGCCCTCCATATCCACAGATTCAGAATCTACTGAGGTTCAACTATAAGGGACTTGAGCCTCTGTGGATGTTGGTATCTGCTGTGTGGGGATGTCCTGGAACTAATCCCCCATGGATACTGTAGGATGACTGTCAGGGAACAAGGCTCAAGGAAATTGACTAAGCATAAATATACCTCCTCCCTTGAATCATTTGTCCTCAGCTTCCCTCACTGCCTGCCTTATATCAAATGTCAAGAAGTGAAAGAGTGACAAACCTCACCAAGAAATGTTAGGGGAACTGTAGGCCCACATTCAGCAGCGTATGGTTGGGCAGATTGTCATATGTACTGGAGCATATTAATCCATCTGAGAATTCACTGGACATAACACATGCAATTGGGAATAAGTGTAATTAGCCACTCATCCTTAAGGGGGTGCATTTTCCCCATGGAGATTGTTCTACTGCCATGTTTGTTTTTCTTGTATGTTTCCCTTCCCTGTGTCTTGTTGGGGTTCTGGGAGTTCAGGGGTATTTGGCTCGTTGAGACCTGCTGCCTCCCAGACCCTGGGGGTTATTTTATCATGTCAGGCTTTCTGTCCGATGGCCAGACAAGCTTTTTTCCACAGTCTTAGGTTGGCAGTAGCCCCCTCTTTCTCTATTAGTGAAGGAAAGAGAAGCAGAGAGAATAAATTATCTTCTCCTTCTCATATGTTTATAGATTGTTTGGAAATATCTTCCCAAGAAGAATAGAGCAAGAGGGAAGCCCACCAACCCCATCTTGACAGTATAACACAGAAGCTTTGCCTCTCTGGAATGTTCCATTAGCCTTTTCACTTTAACAGCCACATTTCAGAAGCAACTACAATGTGGGCCTAGATAAACAAAACAAGCAGTGACCAGATACGTAAAGCCGTACTTTACTGCTACAGAAACAAACTTGCCTTGAGTGCAGACCATGGAGGCCGCTCTTTCTTTGCGACTTCTATGGCCTGTCCGCGGAAGGAAGTTAGTCTGGATGAAGCTCCAGGGTGTCCGTGGGAACTCTGAGGGATGGCATTCCTACTCGTATCTCAGTTGGCTCTGCTGCATAGCGGGAGAGAGAGAGGTGGTGAAATAATCAATATTCTGGTTCATGCTGTTAGAGGTGCCTATTAGATCTCCCTATTTGAGCCCATATCAGTTTCTGGATTTTGGTGACCACAGTAAATGAAATTCTAGATTTTTTTTTAAAAGAAAGTGAGTCATTTCATATGAGATATTAGATTTTTATTTATTTTAATGACTTAGGAGTTTAACCTGATATGACCAAAATGAAAGGAAATTCTATTAATAGCATCAGCTCCGATTGGAGTTCATGCCATCTCTGGTAGATGTTAAGCTCCTTCTCTCTCTCCTTTCCTTTCCACACCCAGTGACTTCAAGGGAAAGACAAAGAAAAGGGCTGAGAGATAACAGGCCTGTGTGTCCCCACTCAAGATATATGCCCTGGAGAAGGTCGAAGTGGTTTTCCTTGACTGCTCTATGAGCATATGGTTGTTGGATGGGCCAGAAAGTTACTTTCATTCCTTGCACTCTCTCTCTCTATTTCTCTCTCTCTCTCTCTCTCTTTCTGCATGGCTTCCAACCAAATAATTCACCAGCTTGACTACATCACAGACATGACATGTCACCTTTCTTGTTTGTGTCCTTTGTCACCCACAGGTCAGCTTGCAAGGTTGAATGCAATATCCTTTTATCACTCTCCTCTCAAGTAAGTATCCTCTTATTTAGGAGGAAACATGGCCACTGTACACTGGATTCTGATAACTTGTAACCTATATTCACAATCACTCTCTCTTAGGTTTTCTCTATGATAAAATACCCTCCTTCCCAATCTATGAAGCATTTCATTATAATCCAGTGGAGATTTGGCAGGCAACCTTGGGAGTTGACTTTTTACTCTATTAATTAGGAAAGTTGGCACAGAAATTTCAATAATACCAAAGATGCCCCAGAAATTCTTAGCTGTGAAGCCATAACACTGATCCATAACTGCCTTCAAGTTTTCAGCCTCTCTAGCATTTGAGAGAGAAAAGTCCAGGCTTGCTCAGCACTTGCAGAGATGAGTCAGCTCCTTAGTCCTGCCGTATTCAGGGCCCAGAAGATCAAAGTGTGTACCTTAAGGAGTGAAAGCAAAAGCATGTGTTATTAAAGAAAACAAAAGAAGCAAAAACAGAGAGGAAACCTTCTACAGCCTTATGGTTTTAGAACAGCGGATTCAAATCCATTGTGGAATTCAGCAAGATATAATTTAATTTCAGATATCATTTCTGTGGCATGTGGTCCCCCAGCTTTAAGGATCTACCTAAATACATGGGAAATCCTCAGTAACTTTTTTAATGTAAAGAGAATAGCCCTTGATTGGCAGGATCACTTCACTATAGTAGTCTGAAGCTTAGGCCCTGGACTCGAATAGACTGATTTCAAATATGAGTTCCATCAAATCTTAGCAGCATAATCTTTGACAACCTACTAGACTTCTCTGAGCCTCTGTTCCCTCTGTACAACGTATATCACAATACCTACCTCATGGAGGAGTTGTACTCACTGAGATATAGCTTTTCAAGAGCTTAACGTAGTGGCAGACGCACTATCATTTTATTCCTAGCACACACATACATGCCTAGCACTAAGCTCAGTGCTTTACAAGCAATTCAGTCCCTAGGAGTGACTATAATTATTATGTGAGTGTATGAGAGCCCCCGGGACTCAGAACCAGCTTGCTCGCTCTGATTGTGGAAATACGGCTGGGACTCAGCTTCGTACAATGACTTGATATACCTTCAGCTACACTGTCCCGTGAGACTTGATGGCTTCTCTGGCTCCAGCCAATGGCCATTTAGATGTCCCACATTACACTTCAAAGCTAATACACCTCTTACGGTCATCTGGATGCACGGTCTCGAGGACTTGTATCCACTTTAGTTCTACAGTCTTTTCCCACCCATGGAATAGTGCAGTTGATAGGAAACTCAACTCTGGCTGCTAAATTGAAAAAGCGATATATATCTCCTAAATGACCTATCGATTAGTAAAGAATACATTCTAGTTCAAGCACCACTGACCTCCTGTCTTGGTCCTCAGGTTAAGATTAAGCAAGTAAAAATTAAAGTGTAATTGTTATTATGAAATACATTTTTTGAGCTGTGAGGCCCTCTTGGTATAAAAGGGAGGATCTTATTGAGTGCGTTTTAGTCTGCCTCCCTTGGATTTGAGAATGCTATACCACATGTTCTCCTGATTCATGATAACTGCAGTGAAAAATTCCCAGGAGCTGTTTCTGAAAATATTCAGTCCAGTTATAACAAATCTAGTCCCAAAGGGGCAAGCCTTTTCCTTTCATAGCATTTTCTTTCTCTGAGCTCCAGCAATCTGATCATTTTTGTTCTGCACATTATTTAAACATCAGTAGGTAGTGCTTAGAAAAATATACTTTTCTAAAAGCCTAATGAAATGCCCTTGACATAAACCCAGATAAAAAATGGTATTTGGTTCTTGTCCATAAACACCAGAGATTTCAGTACTCTAAAAGTTCTTAGGCCCTTTTTCAATCTTCTGTTGCCAGTTTGGCAGTGAAAAGTTAAAACAGTTGTGGCCTTTGCTGCCTACTGCATCCTTACCTACCTAGCTGGCATCCCACAGAACTCTAAATATAAGCCCGCCTGTCACTAAATCAGCAAATCAGACAAAATTCATTTAAGACCGGGTAGAACACTGTAGGAACTAGTAGCTTTTCATCTTTGCACCTAGTTCTACCCTACTGTAGTTTTTCTTGATGTAGCCAAGAAATACAGCTGAAATTGTAGAACAGTTCATCTGTTGAAATCTGTTTGGACTTTCTGGCTACACTACAAGACCAGAAATTATCCCAAGGTATATGCATCTCTTCTGCAAGGGTCCTAGAACTGATTTCAGCAGCTCAGAGTCAATTAGGCATCCACCAAGCAGAGCCCTACATGACTAAAGGGCAAAAGGTGAAACACCAGAGACATGGACGACCCATCCTCTGCTCAGGAAGAGCCTTAGGCCTCTCTGAAGATAAATAGGCACTTACCAAGACACTAACAAGGGTGAATAGAGTGAAAGCTGACTTATTGCTTTTCAACTAGCCACATTAGAAGAAACAGTACACAGAAAGGTTAGCACTCGAATTAGAGTCCACCAAAATCCCATTCTGGCCCACTGGGATCTTGGGTTGGTCCCTTTTCCATCCTTCTGGCCACACGGTACTCCACGTGCCTTGACCAGCCACATCCTAACTTGAGAAATTGGAGGGTTGGAAGAACAAAGTGGATTTTTTTTTAAATTAGCATGCCATTCTGAAGGTGAGTCAGTGCTCTCATCTTCTTGTCCAAAGGACAGCACCAATATTTCTGTTTACGTTGCTTTAACCCTCCAGATGCCTCAGGTACCCACTAGGCAAGAGACTCAGTATGGAGGATTCTTGTCCTCTCTTCTTTCAGAAGGTGCAGTAGCCCACAGTGTCCCAGGACGTTCATTCCTGACTGTCAGAGGAAGAAAGTAGAGGGTGTGTGTGTGTGTGTGTGTGTGTGTGTGTGTGTGTGTGTGTTCGGGGGGAAGGGGTGATTCTAAGCTTCATAACCCTAATTTAGAGAGCAGTTACCATCATTAAAAAAAATTACACATTGCTTATTCCCAGGCAAGCTATAGTCAGACAGATGAAAGTAACATGAGAACTGGTGATGAAGGACAGAGCTGCACCCACCCCTACAGAGGAGAAGACGGCAGCCTGGCAGCAGCCTCACCTCACAGAAGAGAGGACCCACTACACGCAGCAGCTCCCAACAGACCCCTGCCCCTAAAGACGTGTTCTGCCGGCTATAGCGCAGCTAACTTTTTGTTCTCAGATTTGTAGTCCATAGATGTGTGTTTTGAGAAGGAAAAAAAAAAGACTTCTGTTCAAAGCTAACTTATCAGCTACATCTTCTGTAACATGTCTCATCCCTCAAAATAAAAACACAGGCTGAAATCCCGCGCTGCTGTTGCTCACAACGGCAGTATTAACAAGCATCTTAAACCTTTGCACATGACATTGAACCTGGTCAGTTTACAACGACAATATTAATACTGTTTATAGCTAGGAGTTTGATTTCTGAATTCTCTGAGATTTTAGCAAAACAATTGATTATATACACTGTACATTTTTTTTTTCCACAGCAGTTGGAGAAAAACAACCACTTGCAATTACTCACTAAGCCCGAAGGATTTGGTTCCCGAGGGTACAGACTCAGAGCCCTAAAGCCAAGAAGGGCCCTTGGCCTGCATGGTCTGCACTTGTCTCCAAGTCTCTGAGAGCAGAGGCTTGAACCAAACACACCAGGAGAATCCAGTCTTTAGGGCTTCTTTCCAACTTGGGGTTGTTTTCTTTCAAGATACTCTAACCAATCAGCCCTAGAGTTTAGTGTAAATACTTTTTTCCAAATAAAGATCATATTCCCCCCCAAAAAAATAAAGGCAACATTCAAATTATATAGAATCTAGTTTTTAAAATCAGCACAGATCTTCTTAAAAACTGTGAACTCTGTTTTGAAATACTCGTTACTAAAGCTGTTTATAAACCACAGGTGCCATAAGTTCCCCCCAATGGACTCAAGTTATCTCTGCTCTTCCACGGGCTGGTTCCTCTCGGTTTAGCTTTAGGGAGCATGTTTCTAACAGCACCGCTCATCCGCAAGTTCCCCTATCGGGTCGTTTGGACGCCTTTCAGCTTTAAATGTACAGGCTTAAAGCGCGCTTGCAAACGTTCGCCCTCCTCTTCTTTCTGAATGTGTATTGCCTTAGCTGGCTACCTGGTGTTCTGCATGCAGCCTCCTCTGGTCACATGAGAGGAAACAGGCTCTTCTAAGTGGAGTTGGGATTTTGCACTCCGTGAAAAGCTAATGTGCAAAACAACTGACAAGGAAGGGAGAATGAATGACTCTGTCGATGGTCCTTTCTGAGGGCCCTCTTTGGGGAGCACTAAAGACCTCCCTTAGGGATTCTGGGGAAATGAAAAAATAATCTTCTACTCATTTCAATATTTGATGAAAGGAACATCCTACAACATAGTAGATACATTATCCTTAAATTGGCAGCTTCCCTGGATTCCTGTTTCTCCTTTGAGAGAAAGAAGAGAACATCATTTTAGAACAGTGGTTCTCACAGTGTGGTCCCTGGACCAGCAGCGTCAATATCACCTGGGAATTTATTAGAAATGCAGATGCTTAGGCCCTAACCCGGGCCTAAGGAATCAGACATTCTGGGGCTGGGGCCCAGTAATCTGTGTTTGAATAAACCGTCCAGGTGATTCTGATGCACGCCGAAGTTGGAGAACCACTGCTTTAGAATAAAGTTGTATAATAAAATCTCTGAAAAGGCCTTATTCAGGATAAGCAAGAAAGATTCTGAGTCAACCTCAAAGCTTCAGCTATTCGGTTTTGCTTCCAGGGCTGGCAAAAGCCTGCCACCTCCCAGAGTCGGTAGTTGGTGGGTGCCCAGCTGAGAAGAGACATCCTGACATCTTCCAGCTTCCTCTCCAGAGAGTTCTAAGATGTTCATGCCTCTGCACTGGGTCAGAAACCATCTCCTTGGCTGCCCTGTGGAACAAAATCGCTTGCTTTGGGGATAGTAAAGCTCTTGGTTGGCATTAGCAAGGAGCCCAGTCTGCCCACTGATGTACTTAATCATATTCCCCTCGGGAGAACCAGCCTGAAAAATGTCCCTGAGAACAGGCTGACACCAAAGGGACACAACTGCACAGTTCTCAGATTTCTTTGCACAGATGGATTTTATTGCGGATTTTGTTGGTATATCTTAATGTTCATCTCTTTTCCACTGCCCATCCTCTGTGAACCCGTGCCTCTCTAGATGGAGCAGGTGACCACTGGTGCCTCATACTCAGTACTTAAAACCACTACATCCCAGCTACCTACATGGCTGTCAGCTCTCAATCATAGCCGGGCAGTTCCCGAACTCAGAACCCTGACCCTGCAGGTGGTATTCAGCCGCCAACTGGACCGAGCTGACAGATGTTGTCATTTTGTGTTTCCACATCAAAACGTTTGTCTAAGGTTTGAACTGTTCTGCCAATAACCTTCCCCCGTCATAGCATTCATTGCCAACTCCATCACACGGTTGTCGAAACCATCGTACAAAGCCATTGCAAGGACTCTGGAGACTGCTACCAATGACCAATTCCTGACTAACCAGCCACCTTTTCTTTCTCTTAGCTCCACGTCAGCACTGAGACCAGACTCAAGCACCCCTGTCCTGTAACCGAGACAAAATGGCGTGTGTTGTTCTGGGTTTTTGTGGTTTGCGGTGGGTTTCTTTCCTTGGCTCTCCAAATCTACTTTTGGGGCCTGTTCTAAGTGCAAACCCAGCAGGTGCCACCTGTCCTGTCCATTAGATCCAATTCCGTCTGGCGGGGGTTGTTTCTTTCTTGTTCCACGATGAATTGCACATCCACCTCCATTAGAGATGTTGGCCTATTAATGAGCACTGGTCTAACACAGCCAACCCTCCCCCACGGGGCCATGTCATGGAGGGAGGGAGGAGGGTGAAATCTACTGTAGGGGATTCAGGAATCAGTTGTGGTTGGTCAGGACGGAAGTCGGGGTAAATTTGGTTGGTCGCAGGGAGATGTGCTGGAGATTGTGAAAAATGGATTCTCGAGTGATCTACTATAAGGCAGGGAAGGTTCATTTGTAAGTAGTGATGTGAACTGAACTACATAAGAGTGTGGCCTTTGTTGTGATATACTATGTATTTTCTTATATGCATGAGCCAGACTGTTGCCTCATAATTTAGCACTAATGTCTGCTTTTATTTTGATCATCTTTGTGCACCCTTATTAGTTCTTGGCTGTTAACTGTAGGTAGACGTTGTAAATCCGGCAGCCTTTGGTCGCTGCAATCACCTTGGTTCAATTCCGCACAAGGAGCCACAAACAAGAACTCCACCGTGTCCTCAGAAGAAAGGGCCTTTTTACCTTTGAACCAAAAAGAGGGGGAAAAAAATCAGAAGTATCACATCCTGAGGCTAATTAACTATAAGACATTTTTAATTTTGACTACTGTAATTTGACACCATTTGAAATAACCAATTCAGAGACACTAAAGATTTCACAACATTCATTGGTATGTAACAAAACTACTATTGTATGGGCTTTTGTATTGCTGTTAAGTATTGTTTTGTGTGTATGTGTGTGTGTTGGAACCTCCTGGGGACATGTTATATTTTGAAGTGATTAAACTATTTAATTGTGTGTCTATATTTTGGAATGGAGTTATTTCTTCATTAAAAAATCTTTTTAAAAACACTATATCTTGTGTATTTTGTTCCTTTGTTTCAGTGAATTTCCTAAAGCAACATGAGGTTAGTCTGTTCTAAGGAGAAAGACCACAGGTCAGTATTTGCAGCATGAAGCATGGACCACGCATTGAGGATCAAGCAAATGAAGCCAAATACCTCACCTTTTCCTGCCTTTGGGGATGCAGGGTTTTTTTTTAATGAGATACTATTCTGCTGCTTGTGGAAAGCCTTGTTGTAATCAACATAAACAATCCATACACCCTTGCCTTTCTTCTCTTCCTCTTCTTCTTTCTTCTTTCTTTTCTCCCCCAAATTCCAAATACTGGGAAAAAATAACATTTGTGTAATCCTTTACAACTTTAGAAAAAACTGCTTTACTTACATTTAATCCTCACAATATCCATTTGAGGAGTGCTTAGTCATCCAGAAGTATAACCTAGGGAGCTGCCTATGTTCTGAAAAAATCTGCAGACAAGGCTGAGATGGGAAGAAGACTAGGCATGCCATCAAACAAGAAACAGGGAAAACAAGAAATTTCCCACTTCTGAGAAGATGGTGCACTTTTCAGAGGAGTTTCTGAAATTAGGCTTCTCCCTCTATCCAGAGCTATGAAGACTTCACCTCACCCCTGCTAGATCTGGCATTGGTCAAGACTAAGATTCATCCAAGGAGTTGTGCTCAATTCCTTGGCTTTGGTTTAAGTCCTACTGCTGTCTTCTGGTTGCCTTAGCAACACATATTATAGTTTGCGAATTTTTTGTTCTAAACATTATCTGAGCTAGTAAAGGAGAACTGGGAGGCAATGGAAAGATGAAAAGAGATTTTCAGTATCAATTTTTTTTCTAAGCCATCAGATCCTGAAGCAAGCCTGTGATAGACACCAAGAACCAGCACAGCCCAAAACATTCCCCTAAGATTTCACTAGCATAGTCAGGAGTAATGGGGCAGGTCTGGTTGTCCAACACTGGAGCAGCTTACGGCAAGAACCTTTTCCTGGTTTGTAGCCAACTTGGGAACAATGGTCCTCTGAAAAACAAAATACTTTATACTCCTTTTAAAAATGCTGGCTTTCGGGCTTCCCTGGTGGCGCAGTGGTTGAGAGTCTGCCTGCTGACGCAGAGGAAGCGGGTTCGTGTCCCAGTCTGGGAAGATCCCACATGCCGCGGAGCGGCTGGGCCCGTGAGCCATGACGGCTGAGCCTGCGCGTCGGAGCCTGTGCTCCGTAACGGGAGAGGCCACAACAGTGAGAGGCCCGCATATCGCAAGAAAAAAAAAAAAATGCTGGCTTTGGGGAGTTAGTGCAAGAGAAAAGAGTAATATTTCCCCTCTACTGCAAGGAGATCCGAGAAACCTCTTTGTTGTAGAAGGATTCAAATATTTTAACAGGATAATAAGAAGAGTATAATTTTACCAGAAAACCTAAACCAAAGCTAAGAAAAGATACTGAAAACCGCATGTAAAACATAACTTCCTAATTCTTACTGTCCACTACAAACGAGCATACTTGTTCAACAGCAAAGACACGTTTTTCCAGCCATTGTACAGGGTACAGTACATTGTACAGTACTGTATAGTACAGGTACTGTACATTGTACAGGGTCTCTGTACATACTGTAAACATTGAGTGGTGTAAGGGACAGTCTTCAATTTTTTTTTTTCTAAAAAAGCACAAAGTCAGGAGGTGGAGAAAAGGGAACCCTCATACACTGTTGGTGGGAATGTAAACTGGTGGCAACCACTATGGAAAACATTAAAGAGGTTCCTTAAAAAACCAGAACTACCATATGACCCAGCAGTTCCACTCCTGGGCATATAGCTGAAAAAAAACAAAAACATTAATTCGAAAAGACACATGCACCCCAAAGTTCATAGCAATACTATTTACAATAGCCAAGATATGGAAGCAACCTGAGTGTCCATCAACAGATGAATGGATAAAGATGTGGTATATAGCTCTATATATACAATGGAATACTACTCAGCCATAAAAAAGAATGAAATTTTGCCATTGGCAGCAACATGGATGGACTTGGCATTATGCCAAGAGAGATAAGTCAGACAAAGACAAATACTGTATGATATCACTTACATGTGGAACCTAGAAAATACAACAAACTAGAGAATATAACAAAAAAGAAGCAGACTCGCAGATATAGAGAACAAACTAGTAGTTACCAGTGAGGAGTGGGGGGAGGGCAATGTGGAGGTGTGGGAGGTACAGACTTTTGGGTATAAAATAGGCTACAAGGTATACTGTGCAACACAGGGAATATAGCCAATGTTTTGTAATAACTGTAAATGGAGTATAACCTTTAAAAACAATTTTTTAAGGGCAAAGTTGTTTTACTTAGCATAAAGCTAAATTGCAAATCTGTGATGGTGAATAGTATAAAACTAACAGAATTTATTCCAACACTGTAGCCTCATCCTGGCCTGGCCTGATAAAAGGATTAAGCTTTGTAAATAATTGCTTGGTTACTTGTCTTACCAGACTCCATGCTGGTGGTGAGCAGGGTCCGCATTCATGTAGAACATCACCGAACCCAATGCCTCGTACAAAGTAGTTGAGCAATAAATATAGAAGATACTGAAAAATAAGGAAGACACACCATTCCTCAGGCTACTCTCCTAAATATCAGTAGTCACAGCCAGGACTTTTAATGGAAGCTTTGGAAGAGGTGAAAGTCTATCTGGAATAGACTCTGGTAAGCACCGGAAGTAGGAAGTTGCGGGGCACGCCTGTGCTCCACAGCCAGATGGAAGTGATGCTCGTTCTGAGAAGTGGAGATGCTGATTTGTAAGTTGATCCCTGGGCTGCAAAAGACCTGATAACAGAGCCAGGACTCCTCTCAGAAAGTGAGTCAGCAGTTTGCCTGAGACTGACCAAGTTTTGCACTGAAAGCCAAGAGTCCTGAGAAATGCCTCAGTCCCAGTCAAATCAGAGGGACTGATCGTCCAAGAAAGCAAGCAAAGAGACACTCCAGCATCAGGCAGGAATAAGTCTCGGGTGAATTCTGCATCGTAAAGCAAGTAAGATATTCTCCTACAGTGGGACATTTAGAGAACAGAAAATGCTTATTCTACCATGAAGGTACCTTTCTAGTCAAAAGTTTAATGTTTAGCAGGACTGTATTCTGATGCCTGATGTCCCTCCAGAATGATATTAGCTGCAGAATTCACTAAAATGAGAACATCTGTGGGTTTGTTCACTTTGGGGGTTTCTGAAATGAGATGACCTATGGATAAGACTTGTTCAAACATCTAGATGCTAAGGAGAATCTGCAAAAATCAAGTTGAATTTTGGCATAGCTGATAGTGAGCTGCTTTTGTTTTTTTAAGGCACTGATTGACTTTGTGAATCCACATATTCTTGAGGCTACCTCAGAAATTTTGACCAGGTCATTAACTTGCCCTCCCATTTCTTTGAAGAGAGGACATTTTTCAGTTCATCTAAGAGCAGAATCAAATTCTTTAGACATGAGATCAGAGGGAGGGGCCTAAGATAGCCCTGTTTTCGCCATTTCTTTGTTCTATCCTTTCTCTCCACTGTAATCTCAATGGGGTGTTGGAACAGACTCTGGAAATAACCATATAAGCTTGGACTCTACAGAGGAAACCTGCAATCTGCCTCTTAGAGATTTTTCCGTTTATTGAATCAAATACATTCTGTAAAAGCTTGTGTTCTCCATTTAGAAAGCACCACTTCATGATGTAAAAAATAACTAAATAAAAAATTTAAAAAATAAAAAGCACCACTTCATACGTATAACTGAATCACTTTGCTGTACGCCAGAAACTAACACAACATTCTAAATCAACTGTAGTTCAGTTAAAAAAATAATAGTAATAAATAATAATAAAAAGCACCGCCTCGATATTTCTGGAATAGCTACTAACATATAGTAGGATTTGTATATCATTATAGAACGTCCCTATCGTGCAATTTCCGGAAGAAACTTGTTCTAACATATTTTCTTCTTAATTCTCTAAATAATTGAAAGTTTGAAATACATAATAAGCAAATTCTGGTGACCCAAAGAAACTATAGAACACACCACAAATTACATGAAAGGTCCCCACCACTTCCTGGGAGAGATGCTTCAGCAGTTGCCTCAGGTTCACCTCTGACTGAACTTTCATCCTTACCAGAATTACTCATTCAGTTTAATAGTAATTGCCAATAAAGGAATCTGGGGCTGTAGACTTACACAAGTATAAATCAGTCATATCAGTTTTACTTAGCTTTATGTTGCAAGTAGTGTGTATTCTTTGAATGCAAAATATATATATATGTATATATGTATTAAAAATCTTGATATTTTTGTATCAGTGGCAATATTCTCCTAATACATGTATCAATACATACCCATTCATTATAGCAACCAAAGGCCACTGTTACCACAGTGCTGACATGGGTGGGACCCACTGTTTTCCTTGTTCGTAAATCATCAACAGATCTGACCCTTTGGGGTTTTTCTGTTTTAATTCCACTCTTTTTGGCTAAAAGAGAGCATTTACAAATACAAGGATGAGGGCTTGACGTTTATATTTCAATGTTAGACTGGCGATTAGAAAATATTACTAAGATCTGTAAATTACCCACAGATTGACGTGGGAGCTATTGCACTGGGGAAGGACAATATATGACAAGTCCTCCCTGACTGGAAGGCGATGGGAAAGCTTGAATTAAAACATGAGAAATGCCAGGAAAGAGGAAAAAATGTGTTGGAATAATCATGTTTATTCTCTCTGAAAACGTATATCCCTTGTGAATTATTTGTAACCATAACCTAAATCCTTGTATTTCCCACGAATCAGCAGTTACTGAACAAACATAAGAGGATAAGTGATTAGCATTCCCCCTCTAGGAACATCTGCTTCCAAAGGAAGTTTGGCAGAATCTACAAGTGACGTCAGACTGGCAGGCACAAAGATTACAATCTGGTTAATTCTTGCCCTGGTATTCCTACCTCTGGGGGAGCCTGGTCTAAATCCACGAAAGCCAGAGTTTGAAATGGATTACTGTACATTCTCACTGGAAAACAAACAAAAGGTTGGAAGCCGGAAGTGCTCAGAACTAGCATTTATTTCACTGAGTCTCTTAAATATTTATACTCAACATCCCACAAAATATCCATTTGGAAAGACGTTTGGGAAAATAAAATAAAATTCCAAAGAGAAACATTTCCAGTCATGCTCTTTACCATCTACAAATATTTGCTGAATAACTCCCTTGAAGTGTGAGGAGCCATCAGACTTTTTATGGCCCAAAGCAGGTCCACGTTATTCACAGAATAGTTATACTTCAGACACCTCGTTGGCTAACTGGGATTTCACAGGATTCTACAGTCACCAGCTTCCACTGAGTCTTCAGAAATTTGGTTAAGAAAGGATTTTGAGTGAGCTACCTGGGCCAGGAATTCCAATAACCACTTTTGAATGAGATGACTCATTACCACCGTGAACATTTTTAATATGGATGGAAGGAGATAACATTTGGGTTTGGTTGTCACCTACAAACCAGTGGCTTAAGGAAAAGTAACTTTGAAATTAAGGTTTCACGGATAAGACAGACTTTACCCAAAGTTAATTCAAAACAGAATTAAGCAAAACGCTTCACTGAAGTCAAGTGAAAATCAGTCTTAAAGGCCAAAAACAAAGAGGGAGGAGGGGGCGGATAGAGAGGAATGCAGCCTGTGTCACTGCTGGGATCCACAGGAAGAAGTGATGATTCTCCCAGCATTTGTTCTTTTCCTAAGTCAGAACTGGGTGAGTGGAAGAACCAGGATCTACCTTACAGATCTTTCTCGGGATGACATGTAATCATTTTATTGTATTCCAACTGTTGAATCACTATGTTTTGGCTATCTGTCAACATTTCGTGAAGTCAGGTGATACACTGAAAAATAACGTGGTTCTGGGAATCAAGAGAACGGGATGGTAGGCTGGGGTATTTGATCCTATGCAGGTCACTTACCGTCTCATTCCCAACCAAATTCTCACTGAGGGTACGGATGCCTATTTTCATTTCTTTACAGATTTATTGTGTGATCAAATACAGTCATATTATAAAATATAAATATAATCATATAGTAATTTATAGCAATATGAATGAAAAGCATTATGAAAAAACACATCAGTTCCGGCAGTTTATCTTAATTTTTTACATTCCGAGAACTTACTGTGATCAATTCCCTTCACCTCTTCTAAGAAGTCAAGGGCACTGGTTCAATTCAACAAATGACGATATTCTTCAACTGATCACCGTAGAAAAACGGGTCTGTTCTGCAGACACCAATCAACAGGTAGCGTCCCTTGCCTACTGGCGAGTTCCCGGCCCCGCCCCCTCACTCTCCCTTCCAGTCCTCACTCAGTCAGGCAGTTAGGGTAAAGGTTACAGAATTGCAGCAGTTTCCTCTAACGTTCCAGATTAGGTTACCTTGGCTTCCCATAAACCGGGGAACCAATGTCACTGTTAACCAAGTAGCTGCAGTAAACTGCACAGTGATTACACTCCCCCTCCTCCTGTGATTTGACAGGAACTGCTCAACTAGAACAACAAAAAAAAGAGAGAGAGAGAGAGAGAGAGCGCACGCAAACACACAGGAAAATCTGACCCAATGGCAAAGGAATGTTGTCCCCCTCCTCCAAGTTAACACAAATGTGTATCTCGTTATGAAAGAATGGCCCAGAATGGTTAGCAGGTAAGGAGCCTGCTGACCTGTCACTCACCAGCCGCGAAGTTTCAACAGGAACTCAGAGGACATCTGAGTAGACATGATAGAGGGGTTTTTTTGTTTTTGTTTTTTTCAGAGTGAGGTATCGAGGGCTGGCTCCCATTCCATGGCTACGGGCCTTCCTTTAAACACAAACAGCGGCAAGAGCTGAGAACGACTGCCGTTCTTGAATGCCAAATAAACACAAAATGACAAGCACAGATTTTTGGCTTTCTATTAAAGTTTGGTTTTTTTCAACAGCCCTTTTTGTTGCCTCTAAAGACAATGGTCTCAGTGTTTCTGAGCCAGATCCTGGAACTCTGAGCAGAGCCCTCCTTGCCGCACCCCAACCCAGTTCACTCCGCAGGCAGGGCTGATGTCCCCTTTGGGTTTGACAGCGAGCCATCTCTCCCCTCCTGGCCCACTGCTGCAGAAGGATTTGTTTATTGAAACGAAAGAGGAGTGGTATCTGAAACTTGGATTTGCAGACCGAGGCCCAGGGTAGTTTGATGAGGGAGGTGCTCAGTGGTTTCTACTTGTTTGGGAAACAGTAGCTTAATCGTGAGTTCTGCAATGGACTCAGCTGGAGAGAGTTGAGGATTTATCCACTTCGTTAGTTCATTGCAGGTTTAACTTTTTTTTAACTGGTGTTCATCATTTTGCCTTTATGTCACTTAGGGGTAGCAATAGTTGACTTAAGTAGATGGAACCAGTGAGCTTTTTAATCTCTTTCCCATCCAGCAGTTAAAACAACCTCCAACTTCTCTTCCATGGCTGAGTAAAAGCTTCAGGTATTTACACAGGTATGTATCTCAGTGCAGACATGTTGGCCACCCAAATAAGAAGCTGTCAAGTCATGTATGTCACCTCCTTCCCAAACATTGCCGTTTTCTGAGGCTCCACATCAGGATTTCAAAGTCGTGTAGCAGAAACACTTGAATACTGAGGGCACTTATTTCTTACTCTTTCCTTATAATCTCACAAAGGATTCTCTTTGCTGATTTTTAACCTCAAAGGGGAGAACTGGATTCAAAATGGTCCACTAATATTTTACTTATTATTATTTCTATAACATAGTTAATTTCTCATTCTCATTATTTGCTTAGATAAGTTTAGCAAGTTATTAAGAGAAATGATTTCAGCATAAACACAGTGACACACGTTACAAGGTTTCTATCGCCTCCAAATCTGTGACAATGATAAAATAATAGACTCATAGACATAGAAAACACACTTATGGTTACCAAAGAGGAAATGGGGGGCAGAGGGATAAATTCGGTTGGGAGTAACAGGAAAAAGAAATAATACAGGGCTTCCCTGGTGGCGCAGTGGTTGAGAGTCCGCCTGCCAATGCAGGGGACGCGGGTTCGTGCCCCAGTCCGGGAAGATCCCACATGCCGCGGAGCGGCTGGGCCCATGAGCCATGGCCGCTGAGCCTGCGCGTCCGGAGCCTGTTGCTCTGCAACGGGAGAGGCCACAGCTGTGAGCGGCCCGCGTACCGCAAAAAAAAGAAAAAAAGAAATAATACAGTGTTTGTAAACCACTTGGTAGAGCTGGACATAGTATTGTCTTATTGAAGCTCAAAAAGAACACATTTATTCTTCTTCAAGTTCAAACAGCTATTTTGTGCCAAATTATAGCTCCTTCTCTTTCACAGTATGAGAATTGAGTCACCATAAGAATTATCTGAAGAGGTCATTCTCAGCATACCTTCTATTTAAGTATTCACTCATTCATTTATTCATTCACTTTTTTACTTATTTGCTTATTTATTCACTTATTTAGATGAGGAGCATTTTTTTTTTCTCTCTTACTTGCACTATCAGTCTTGGAAAACTTGATAAAACAGTCTAACACTTAAAGTACAAGAAACAGTAATGCAGCCATTTCTCAAGGATGTTGTGAAGGATAGCTAACAAAAATTAACATGACACTTAGCAACCACATTGTTCTAAGCAATTTTACAGACATCCATAGCTTGTTTCAATGGAACATATCTGTCCTTCTCATGTTAATCTATTTCCAAATCACATTTCACTAGCTCTAAAGAAGCTAAGTGCATTCTAAAGAAGGCACTCTTTATAATTCTACCAATTCATTCAGCATTTGTGGTAGAATCATAATAGTTCGTTTCACATATGCAGAGTTCTGTGCATCAAAATTACATTGAATATTTTTTTAAAAAAGAACAGCATTCTGCATAACTAAAACTCAGTTCACTATATCCTTAAATGAAGGATGCATTAGGGAGATCATTTACTATCAGAAGTTCTTAACATCCATACATTAATTCATGAAGGCAAAGAGAGAAAATAGAAGCTGCTGTTATTAAAAGATATGCATTCTCTGTCTATACATTCTATACCTTTTCTGTGCAAACCCAAACTAAACTCTGGATCTGATGGATTAAAAGAAAGCTATAGTTTCTACATGAATCTGATGAACTATGGACCGGAAGTTTCATAGACAACCAAATCCTTCTGCTGTGTATGCTTTACAAATACTCTATGCATTGTTCCCCAGACAGTGTTTTCTGAACAAAAGAAAACAGCAGGCCCCAAACCATAGCCATGAGCTCGGATTCCTCAGCTTTCAATGTGCTCAGAGGCCTGAGCAAGAGCAAGTGATTACTTGTAGATAAACTTCACGTTGTACAACACTCCAGTTTTCCAAACAAAATGTCAGGAGAGGATGAGAGAAAAACAAATCTGAATGTTTGCTAGACTTGTCATCACCGGTGATACAGGTTTAATACATATTTGGGCCTAGAAAACTTTAATAAGTCAACAAAATTTTCCTTAGGCATGGCCTGTAATTAACAGGAGGGTGGGGTGACAACGCACAACTCAAGCCCTGACGTCAACAATCTGAAGGAGGAGAAAAAACTGATGAGACCATAATTTTCTTTTTTTATTAGAATTCTTCTTTTCCTAAACACTTTCTTTCAGACTCAGCCTAATTTTGTTCACTTCTGGGACACTGACTTTTGCACTTACAAGAAAATATAAAAATGCAGGGACTTCCCTGGTGGTGCAGTGGTTGAGAGTCCGCCTGCCGATGCAGGGGACACGGGTTCGTGCCCCAGTCCGGGAAGATCCCACATGCCGCGATGCGGCTGGGCCCGTGAGCCATGGCCGCTGGGCCTGCGCGTCCGGAGCCTGTGCTCTGCAACGGGAGAGGCCACAGCAGTGAGAGGCCCGCGTACCGCAAAAAAAAAAAAAAAAATGCAAACAAAGAATAAAGGATACTTTTGAGGAGAACAGCATTCACTTAGGAATTCTAGAAATATCACTGAAGTATCATTTTGAGGTGAAAAAATACCCTAGAAAGTCAACATGTAGCTCTTCCAAAATCGTTCCCACAGATCTAATGTGTAAATCCAGTTTATTTGTGTTGTTTGTATGAATAATGTTCATGCAAAAAAGGAAAATCAGAGGCCTACACAACTAACCTCTTTTTTTCCACAATAACCTAAATTCTAGTAAAATTAAACTTGACTCTAAATAGTTTCAAAAACCAAGGGAGGGGAAGAGTGGTGATGAACACAAACTTCCCAAAGTTCCCTGCTGCGCACTTGTATTTGATGCCACCAACAGTTTCCTATTGTCTTTCTTCCTTTCTTTTCTTAGAAACTCTCTTTAGAAATCCCTACATGTCCCATCCCCCCACGCCCCCTTGGTCTATGCGCCCAACTTGTAGGTACCATCATCTTTGAAGTGAGCCTCTGCTTTTGCTCTGGGCTGCTGTGTCAGGTACTACCGGTTAATGAATTTTTTTAGGCAAAAATCTGGGAGAAACTGATAGAACTTTGATTTTTTTTTTCTTTAGTTAAATAAGACAAAATTTTTCTCTCTGGATAGCCATATAAGAGACTTAAACTGATTAAGACTATGCTCTTTTTTTTTTGTTTTAAGACTGTGCTCTTTTAATTACATTTCCTTCCCTAAACACCATCCCCAGCAAAACACTCTCAAATCTTAATCTCAAAATCTCTTGTGTTCCCTAACCTAGCAGGTTGTAGTCTTGTTCCCAGAGGGGAGGTTCTCGTCTCGGGGGAGAAAGGATTCAGAGATGAGATGGGGAGGCCAAGAAAGTAAAGTGAAGATTTAAGCAATACTACACTCAAGGGGAGAGCAGGCAGTCTCAGGTGAGTAGCTGCGCTGAGTTTCTTTGGCAAGCCAGTTATGTGGGGTGTAGAAATGAAGGGGCAGAATATTCATCAGGGAGGGAGGGTTTGGGATCCTATTCCCTGATTTTCATCCCAGCTCCACCTTCCTGAGGGGAAGAGGGATTTTTGTCCTTATTTAGTCTTGATGGGAAGTGTCATGGCATTGGTGAATGATGGGAACTTCTTACCTGTGAGGCTAATTTTATTTAATGAGAGCATAATAAGCAAAAAGTTACATTCAGATGCGGGAGATTCCCACCTTTTCCCACCTTTTCTTTGTCTTCCTCCAGGACACTTATCAACCCAAAACGTGTGGTTTCCTGTCAGTCTAGAGGTTCCTGCTTTTCTTTGTCTGCCCAGGGACACTTGCTGTTTACAAGATGCGTGGTTTCCTGCCATCTGGCCGGTACCCCCCCTTTCTCTGCTCATATCTAACTACCTGCCTCCTTTAACATTCCCCCCAACCTCAAGAAGTCTGGACTCTTAAAATCTTCTAAGGGGCAAAGGGTCAACAGTCCATCTGCTGTAACTGCTTCAAGGTGAGCATGGGCATTGTCCCTACCAGTGGGTCCAGATCTCCTTGCTACCTGTCAGAGATAGGGGTCTTGGGGTTGTTTGCAGTGGTGGAGATGGAGAGTGGAGGGTACAAGAAAGCAGCAACCTTCTCCAGTGGGTGTTGATGGCCCCCCTCTTCAAGTGGGGTGGGTTGAAATCCCAGGCATAGTATCATCTGAAGTTGGAGTTTTGGGGGTTTTTTTGTTGTGTTGTGTTTTTGTTTTTGAAGTCATGGGGTTTTTTTCCCTTGGCACCTCAGCTTTTGATACAGCAGATCTAACAGGCAGAAATTGGAGTATACCTGACTATATTCATGTTTTGCTGTTAACCCCATCTTGTCCCCCAAGGAGGCAGGGAGCCCTGAAAGACTTAGGTCTTCTGGGGAGGCGTGGCTACAGGGGCAGATCCAACAGTCATATGAGTCAGTAACTTTAGCACTGGTGTTCATGTTGTTGGATAGCAGATATCTGTAAGCTGGAGCTGTAACAATGTGAATAACCAGGAGGACCGTTAGGGTGGGTGTGGTTAAAGGAGACATGACTTCACGAGATGCAAAAGAACAGAGAAATGAAGAGTTTACTGGAAACAGAGGGTATTGACGCTTGGAAGGGAAATTATTAGCCTGCTTTAAGATGATTTTTCTTTTTTTCTTTTTTTTTTTAGGAGGTCCCATGCAGGCTCCCTAAGACAGGACTGGTTCCAGGCATCCCTGTCCACCTGGTCCCATCGACCCTAGGCATGGTGGGGGCCAGCTAGTCCCCCATGGGGCAGTCCTGCTGGCCCCCGCTCTCTGTCCCGGCATCTGCGGTACCTAGGATGAGTGACTTTCCTGAAGCCTTCTCTGTAGGTTCTATGGCCACCAATGAACCCCTGTGTTCCCAGGTATGTTCCCCTGCAGCAGACATCCTCATGGTCCCAGAACCTATTTAAGTCCCAGCTTTTTTCTCTAAAAGAGTATTAAGTTTCTGAACACAGGCACTGCCCATTAAGGGAAATAGTTTGTGAAAAAGCCTCTCTTTTTCCTTCCCTTTTCTGGGTGGTGCCCCCTCGCCCAGTGCCTCCTTCCCCCTACCCTCTCACATACCCACTCGTCCAGTGGTTGGCGGGGCCAAGGGTTGGTGGGAGAGGATACGGCACCGTGTCTGCACTTGGTGGGTACAAAGGGCCCAGCGACTCTGCAACGACACTGCCAATCGAATGACCCGGGCAGGCAAGCACTGCTAACGCGGGTCGCTGCCCTGACATGAATCCCCGGCTACCCCACCCTGACAGCGCAAGGCGAGGGAGGACGCTCAGTAGAACGTGGAGGGGGCGGGCCAAATGCTGGGCGGCGAAGAATGGCAGCTCTGACGCGGTCCCACCGCTATGGGCCCCGAAGGCGCGGCCTGGGACTGTGCCCCTTCCCAACATGTGGGATCCGCACACAGACCACCCAAGGCGAGAGGGAGCTCCTGAAGGGGCCGCAGTGGCCGCAGCCATCTAGAACTCTCTCTAGGTAAGGCTACATTTTATATTTCCTTACAATTGGACGTGATGACAGTTAATTAAATGGTGGATAGGGCAAACCTAGAGGGCAGAGCTCCTATGGTTCGGATCCCCAGCTGCCTGTAAGAATGGCTGGAAACTTGTCCTGACATGGCCTTGAACATATGTAACAGTGACAAGAGGAAAACCTAGCGGTGAGGTTGGAAGATGCCTGGCAGGTTTCTTTTTCCCCACTTCCGGCAAAGTAAGGCCGAAAGTAAGAGTGGAAAGTAAGAGTGAGAGAGGACCAAGAGAGCATAGGAGAGACAGAGCGAGGGTCACGGGAAGTCAGGCAGCACCTCCCAAGTGCCAGGGAGGACAGAGGCGGAGGCTTACTGAATTCTCCTGGCTACTGCTCGCCAAAGATGCTCCTGGAGGGTAGGTTCTTGTCTCTTGTCACGGAAAGAATTCAGAGACAGAGAAGTCAAGAAAGTGAAGCAAGGGGCTTCCCTGGTGGCGCAGTGGTTGAGAGTCCGCCTGCCGATGCAGGGGACATGGGTTCGTGCCCTGGTCTGGGAAGATCCCACATGCCGCGGAGCGGCTGGGCCCGTGAGCCATGGCCGCTGAGCCTGCGCGTCCGGAGCCTGTGCTCCGCAAAGGGAGAGGCCACAGTGGTGAGAGGCCCGCGTACCGCAAAAAAAAAAAAAAAAAAAGAAAAGAAAAGAAAGTGAAGCAAGGATTTATTTAAGCAATAGTCTCTCACAAAGGATGAGCAGGCAGTCTCAGGTGAGTAGCTGCGCTGAGTTTCTTTGGCAAGCCAGTTATGTGGGGTGTAGAAATGAAGGGGCAGAATATCCACCGGGGAGGGAGGGTTTGGGCTTCGTATTCCCTGATTTTCATTCCAGCTCCATCTTCCCAAGGAGAGGAGGGCTTTTCGTCCTGATTTAGTCTTGATGGGAAGCGTCATGGCGCTCGTGCATTATGGGAACTTCTTATCTGCAAGGCTAATTTTTTTTAATTTAATTTAATTTATTTATTTATACAGCAGGTTCTGATTAGTTATCTATTTTATACATATTAGTGTATATATGTGAATCCCAGTCTCCCAGTTCATCCCACCGCAACCCACCTCACCCCTCACCCCCCACCACCACTTTCCCCCCTTGGCATCCATACGTATGTTCTCTACATCTGTGTCCCTATTTCTGCTTCTGCAAGGCTAATTTTATTGTAATGAGAGCATAATGAGCAAAAGGTTACATTCAGATGCAAGAGATTCCCACCTTTTCCCACCTTTCTTTGCTTCTAGGACACTTACCATCCCACAATGTGTGGTTTCCTGTCAGTCTGGAGGTTCCTGCTTTTCTTTAACTGCCCAAGGACCCCCCACTGTTTATAAGAGATGTGGTTTCCTTCCACCTGGCCAGTGCCCCCCTCTCTCTGCTCATATCTTACTACCTGCCTGTTTTAACAGTCTCTCTATTGCAGAGAGATTCTTACACCCTAGTTTCCTAGGACTTCTTCATGTGCAGAAAGCATTCCTTTGATCAGAATTTGGGTTCAGCTACCAGCTGGCTCCACATTCCCAAATCTTTGGTGCTTTGTCTTTGCTTTGCTTTGCTTTACAGCTGCCCAAGCTGGTCCCACTGCATAGAGTAAGAAGCAAAAAGCAGATTCTGGCCCTGTTTGCAGCAGGGAGAGTGTTTTCTGGCATCTCACACTGGAACCTTGAAAGCATCTCTCTACAGGGAAATATATCTACACACACAATAAACTAAGACTTGAAATGTTTAAAGAGAATTGGGAACTCTAAGGGTTTTTTTTAAAGAAAATAGTGTTCCCCAAAATAGGCAACAGTTAACTTTGGTAATTAAGCAATGACTTAGGTCTTGACTCTGCTCTTCTTATTCAGTGTCCTCCTCTGAGCACTTGTTTTGTACAGTTAACGTCAATGCTGATCTTTGATCTTAGCTTCCTTCTAAACTTTCCTGGACCCTCTCTAACTTGCCCTGTCCCTTTAGTCCCAACAAACTCTCCTGCCTCCATGCTACCACTTCTAACCTCACAGACACCCAAATATACTAGAACCCAATATGCTCTGCCTCAGTGTCCCTCCACCCCTGGGGGGGCGGGGAGTGTTGTGTGATACATACTGCCCATCAATCATGACCCTTCCGGGTGCAAGAAGACCTTGCCTCATACAACAAAGAGAAGATGTGCTTTTGCACTTAGAAGAACCTATAACCACAGAGGAGTGACTAGTCCAGGAGGAACAGCCAGCCTGTCTCTGTATAGTAATGAACAAGAACATTTCTGGAAGTTGCCCCAGGCACTGCATTGGCTTTTCTGCCTCACCCTATACACCCACCCATTCTCTGTGCTGTTACGAGCACCACAGGTCACCAAATTTACCCTGGAAAACCCACTGAGAGGTTTTTCAAGTTAAAAGGAAAAACTCCAAATTCATTTTCTGGAAACACGTTCAAGATAGAAACAGTTCCGTGCTGTGTACAAGAGAGCTGCAAACTGTCGATATGGACAGAGAACGGTCAACAGGAAAAGTATTTTTAAAAACTGACAAACCACTTGTGGAAGTTTTGGCAACATTTCCTCCAATGACTGATAATTATTTAAGAAGAAAATACTAGAAATAGTACTAACCAAAATAGTACTAACCAAAAGCCTGGTAGCAATAAATTCTTGATCATTATCTGTGAATGGGATCACCAGCCCCTGGATAATGAAATCTAATACTTTTGTTAGAATGGGGATTTTTTTTAAGTCCTAATTACACTTTAGTCTAGAATGATTCTAGCCTTACAACGCATCTCTCTTCTTAGAGAAAAACACATCAATGTGTGGTCACGGGAGGAGAACTTTGACCTGGAAAGGGTATTTAGGCACTCTCCCAGACAAGCTGTTGATTTCCACATAAAAATTGGCAGAAGAGAGAGCCATCTGGGATAAACGTTATCCACATTGTTGGTGTCTCACTGTTGGAAGTGTAGTTTAGCTTTTTACCACAAAAAATATGATATTATGCAGCTAATAGAAACTATTTCTCAATAAATCACAGATATATAAGGAACCCAGGATGGGTGTATTAGTTTTACCTATTTCAAAAATCTAAAACATCATTTTTTAAATGAGCATTTGGTGCAACTATCTACTTACCAGCTTTTAGAGTTTTCTAGAAAATGCATCCTCTGTTCCCAGATCCCATGATGCCTTATGCAATGGAGACCATCAGAAAACGTAACAAGGAGTTAAGAGATCTGGGTTCTAGTCATCACTCTACCATTAACTTTCTACGGGATGTTGCACAAGACATTTAATATTCCCCACTATATTAGCTGATAACACTAGCTGTGTAACAAAACACAAAAATGTCATTGGTGATAAAAGATTGTTTCTTGCCCTGAGGACAGTTCAATGCAGATATTCCTAGTCAGCAGGTAGCTTTCTTTCCCATAATGATTCAGGGGTCCTAAAACTCCCCCATTCATGAGGATAGCAAAGTCCTCTGCTTCATGCTAGTGGAAAGGGAGAGACAATATCGAAAAGTCCCACCCCCTTTGTAATAGTCTGGCCTACAAGTGACACATCTCACCTCCCTCTCATTCCAACATCAAGAACTAGTCATTTGCCCATGCCTGTCTGCAAGGACAGGGGCCAAAGACTGAAAAATACGGTTCAGCCACGGAGAGCATGAATTTTGCATGCACAGCTATAAACATTTCTGCCACATCAAACCTCTATTTATTCGTCTGTGAAATGATAATACTAACTGACCTGCCACCCCACAGAGATATGGTAGAGGAAATAGTAACAAATGTTAAGAAGCTTTGAAAAGGGCTCAAGAGAATCAGAGGTCCACAAGATATTATTTTCCCTCCTATCTACCCACTTATTTGTGCTTTCTAGTATTGGAATCCATCTTCAACAGATAGTGTTGTAAGAGCACATATCTCCGCGTCTCTGTGTCCACCATTCTCACCCTCTAGCAGCTTTTGACAAAGCCTTACCCCTGAGCCCATGAAACAATATATTTTCTTGGCTTCCACGTCATGGCATTCTCCTGGCCTTCCCACTTTCTCACTGCCCCTTCTCAGTCCACCTTGCTGAGTTCTCACCCTCTACCCTCTACCCTCTTACTGCAACACCTCAGGACTCTGTCCTAAACCTTATCTCTCACTACTCTCACTCTCTAGACAATTTTATCCTTTCCTATGGTTCCATGCTGAGGATCCTGAAATGGTATCTTGAGTCCAAGCTGCTCTTCCGGGCTTCAGACTCCCACATACCACAGCCTCCACGACAGTTCCATCTGAAAGCTCCATACATAGCTCAGACTTCACATGGTCAAAACAGAACTCCTGATTTTCCCTCCCTACACCTGTTCCTTTGCTAATTTTCCTTTATATAACTTTCCCATCATAGCAAATGGCATCAATTGCTCAAATTCAAAACCTTAGAATCATTTTTACTCCTTTCTTTCCCTCACTTCACATTGATAAATCCTGTTGGCTTTACCATAGCCTCCCCCAAAAAAGTCTTCTTTCTGTCCACTTCTATCTACCTGCTGTTTCCCTAATACCAACAACTATCTTATCTCACCCTGATTGCTGTAGAAATTTCTTAACTAGGTTAGCTAATTCCACACTTGCCCCCTACAACCCATTCTCATCCAAGCAGCAAGACTCACCTTTTTAAGATATACTACATTTTAGCAAATCTCTGAAGCCCTCACTTTTTAAACACAACTTACATATAAAGGAAAAATCATACCACTTGGACTGTGACATGATACTTTCTTATTACATCAGTTGTAAGTACATTTTTTTATGTCAGACATGTTAAAATTTGAAAAAAAAGTAATGGCAACTGGCCGATTTTTTATCTACCCACTCACCCTCCACCCTCTGATAAAGCATAAAGCCAACAAAGGGAGCAAATAAAATTATATATAATTCACTGCTTTAGTAATACTTTGTGATAGGGAATATCATGGCATGCAAGTTATCTGTTGTTAAGAAATAACCAAATTCCAGCAGAACTCTGATTGTGCACCCACCACTGTAAGCCTGTGGGTGCAGGGTGTGGGGGGAGGGGAGTTTAATAGACACCATGAAAATATTGAAGGGGTGCAGAAGACTTATAGTATAGATGAAATCATCTCCAGGAAGAAAAAATCCAATAGTAAACACTGATCACAGGTTAGAACTTGGTAATTAATAGCACCAGCTACAGGGCTTGTAGGTGGTGGGACTAGAAGCAGAAGTCTCTGAGAAGCATTGCTCAGGGGAAGAAGATGTAATCCTTGGAAATATAGCAGTGAAGGAAAAGAAGGAAGTAAGAAAAGAAGATTAAATACTTTATGTTAAATCAAATAAAATAGCAAAGGAAACAATAGAGAAACAAAACACAGCCACCCCTTGCCTTCCTGACACCATCAACAACACTATAAGAGCAACACAGAAGAGGGCAGAACAGAGAATTATCAAGCTAAGAGCACTGACTACAAAATGCATAGGAATGGAAAAAGTGGACCACATCCAGGCAAAACTATTATAAAAATTCAGAAAATGTGAATTAAGGCATTTCAGTTGATAAGAATTCTCCCCCCAAAATCAACCATAATGCCAAAGAAATTTTAAACAACACTCAAACTGAATTGAGTATTTTCACATAAACATTTGTAACTGTGAAGAAATACCTTGAATCAGAAATACAAAAACTAAAAACAGAAATGGAAGGAGTGAGGGAGACATGAAATAAGAGTTGATTGAACTCAGGAAAGAAACAGAAGAAAAAAAGTCACAAATCATATCAGAAATGAAGACTAAATCATCAGGTACTCAAGAGAAGATTCAAATGAAAATTTAAGAGAAGAAAGAAAACAATCAAGAGAAAAAAAACTGAGGTAAAGAAGTAAAAATGAAATCTAAACGGATAAACACAAAGAGATTCACAGTCTAACACATCTTTGTTGAAAGTAAAATACAGAGAGAAAATCAGAGAAAAATGACTTGTCATATGTTAATCTCCAATGAGATTAACAGATGACTTCTCTTCAGAAAAGATGGAGACCAGAAACTGTAGGATAAATATCCAAAGTGCTGAAAGAAACTGTAGATCAAGAGTCTTATATCTAGCAAAACTATCTTTCAAAAATAAAGATGAAATAAAGATATTCCCAGATAAACAAAACCTGAGAGAATTCATTTATCTTTACAAGAGAAATAGAATGGCATCAAACATCTCAGAAACAAAGTAAGGCAACAGCAGACCAGTATTTTCAAAAAACTTAAGGAATGAGGGTATAAATGAAAAGTATTACAGCCATTCAATGGAAAAGGAAGATGTGGTATATGAATACAATGGAATATTACTCATCCATAAAAAAGAACAAAATAATGCCATTTACAGCAACACAGATGGACCTAGAGATTATACTAAGTGAAGTAAGTCAGAAAGAGAAAGACAAATACCATATGATATCACTTATATGTGGAATGTAAAATATAACACAAATGAACATATCTACAAAACAGAAACAGAGTCACTGACATAGAGAACAGACCTGTGGTTGCCAGAGGGGTGCGGGATGGATTGGGAGTTTGGGGTTAGCAGATGCAAACTATTATATATAGAATGGATAAACAACAAGGTCCTATTGTATAGGACAGGGAACTATACTCAGTATACTGAGATAAACCATAACGGGAAAGAATATGAAAAAGAATGTATAACTGAATCACTTTGCTATACAGCAGAAATTAACACAACATTGCAAATCAACTATACTTCAATAAAATATTTTTTTTTAAAAAAGAGAGAGATATGATAATTAGTTGCAGTATGTGATCTTCTACTGTGTCCTGGGCTAGAGAGGAGAAATCTATAAAGGACATTATTGGGTCAACTGACAAAGTTAGAATACAGATGGTAGGTGAGACTAAAATATTGTATTAATATCAAATTTACTCAACTTGCTAACTGCACTGTGGTCTTTTATTCTTATTAAGAAATACACACTAAAGTTTTTAGGGGTAAAGCACCATGATACATGCAACTTTCTCTAAAATGGCTCAGAAATATTACATATACTATATGTTTTATATATATGTGTGTGTGTTTTGTGCATTTTCTATGTGGTTGTGGGGAGAGGGGAGAGACAGACAGACAGACAGCCAGAGGAGGCAAACAGCAATGCAAATGAGACCAGATGTTAACATAGTGGTACATGGGTGCAAAAGTGGTACATAGGTGTCCTATGTACTATTCCTTTTTTCCCCCTTGTTTTTTCAGTTTTATAGAGAATAATAAAATAAAATAATTGATATACCTACGTGCTATCCTTATTCTTGCAACATTTTTATAAATTGAAATTATTTCCAATTTAAAAGTAGTTTACATATAAAGAAATATCTTAGAAATTGTGAAATAAGACAAATCAAATTATATCACTCCCATTTCAAACCCTCAAACAGCTTCCCAGTGCCCTGAGAACACAAGTCAAGGTGCTCTCCCTAACACCTGCGTGATGCATGCCTGGCTACACGCCCCGCCCAATCTCCACCTCTCCTGCCGCACCCCAGCACCAGCCATACTCATCTTCTCTCTTCCGTTCTGAACTCTTTCCGGTTTCGAGGCTTTTCACATTCAGGCGGCTGCTGTTTATACTGATCCAGAATCCCTTTCCCCTCGGGGTAAACCCCACCCACCCACCATCAGTCCACGGGGTTCAGAGGGATCAGCACTGCCCACACCCTGAACTCCAGGTGGGCTGTGAGCTGCTGAGGGCACCCCTGAGAATGACGCTAATACACGGAAAGCAAAGGTGCCAGGTAAAAGTGGGACCAAATCCTGACTGCATCGTTTGAGGCTTTGACTCCAGCCTGTCCTGAAATGAGATCTACCCCTGGACTTTCTGCTCACACAGCCAAAAACTCCCTTCTGCTTGCACTAGTTTGAGTGTGAGTTCCTGGATGTGCTGTTCCCTTTGCCCAGAATGCCCTTCCCTTCTCTCTCTGTTAGACTGGCTCCTTTCCCGCCTCGGTCTCAGTATAGATGTCACCTCCTCTGAGACACCTTTCCTGAATATCCTACTTAAAGGTCTCCCATTTCAGATCTGTTTTTCCATTTCTTAGCCCTCTGGTTTTTTGTTTTCGTTTTTGTCTTGTTTTGCCTCATCACACTTAACACAACTTGCATCATTTCACTTATTTGTATGTTTACTTCCTTCCAAAATTGTCCCCCATTTGAGTAAAGGCAGGGGATAAGGTGGTCTTAGGCTCCATTGCACCCACAGAGCCTGGGATGTTGCCTTATCATAGTAGCCACCCACTGTTTATTAAATAAATGCATACTTCTTTTTTCATAGTTGCACTAAGTCTTGAATACTGAATAATCTATGTCACTTAAGAGAGGAAAAAACATGAATTGGCACATGATTTTTAGGCCTAGAAACTATTTTACTACATTAAAAACTCCTGAAGGAGTGTTTTATTGCATTTTCATTTTCTGCTTACCCCAAATATCTTGCATGGGCCCTTACCCACAGCATGTGTACAATTATGTGATTTTTTGCTCCCAATTATAATGCCAATTAAGTAAGCAAAGGAGCCAGGCAGTACTGAACTGACAATGATACACCCAAAACTGTAATTCTTCCTTTCAGAAGCTACTGTAAGACTCCAATGGGACCGGGTAGACATTGGGGGAAGAAAATTTTCCAGGGTAGTGGATTAGAGCACTGTAAATATTTATTGAATGAATCATAAGTCTCTGTAGCTAAACAAATTCCAGAAAGTAAGAGACAGAGAAAGACAGATGAATACAGAGAGAGACAGAGAACTCTAAAACCCTCAGTCACTGGGACAGATGAGTAGAACTTAACAACCACACCATAAGCTCTGACGTCAGTTCTGCTTCCGACATGATGTTTCCAGGTCCCATGAGTAAACTTTCAATAATCTATGAAAACATTACTTAACCCCCGTCTCCTCTTCCTTCCACTCTCCTCCAGCTCATAACGAGGCTGGCCGCGGATCTGGGTGGGAGAAAGAGGATCAAGTGCTATCGTGCTGGGGCTACGAGAT